>NW_021133072.1:0-600000 GCF_004193835.3 Ostrinia furnacalis | reverse complement strand
GACCGGTCCTGCGCCGCTTGCATCCAGGTACTTCCCGCGACCTTCACCAGATCGTCGGTCTACCTAGTGGGAAGCCTGCCCACTAACATAGGTATACAAAAACTGAAATTTAGAAATTATTACAAGTAAATTGTTAACCTCCTTTTTTGAAGTCGGTTAAAAATTGCTTCTATTCGATTCAGGATTGACGTAATCATAAGTAGAATCAGCAAATATAGCCGGACGCAAGGCAAATACTTATTTTTGCGATGCGCACCTTTGCTGCTGACGGTGACCTCAATAGATGTCATACAGGGTGTCTTGCCAATCTAGTTGTGATATAGTTGTTGCAATTCACGAAGGCGAGTGAGCTTTACATGTTGGTGGCGCTACTCTTCGTTTTTCAAAAGTTTTGATAAACATTGCACTATCGTTATATGCATGTACACGTACACACACAAGTATAGGTAGCTCACTCGCCTTCGTGAGTTGCAAGAACTATACAAAAACAACCATGTTCTATTGTAGGTACTTATTTTACCAATATTAACAATCGATATTGGCAGAAGTACTTAAACCTAGAAAGTTTTCGAGACGAAAGTAGGTACCTACAGTACCTCTAGCACGAAATTCGAATCGCCATCAAAAGATTTAGTACGAAAACTACAACAGCGCCCTTGTGAACGTCTCGTAAAGTGAACAGTATGAGAAATGGTTGCACGAAACTTATTTTGACAAACAAAATTGTCACGTTATCGTTTAGTTCGAAGGTAGTAGAGTACCTATCGAATTTTGTCGAATACGCAAACGATTCGAAGACGAAAGTTGTTCATGCTAGAGGACAGAGAGCCCTTCTAAACAAAGTAACATTAAAGTTTGCAATCGCTTAACGGAGCGAAATGATACTAGAAATACAGACAGATCGAAGCATTTTCGTAATTCAAACTGCCACGGAAGAAATGTTGCTTTTTTTATTTCAAAAAATTAACTTTTGTCATCGTCAATTATTTTATTTACTTTTCATACTCAATTACACCATTATGAAATATGTTTATGTTATTAAGCAGTGATTTTACATTGAAAGTTACAATTCATTGTAACCCGGTATAGTGCAGAGTTCAAAAGGTATAAAACAATACGTTTTACTTCAAGAGAGTTAGTGTTCTGGACCGATTTACGACAAAAGTAAGTGTCTATTCTAATTATTTCATACTTAATTGTAATTATTTTCATTTGTTTTTTTTTTGTTTTTGTCACCAATAATTGACTGGTAGATATAAAGTCAGATTTATACTAGATTCAATGTTTGATTCAATAGTAGATTTACTTAACTGGTAACTGATTCTCACGGCATTAAGTCCGCCAAATCTGTCGTTAGCTCTCATCATTATTCGTTCAGCTCATTCCTTTCATAATTTATTGCAGCCCATTACTTGTAAATTAGGTGTTATAAAAGCGTACAGAGATCGATTATAGAACCTTTATTACTTATTCCAGTGCTAAACGTCTTAAAATTCCAAGTTATTTCATAATACTAATCCTTCCTCCATCTTTTCAGACATGGCCTTCAAACTCGTCGCCCTCTTGGCCCTGGTGCCAGTCATCTACGGCAGCATCGAAGTCAACATCCTGGCTGCCGATAACCAGGCTGAGAGCTCCGTGGACATCTCTGGAGCCAACATAGACATCATCAGCGACACAGAAAGAAACACCTTCCAGCTCTCAGACAGCAACCTGAAGAACGCCGTCGGATCCTACTTCGGACAGCGACCTGACGACGCTTACGTACGCTCCCCCACCCCTTGGGGTGACCTCTACCAGACTTACGGCTGGCGCCAAGTCACCAGAATGCTTGCCCCTCAACGCGGTCGCATCCTCCAACTTTCGTCCCAACCAGCCATCGTGCTGACCCAAGTCTTCAAGAACAACAGCACCAAAACCGCCACATTTAAAGCTCAGATTCAACAGCAAGTCCAGAACACCGTATCTTCGACCTGGTCAACAGGCGGCTCGCTCACGGTCGGTCAGGAGATCAAATACGGCTTCGACATCGTCGTGGCCTCCGTCACTGGCAAGACATCCTTCTCCTACACTTCCAACTGGGGCAAGAGTGTGACCAAGACTGAATCAGTGACAGTCGGTTCTGAATCAGGAGTCACCATCACTTTGGAGCCAAACCAGAGCGTGATCGCTGAGTTGTACGCCACCAGGGGTTCAATGAAGATCCAGGTGGATTACGAGGCTTCTCTCTCCGGGAACACTGCTATAAACTACGCGAAAACTTACAAGGGCCACCACTTCTGGTCTCTGGACATCAATGCTGTGATGAGCGCTGGAAATATTGACCGTTCAGTCCAGTCGTCCGAGGTCATCACAGTGGGATACTACACAGACTCGCGAGTCGTCATCCGGGACGCCAACAGCAAGGATCTTTTGTACACTATACCAATGAAACTGTTTTGATTGTTGTAAATAAAGTAATTGTTAATAAACCAATTTAAAACTCAGTTGTGACTGTTTTTGTTTTGTACCTTGTTTGACTAAACTCCTCACACATTATATCATCATCACATGATGATTGAGACAGATAGGTCATACTATATCATCACAATGAGATACCTAGCTAGATACATAATACACATTACATCACACACACTCCAAGAACACAGCTCTTCAACTAATTAATAGGATTACTTAGATTCTTAATTCTTCTTATTTCAGTAGAAATTAGGTACACTTTTGGTTTATAACTATTTGGTTCTTAGACAGTATCAGCACGTATCAGTACGCTTTCTAAAGCACAATATCATCATCATCACCAAGTCATGATGAGTGAATGATGATGCCATAATGCACCTTATACCATTATACATATAACGAGGTGTCACAAGACACAATGATGGAATGGCGCAATTAAATTCAGGCGGGCTTATTGCTGCAGGCAATATCTTCCAGACAACGCCGTAATAACACGTTACAATATACGTTTTGTGAGTAGGTATTTAGCATAGTAAATCTGAGTTCATTTAGAATCGAACGTCCTAGCGGGAATCGAACCCAGTAAGACGAAGTTCAAAGCACGGAATCGGACAATGTGTAGGCTAGCTATGTCCTAACCAAAGTGGGAACTAATACACAAAGTAATTTCATTTGTTGTAACTGTGTTGTCCTACCTGGGAATCGAACCCGGTACCTGAGATTTGAGTCTCACTCTAGCACTGGACCACGGAGGCGTTTCACCCTCTAACTGTAGAAACAAGATTCTATAAGGCACAATGACAAATGAGAGTTCAAATTAATTAAAGGGGTCATATGGGGATACAACCCCATACTTATAGTGAAGCAGACTAATATTAGTCCATGCTAGTATGCACATCTCACCTAGGAATCGAACCTGTGAGTTTTCCATCTCCATATTCCATCTTCTTAGCACCAGCCCATAATATGTTGTCCCGAAGTGGTGGTAGGGCAAGCTATTTTTGGGTCGTGTATATTGTATGTTCCCTGGAAAGGGCCTATGTACTGAATAAACTATTTCATTTCATATGGGTTCTTACTACAGGTTTAAATAAATAAAAACAACTTTATAATTTAACAACACACTTGTTTTAAAAAATACAAATAACTTTTAAGACGAGCTGCGTGTGCCTACATTATTTATACAAAACAGCGCTGTTTCTAAACAAATTATACATTAATTAAATAAATAACTAGCTAAATTTAATGTTAATGAATACAGGGGCGTTTTTGTTATTTCAATTAAGGGTCTTCCGTAAGCTAAAACGTATCTGTTCTGTTTTAAAGAAACGTGATGTTAAACGAACGAACGAACGCTAGGTGAAAAAACCCACGTATGGACTAAGTCAAAGAGAAAAATTATTGAACTATATAATGTACCTATTTTGACCATTACATTTTGACTAATTTGTTTAATTATAATTTTAAAAAAAATATTTTTGAATTTACTTGAATTAGAATTCAATGCAATGAGATTAAATACGTTTGATATCTTACGAAAGACCCTTAATCAACTGTATGTGTGTTGTTTTAAATATAATAACACATAAATAATTATGTTGTTTATAAAACATAAAACAAACACTAATAAATAAATCTTAGAAAATTATATGAAATTTACAGGTACGAACTTAGGTAAAAAATAACAATGCGAATTTTCATTTTTTTAAAAGCAAAACAAAAACTGATGTTTTAGTTTTAAAAGTATGCATGCCTTTGCCTTTTCTTAAACAGAAAAAAAAAATCTTTTTAAATGGCTGGCTTAGATTGTGGCTGACATTTTTTTTTAATTTTTAAAATAAGTGCGTATGGTATTTATATTTTAACTGTGTTTATTTTAGGTACTATGCTATGAATAGGTAATATAAATCTTCAGTTATTTATTTATTTTTAATTGTTATTTTTTTGTTTGGAAATTAAATTACTTTATTTTAACTATTATAAGAGAGAGTGCAAATAACAGTAGTAACTAATGTGTGTATTTTAAAAATGCTTCTTTAAATATAAATTAAATTTAAAATGCATCACAATATTTTCGAAGCATTCAGTTTTGGCAGTTTTTCATATCTTAACTAAAAATAAATTGTTTTTTTTTATAAAATATATTGGTATTTTAGTTGGTAGACATTATAATATTTTTTGACATAGTTAAACCGGAAAATGCATCGTAGCCGGCAGTACTTCAACCAACCACAAAAATCAAAAAAATTATCTTATTCTAATGCACATAAAATTCTAAATCCACTGACGAGATTGCCTTATGTGGTAGGTTGACTTACCGCTTACTACTTTACATTATTTATAATTATGTAACCTATAAGATATGATAGATTTAGGAAGCATGTATTTAAATCACAAAATTCAGACTATACTAAAGTTTTAATTTTTACATTTTTATTTTAAGATTAGTGTATGATGTGAGTGGTATGCTTAATAACTTTATTCATACAAGAAAGGATGTTTTACAATTATTTCATTTGATTACTTAATTAAGAATAAACAAAACATGTTTGGAAATCAGACAAGTTACAAAAATCACGAACCGTACAAGAATAATAGTATTTTTATGATAAATGTATATTTTTCTATGTCTCGGTCAATAAAATTACAAAGTTATGATACGGACGAACAAAATTATGGAAATAAAACAAGTAGTTTCAACTAATAATGGGTTGTTAAAATTAATTTATGCAATACAAAACATTTATGTATTAACATCTAATAATAGCGATGATGATGAAGGAGTTTATGTTGACAGACTTTGGAATAATATCTTGTTCACACTGCCCAGTCAATTGACATACTTTTTTTATCGAATTATCAAGTTATTTTAGTTTTTTTCTTTATTAAAAAAAAAAGGTAGTTTTACTTATCAAATGAAATAATCTTAAAACATCCGTGTTCATTACGTTTGTACCTAATTAAATAAAATATAATAGGTAAGTATCTAGCTGATGACAACGCAGTGGTGTTTTAAATGCGGTGTGACTGTGTTAAATAATAAATTACAATTTGATACGATATTAAAAACTATTTACAGTATATTTAAACGTAGATTTCAAAAATTGTGAAACTAAACGAATATTCTGTTTCACAATTTTTGGCAAACTTTGGTTGGTGCACGTATAATGAGATGGGCATTTCGTTCGATTCCGTGGAGGGTAGTCAAACGGAAAGTATGGTCGATCTGTTTTAATGCTTTGAATTTATTATTTAACTAGCTTTCCGCCCGCGGCTTCGCCCGNATATGGGTGCTTACTACAGGTTTAAATAAATAAAAACAACTTTATAATTTAACAACACACTTGTTTTAAAAAATACAAATAACTTTTAAGACGAGCTGCGTGTGCCTACATTATTTATACAAAACAGCGCTGTTTCTAAACAAATTATACATTAATTAAATAAATAACTAGCTAAATTTAATGTTAATGAATACAGGGGCATTTTTGTTGTTTTCATTTAAGGGTCTTCCGTAAGTATCTGTTTTCAAGAAACGTGATGTTTTAAAGAACGCTAGGTGGAACAAACCCACGTTTGGACTAAGTAAAAGAGAAAATTTATTGAAGTACCTATTTTGACCATTACATTTTGACTAATTTATTGAATTATAATTAAAAAAAATGATTTGATTTGAATTAGAATTCAATATACCTAATGAGATTACTTTTAAAATCTAACGAAAGACCCTTAATTTAAAACAACTGTATGTGTGTTGTTTTAAATATAATAACACATAAATAATTATGTTGTTTATAAAACATAAAACAAACACTAAATAAATAAATCTTAGAAAATTCTATGAAATTTACAGGTACGAACTTAGGTAAAAAATAACAATGTGAATTTTCATTTTTTAAGAGCAAAACAAAAACGGAAGATTTAGTTGTACAAGTATGCCTTTGCCTTTTCTTGAACAGAAAAAAAAATTTAAATGGCTGGCTTAGATTGTGGCTGACATTTTTTTTTAAATAAGTGCGTATGGTATTTGTATTTTTAGCTGTGTGTTTATTTTAGGTACTATGCTATGAATAGGTAATATAAATCTTCAGTTACTTATTTCTTTTTAATAGAGTGATATTTTAACTGTCAAGTTTTTTTGTTTGGATATTAAATTACTTATATTTTAACTATTATAAGGGAGAGTGCAAATAACAGTAACTAATGTGTGTATTTTAAAAATGCTTCTTGAAATATAAATTAAATTTAAAATGCATCACAATATTTTCGAAGCATTTAGTTTTGGCAGTTTTTCATAATAATATCTTAACTAAAAATTAATTATGTTTTTTTTTATAACAAATATTATTGTATTTTAGTGGGTAGGTAGACATTATAATATTTTTGACATAGTTTAACCGGAAAATGCATCGTAGTCGGCAGTGCTTCAACCAACCACAAAAATCAAAAATTTTATCTTATTCTAATGCACATAAAATTCAAAATCCACTGACGAGATTGCCTTATGTGGTAGGTTGACTTACCGCTTACTATTTTACATTATTTATAATTATGTAACCTATAAGATATGATAGATTTAGGAAGCATGTATTTAAATCACAAAATTCAGACTATACTAAAGTTTTAATTTTTACATGTTTATTTTAAGATTAGTGAAGTATGATGTGAGTGGTCCTTAATAACTTTATTCATACAAGAAAGGATGTTTTATAATTATTTTATTTGATTACTTAATTAAGAATAAACAAAACATGTTTGGAAATCAGACAAGTTACAAAAATCACAAACTGTACAAGAATAATAGTATTTTTTTATGATAAATGTATATTTTTCTGTCTCGGTCAATAAAATTACAAAGTTATGATACCGACGAACAAAATTATGGAAATAAAACAAGTAGTTTCAACTATAAATGGGTTGTTAAAATTAATTTATGCAATACAAAACATTTATGTATTTAGTTTTAACATCTAATAATAGCGATGATGATGAAGAAGTTTATGTTGACAGACTTTGCAATAGGCTTGTTCACACTGCCCAGTCAATTGACATACTTTTTATGGCTTAGTTTTTTTTCTTTTTTGTTTAAAAAAAAGGTAGAGTTTTACTTATCACATTAAATAATCTTAAAACATCCTTGTCCATTAAATAATCTTAAAACATCCTAGCTGATGACAACGCAGTGGTGTTTTAAATGCGGTGTGACTGTGTTAAATAATAAATTACAATTTGATACGATATTAAAAACTATTTACAGTATATTTAAACGTAGATTTCAAAAATTGTGATACATAAACGAATGTAAATGCTTCACAATTTTTGATAAACTTTGGAGCACGTATGTTGAGATGGACAGCACATCAATCAAGCTTGACACTGGCATCTACATCTAATACTTTTGTAATATTGTTGTCCGGCAGAGGTAAGATAGCCAGTCCCTTTGCGGTCGGGGATTCCGGGTGAAGCTCGCTTCCACCTTCGGCCTGATCATCACTTTCCAAGGTATGATGCAGGCCAAGAACTTGCTCGTTCTGGTTAAAAAAAGCTATTGCAACAAAAATGAAGGGGTGAGTGGACAAAGGTCTTAACTAACAAAATGAGTTATGAGTGTTTGAAAATGTTAATCTGCTCATACCACATTTGAATCCTGAAATGTATCAATGCTTGTCAGATAACACCTTTGTTAAGGTTTGACACGTAACAAAATTGCGTGTTTTGAACTCATTACTCGATTTTATCATCACTTAAAACCTATGTTCATGCAAAAAAGTCGATTCTTCAGTTTTGTCAGATAACACCTTTGTCCACTCACCCCTTCAATCAAATGTCTTGTCATGGCGTTGTTACATTTCAACATACATGCATTCCGCCATTTTATATTACATCTACAGATAAGGATAAGGGGGTCACGAGTGGTGGTACTGTAGGTGTGCTAGGGGGTGCTCGTAGAGGGGGTACAGCGGCTGTGGGGGGTGGGGGGGCACGACGTGGGGCTGCGTGGGGTGCGTGGGCGCATCGCTGTCGTCGTCTGTTGAAGAGTCCAGCTGTTTGTCCCCGCCGCCGCCACTGGAAAGAAAGAAAGGTGATGATTAGTATATTTTAATAGATGACTATTTAGTTTTCTTTGGGATAATCATTTCATCTTCTTAATCTTAAGCCATACCTTTACAGAAGTCGAGTGATGTATTTAAAAAGGCATGTAGTAGATAAAACATGCATGATTTTATTCGATGGTGTTAAACATAAGGGGCCTATTGATTTTTTGTTAAAGTAACATTTACCTATTTCAATAAAATAAGAAATTTATAAAATTTTACAAAACCTATGATTCCCTGAACTCTCTGAACCCCTGAATTACATAAATAAATAAATAAATATCTTTTGACACATAGAACCCTCTTCTGTCTCACAAGATGAATGTATGTTTTATTTTTTTAATTAGTTGCTCCTCATGATTTGAAATTACAAATAACCACTAAGTTTAAAAACTAATCTATTAGATTTTATCTGTTTGTGATCTCGCCCCAAATTATCTAACAGACCAAAAACAATATTATTTTCAAAATGTTCCATAGACCGTAACGGCCGTGTACGTCAAAACAATATCCACTGAATCCATTCTATCCTTCTGAGAAGCCAGAGAACTTTCCTGTTTTATTTGGGGCTTAGTAGTCCTGTCCAATCAAGCCTGAGCGCAAAGTGACGAGCGCGACTCGACAGCTGTAACCTGACACGCCGCCATCTTGGATGTAGCTAGCCATAGACAAAGTTGAGACTGTCTGTCTGCAGTGTGAGACGTTGGGAAAATGAATAAATTGAGGAAAGTCCGATATTCGTGATGATAATTCATTTTGAAAGATTTTTAATGATTCCTTGTTTATATTATGTTCCCGTGCTTATAAGTACTTGGGCTACTTAACTACTTAGTTCAGAAATCTGCATTAAGGTTCTTTGTTTATTAACAAAAAAATTGAGTAGGTATTTAATTTAATTTATTACTTTAATTTCATTTTCTGAAGAAAGTTTCATTATTTTTCTGTCCTTCAAAAGGTAGCAAGGTCGCCGTATATCGCGGTGTTTAACTGAAGAAAACAATTGTTAGGTAGTAAATTTAAAAGCTACACTAAGTATTTTTAAATTTTATGTCTACCTACAATATCAACTATATAAAGTCCTGAAAAAAGGCGGAATACCACGTGAGTGTAACTTAATATTCAACACACGAGTGACATGACCCATCTCACGTGTGAAGGGCGACGCTCACATTGACCTATCAGGTGACATTTTGGCAAGAATCAAGAAAAAAATGCCACTAATACATTTTCCCAGGCAAAAGATCTAAGACCGGAAGAAATAAAGAAGCTAGAAAGTTTGAATTAACGACTGCCACTTATATATTCAAATTTTCATTAGTATGTTGGTTGGCCCTTTTCAACGCACATTAACACGTTCCATATAACTATAATAATATCTATAATTTGTTTGTGCTCATCACACTGTCATTTGTCCCCAGGGAGAATCAAATAACCGGCAGCCGCAACTGCAGTAGTAGCAGCAATCCAGTAACGTCAAATAGGTAAGTGTTGTGATTTATTATACAGACTAAGGCTGATTTGCACCATCTTACTCGTACTTGAGCTATAACAATCGGGACTATTCCCACCTCTCATTCCCACCGCTGCAACTCCTGTGTAGCCAGGATATACACCTTGAGCGCCAATAAAAACCCAACCAGTGAAGATCAAGTTTGTCCCGGGGAAAGTTAAACTGTCATTGGACCCGCAACGTAATTAATCAGAAGAACATTGGAGTTCGAAGTTAAGGTTCGACTTCCCCCCATTAGTAGTACTAAAATACTTTGAAAAAGTATCGTGACGTAACAATAGCAACAAACAAAGACACTAATTTCAGATGGCACCTGGCAAATGTCAGCATTGTCAGCTGTGCAGGTTCGATGACCGCCTTGGCGAGATTAAAGCTATTAGCACCATTAGCCATAATTAAATCTGCAAAATGCTTTCAGACTTGATTTATTTGAGACAACAATGTGCAGTGTATCAAACACAAAACGATAGTGATACCTATAGACGTTTATCTTGCATTCAATATCTTTCATTTTGTTTATAAAATATGATTACACAAATGCTATAAACAAATAAAAAAATATTCATGATTGGTTTACTACTCTGTTTATTGACAGTTAGGTACTTTTACGAAGAAATAATATGACAAAGTTGCACGCAAAAATAACATCCTGCTTGATACTAACTTATAAACAATCGTTCAATGGGCCTACTTATCTATTGCTGAAGGATATGAGTTGCTTCTAAATAAACTACTAATGATGTTCTACTGGTGAATCCAAACCAAATTAAGAGTTAAAAAACTTGTTTATAGTTCAAACAAGCTTTTTCAAATAGATGACATCTTAAAGTTCTTAACGAGGATCGGAAGCCGAAACGAAAATAGCAACATCAAAATGTAAAACCATCCTTAATTAAAACTACACGGTGCATTAAACTTTTTGAATGCGACCATAGACTTTTTTTTTCTTCGGTGGTGATCTTAGCATCATAAGCATTCAGCCGGCGTCTTCCACTTCATCGGCTTCGAACAGGATTTTGAGATTTAGACGTTTCTGCACATTGTGTCGAAAAAAAAACAAAAAGACGCTTTTTTGAGTCCACTTTGTAACGTAATACGGAGTTGTGTTTGTTCTGGTAGTATAATAGATAATTGTTGTTACATAAGTGCATTATTGTGGGAATTATTCGCAGACTGCTCAGAAGTAAAGATCCTTGATGTTTCAATGGGTGCACATTGCTTACTGAAATTGTGCTAAAAAGGGTCCAAAATTAAAACTTTTCAGTCATAATAAGTCAACAAAAGCTTAAAGCTTTTGTTTTCTAAGTTTCAGAAGTTAAAATGAATTAATTTCTGATTTGAAAACGATAGATCTGATATCAAAACGTCCGTTCCAATTTTAGGATCAACACTTTTATGAATCATAATTTTCGCTATCAAATCCATAAATCTGTGATACAATCATTACAAATCAATCCCGACCTGTAATTTGAACCGTATCCCATCATTATAGAGTCGAAAGCGCAATTACGCTCATTAAATTCTTGTTCGTCAAAATAAAACAGTACTTTAATAATAATATCGTCCCGAGTGCGTCCCTGCGCGCTTTTAGGCCACAGATGTGGGGGTATCGGGTTACGTAGCGCCGTCTCGCTCTAACGCGTGTGCGTTGTCTCGTTCGCGCGCGAATTGTGCTGGCCTCTTTTCAGCGCGCAATGAAAACTTGGTTAGATGCTCTGTGGACTGAACTTTTTGATGGCTGTCAAAAATTGGCGGGTAAATTTTTGTTCCCTTGCATGCCAGGACATAATATTACCATTACAGGACTTTTCGCCTATTTGTAGACGTAATTGATAATGAATAATATCAGAAAGATCCTGACCTAAGTACAGTTCAAGCAAAGATCATCATCATCATTTCAGCCACAGGACGTCCACTGCTGAACATAGGCCTCCCCCAATGACTTCCACATCGCACGGCAAGCAAAGATAATTGGTTCATTTTCAGTGTTAAAACAATAGTTAATTAATAAATTAACTATGATAGAGACGTTCATAGTCGTGAAAATGATTTTCTCAATTTATCGAAGTTAAAAATATGTTCAGTTTTTTGAATTTTTATCATTTTTTATTTATGTGTACTATATGAACCAATGTGAAATAGAATGAAGGAAAAATTATTTGCTAGTAAAAAACATGCTGTTCAAAAGAACAGCATGTTTTTTAGTAAAAACTAGTAAAAACTAGTAGTACAATATTCGGATGCGGTTTTCAACAAACTAAATTGTTTTAATTAACAACGAAGCGAAGCCACGGTATTAGACTAGTTAAATAAAACAGATATACTTTGTACACCACAGACAATAAAGGGGGAGTAGTACGTTTGCCTATCCATTTGCCGNAAAATGAATTGAGGAACGTCCGATATTCGTGATGATAACATTTTGAAAGATTTTTACTGATTCCTTGTTTAATTTTCCCAGCTTGGTGCTTCTACGTACTTGGGGTATTTAACTACTTAGTTCAGAAATCTGCATTATGGTTCTTTATTTACTAACAAAAAAATTGAGTATTTAATTTAATTTATTACTTTAATGTCATTTTCTGAAGAAAGTTTCATTATTTTTCTGTCCTTCAAAAGCTAGCAAGGTCGCCGTATATCGCGGTGTTTAACTGAAGAAAACAATTGTTTCGTAGTAAATTTAAAACCTACACTAAGTATTTTTATATGTCTACCTACAATATTAACATAAAGTCCTGAAAAAAGGCGGAATACCACGTGAGTGTAACTAATATTCAACACACGAGTGACATGACCCATCTCACGTGTGAAGGGCGACGCGACGTTCACATTGACCTATCAGGTGACATTTTGGCAAGTATCAAGAAAAAATGCCACTAATACAAAATGTGTCCAATCCAAAGCAAAACATCTAAGACCGGAAGAAATAAAGAAGCTAGAAAGTTTGAAATAATAACTGCCAAGTGCCACTCCTATATTCAATTTTTTATTAGTATGTTGGCCCTTTTCATCGTCTTAAATTATAACCATAGTATCCATAAATTGCTTGTGCTCATCACACTGTTATTTGTCCCTAGGGAGAATCAAACCGGCAACCGCAACTGCAGTGGCAGCAGCAATCCAATAACGTCAAATAGGTATGTTTTGTTATTTATTATACAAACTAAGGCTGATTTTTACCATCTTACTTGAGCTATAACAATCGGGTCTATTCCCACCTCTCATTCCCACCGCTGCAACTCCTGTGTAGCCAGGATATACAGCTTGAGCGCCAATAAAAACCCAACCAGTGAAGATCAAGTTTGTCCCTGGGAAAGTTAAACTGTCATTGGACCCGCAACGAAATTAATCAGAAGAACATAGAGTTCGAAGTTAAGGTTCGACTTTCCTCCATTAGTAGTAAAATACTTTGAAATACCTATTTAATATCATGACGTGACAATAGCAACAAACAAAGACGCTAATTTCAGATGGCACCTGGCAAATGTCAGCTGTGCAGGTTCGATGACCGCCTTGGCGAGATTNCTGAGATGATGATGATGATTGATAAGAAACTTTTACTTTTCATTTGCTAAAGGCATAGAGATAGAGATGGGTAGTGGGTAAAAACCCATTTCACCCGATCGGGTTAACACTGGGTGATTTGGGTAAAAACCCGGTTTTTACCCATTATCACCCATTCTGGTGGGTGAAAACAAAAATAGCGGTTTTTTTTAGGTGAGAAGTGGTATTTGTTGCTAAGGGGGCGTTCTAGTGTTACGTAATGCAATCTGGGGGGAGAGGAGGCCTTGAAAAACGTTACAATGCGTTACAGTGGCGGAATGGCGGTTCGATTTCAAGTTTTTAAGCAGAAGTACTTTGTAGTTGGTGTTGTTATTTGTAACTTTATACCGTAATGTCATCAAAGAGAGAGTTTGGTATCGTTGGCATTAACCGTAATACTTATTATTATTCTGTGGTAGTACTTATTATTATTCTGTGGTAGTACTTATTATTATTCTGTGGTTTAACCTCTTTTTGGGTAAAAACTATTGTCACGTCAGTCATTAACTGTAACTGTGTAATTTCAAATAACCCATTTGGAAATCAAACTTATCGAATTGTATTCTAATTTCTATGGCTTTGTCGTTACAGCTATAGAATACAAAGTCACCAACTTTATTGTGTCTTGGGCAATGATATTTATGAACACGTCAATACGTTATTAAAAAAATAACAGCGGCCCACCGGCGCCGCGGCGCGGGCGCAATTAAAATGGGCGTCGTGTGACAGAGACAGTGGGATTTATATTTTAGGGGTCTGTATTCAAAATTTATAGATCGCGACAATAGAAACTGACAATTTTGAAAATACTGTTGATGTTGTTGATGTGAAATGGAGGCTTATAGAAGGCTTATACAAACTTTATCATCATCATCAGATTTAGTCTAAGCTCCAACCTCTCCACTACAGGAAAAAATACCAGAGGCAATGGAAAATATTCCATTTTCTCAAATTACTCGATCGATACACATACTGATTATTAATTTATTTAGGCTTGTTAGAAAATAATTACTAATTCTTTTGACGGGTCTATAATAAGGCGATAAAAGTGGTGCGTTGAATTTTAACTAATAAGTATTTATTTGGACTAAAGATTCAATAAAAATCGTTCTTCTTATTTTCGTGTCGACAACAAACCTACACAGTGTCCGCCCAAAACTCCGCCACAAGAGTGGCGTTGTCAGTAGCATAGCACTCATCAAATCCTCCTGAGTGCAGTTGCTAATAATCGTTGAAATAATTTGGTGGTTAGTAAACATTGTAGAATAATTAAGTAATTCTTTTCCATATTAGTATAGTCAAGATAACCTAAGTAAAGATTTAAGGTAACTCTTTTTCTCCCAACTCTCGTGGCATAGAGCCCTTGTAAATTAATAACGTAATAAATGTATCTATCGTTCTATTGATGAACACAGCCACACATGACGAACAGGCTTATCTGAACGCTTGGTTTGGATCTTTCGGCAGCCATCTGTCCGACTTACAAAAAAGGGGTTCGTAAACACGTGTGAATGGACAATGTTTAATCTGGTAGAGATTGTTTAAAGATAAGGATATTAGTATTAAGTAAAATAATTGAGAATTCAGGAGATTATTTTTTAATTTAAGTGTTTTTGCAAGGGATGCTTCGTTCTTTTTGATCCATATTTATCGCAAGAAAAGCCAGGAGCATAAGGCCTAGTTTTAACTATAATATAAAGTCTCTACAAATACGTTAAATTCATGTACATTTGATAACTGAATTTTAATGGCATTTCAACTAATGAAAACATTAAAATTAAAAATCAGTGCTTTCTTTTAGTTTCATTAGTTCCTATAATTTGACTCTACATACTGATACTGTTGCTATACAGGTTGTTTTTAAAGTTACTAAAGTTGAAGAGAAAAAAAATATGTTGAATGTCCGAAATACACAAGCACCTCTCAATTCGTATAAATAAGAATATTGTAAAGCTTTAAAAAAGGAAGCTGATAAAGTATCACTGAGTTTCAATAGTTGTGAAAAGCTCTTAGGGCAAGCCCCTAGCCCGTATTATTGTCCCGAAGCAGTGGTAGAGTCAGCTCATAGATTTATTGGGACATATAAAAGCGCTTTTTAAATGTACCTAAATTAAAAAAATATTATACTTAATGGCTTCATTAATATTATGTCTTTTTTTTTAATTCTAATTACTTAGATGCTGTTTTGATTTTAGCAATACTAATTTGACATTAGAGACCAATTTTTCACCCTGTATGACTAAAATATTCGATTATTATGACATCGAATTCGCTTGTGCAAACCGAAAACAATTGCCATCGCTGAGTCGATACAAAAGAACACGGTCACAAACTCGAGCCGTGTCAGCGGTTTGACACGCTGACAGTGTCGGGTGTCACGCTGACATCGCAGTACTGTGATGTGGAGAGACTGTACACTTGGACTTTTTATGAAATGACCATGTACGAGTCAACTCGCACATTTTTATTATTAAGTAAGTTATTGTTAACTTGCATTTTATTCATGCACTTTGGCCAGCTACGCCTGACCTACATTTGGGACTTTGGTAGTTCTAACATTTTTATAATCAGTGCAATAAAGCATTCGGCAGCTAAAACACGTCTTTCAATAAATCCCATCAGCGGTTGATACGGCGTAGTTGTCTGACATCTTGACATCAGTCTTACTTCGACACCACATCTTACAGACCAAGATAACTATGATTGACTGACACTAACACTGAACACAATAAATAAACGCTAAGTTGTACCATAATTATTGCTTCAACTTTAACAAACGTCAAATCTATCAAACTCCATACAATCCTCCTCCATATACTCCGTAAAACACCAGTTATCGTTATAGTTAAAGTTAGGTGTTGCAACCCAGCCTTAGACTTTTTTGAAATCTCCAAGAATATTCAAGCACCTAGGCATTTTCTTGTGATTTATTTTGTTGCGGGTCCAATAGCTAAATCGTTTGCCTTTCCCCTGGGAAAAAGTGGTCGTCAAGCTGTAGAACCTAGCCACACAGGAGATCTAGGTACTGCCCTACCTACCTCTAAATGAAACTAATATCTACTCTGTTTTCCCCCCATCAGGATGTTACCACGGTGTAGAACAACTAAAGAACGATACAAAAGAACATCCCCCGAACTCAGAGGGCATATTTAGAGCATATTGTACAAGGTAAGACTTTCTTTAGTTTATAAAACATCTATTACTTATCAAACAATCAAATCTAAATTAACTGTTAACTGATAAAGCTAAGCTGGATATTTAATAATTCACTGAACCTTATTTTTGAGAGGATTTTTGAAACGCCTAGTAAATTGGCGTAGTATTATTGACATTGCTACTAGTCGACAACTGTCATCATAATTTAACTTATTCTTCAACTAAAAGTTAACTAAAGTTGAATTTGGCCTGTAAAATAACTAGCAGATACGGTACTTTTCAAGATTAGACCAACTTCATAAATAACTGCAACACGGACGAAGTGTTATTGCATTTTTTAATCAAAATAAAGCAATGTACTCGTACCTACTTTATAAGTAACTGTAAAATGTTTTAAAAATACGCAAACATGTAGATTTTTTTAAACTAGACGTGGCGTTTGGATTTGCCTGTCTACATAAAAATTACTTTATGAAACTAGGGTTAACGCCACAGATTTATGAACCAAAGATAAATCTGAATTTTGCTTGTCTTTTTGACAGAAAATTAACTATTAATGCTTATTTAACACTCACCTGTCTTTGTGTTCTGCTTGCCGATCCCTTTGCCGTCTGTTTTTGAACCAATTTGAAACCTGCAAATGTAAAACTTATATCAATTTGTTTGAAAAGTAACCATTACACCTGCTTCCTTTCACCTTTCACTAAGGAAAGAAGAACCATTTTTTAAAGCTATTTTGACCATTTTTCATCGTCAAGAAACCATAAGACCTAAAGCTAATATAAATTACTAGCTTTTGCCCGCGGCTTCACCCCCGTGCAATTTCGTTTGTCACAGATCGTCATAAATAATAGCCTATATGTTA
The DNA here is from genome assembly GCF_004193835.3 of Ostrinia furnacalis. NCBI lineage: Eukaryota > Metazoa > Arthropoda > Insecta > Lepidoptera > Crambidae > Ostrinia > Ostrinia furnacalis. Next base: position 582,374 of record NW_021133072.1, on the reverse strand, counting down.
TTCTGGGCTATAAACAATAATACTGTAAATTTTCATCAAAATCCGTTCGGTAGTTTTTGCGTGAAAGAGTAACAAACATCCAGACATCCAAACTTTCGCATTTATAATATTAGTAGGACTCTCAAAACTCGATTTAAACTCAAATTAATTTCAAACTTTTGATTGGTTAATATTGAATCGATAGTTTGTTTCGTTCGTCCGTTTCAGCCAGTTGACGTCCACTGCTAGACAAAGGCCTCCCCCAAGGAATTCCACAACGATGCGTCCTGCACTCCCGCATCCAGTTAATTATGTTTACATAATAATTTTTAACTAGCGGCCGCCCGTGACTTCGTACGCGTGGATCCCGTTTTACCCCCTTAGGGGTGGAGTTTCGTAAAATCCTTTCTTAGCGGATGCCTACGTCATAACATCTACCTGCATGCCAAATTTCAGCCCGATCCGTCCAGCGGTTCGGGCTGTGCGTAGATTTCAATATTTGTTTAGAAGAGGACTCTATTTGACTTTTTATGTAACACCTAAGAATCTTAAGACATAAAGCATCTCTGAATCGGTCATTGTCAAGTCACAGTAAGCTATGTACTATGTACATATGTATGTCATCAGCAGTCGAGCAGATCTGCGGTGGACACCCGACACTGCTTCCCGGCCAGTGTCAGGTTGCGGCGAGAAAAAATATTTATCCATACTTAATTATCGAGATTCATTATTTGGAAGCTTTGGTAGGTTTTCACTTCCAAAATTGTGTAGAAACGATGTTTAGTTTAGTGAAATGTTTAACTCTACATAGTACATGTAGTACTTAAAGCTGTACTTCATCTGTCTCTTTGCGATTAGATATTTCAAACTACACAACTTTAATGTGGTTTTCATCACTAGATAGAGTGATTCAAGATTTGTGCTGGTTTAGATGTTGATTTGTGTAATTAATGGTTGAAATTATAACACCAAATTCAAAATCTACCTAATCATCTTCAGATTGATTGAACTACGTATTTTTAATATTACTATTTTTGATACGCATTTCAAATTATGTGGACAAAAAGGATGCAGTGGCCACAACCAGGGGTCTCTAGCTGTAACCCTATTACCCTACTGCTTTGATACAATTTTTTCTTTGCGCTATCTTCGCACCTTACAATTTTTTCTAATCCTTACCTTCTCTTAGGCTTTGGGCATTGTTGTAATTTATTAGTGTATTTGTAAGATGATTGTTTTCTTAAAATAAATAAACTCGCTTACCTGAACAGTAGTGAGTCCCGTAGTCTCGGCCAGTTCCCGTTTTTCCCGGGGTGAAGGATAGGGATTGTGGAGGTACCAATCTCGGAGCACAGACCGGGACTTTTCCTGGAAGAAGTTTAGAGTGAATACACTGGTTTTAATTGAAACTTGCAATACTCATAAGGCTCCCAAAAGAAACATTTGCTCATTACAATACACTAGCGATTCTAACACATTTCATGAAGTTTCAGACAAAAACTATATCGAAATCGGTTGATCTATTTGGAAACAACGATGCTACAGATTTACACATCAAACTTATAGGTTACCATTCTATAAAGGAAACCAAACGCGTTGAATAACACATCAGACTAATACATTTTTGTTTTTTTATCTTTTAAAACTTCATAAGGTGCCACAGTGAACTTGCTATTGCTATGCTGTCGCCAATACAGTTAGTTTAGCTAATTTTAAGGAAATGGCATTATTTGATTCCCACCCAACTGACCCAAGGCATTTTGAACCAGCAAAACTTCAAGTAGTATCCCTATGGGTAGTAAATGTTTACCTTAAAACAATAAGAGGTCTCCTCCCCGTCCCATATGGTCCGGGGCAGAGGGAACTTGCGCCGGACCCGGTACTTGCCGACCGCTCCTAGCGGCCGCCCGCGCAACCGCTCGGCTTCTAGGTAGTGTGCTGTGGACAAATATTACGGTAAGAGATGTTTGAAATGCAACCGTTACTGATTTATCCATATAAACTATCGAATGGATTGCGCTAAGAAACGCAGACAGTAAACAATCGGATATATCTACGCTAAGAAATAATTTCAAGGGTATGGATCCCATGGAAAAGTGGGATCATAGTTTGTATGTGTATCGAAAGCCAAACTGACTGAGCCATGTTTGGAAGCTGTTTCCAAAGATTATGTATTACCTACCGCTTGCAGATTTGATGACTTCCAGCCTTCTTAACAAGCTGGTTTCCGCTTGAGTTTAAAGCCAAAGGACATCTACTGACTGGAAAAAGGCCTCTCCCAAGGTTCTGCACAGCGACTGGTCTTGCGCTGCCTGCAAGGATTTCGACAAGCACCAGTCCTGCTCTGTCCGCATCCAGGTCGTTCCCATGACTTACACTACAATTTCGCTCCGCTAAGTGGGAGAATTACTCACATTGTTAGTCCGTAGTCTCCTCTCTGGAACTGTTCTGCCCCAACGACCCTCATTCTTCGAGCTGCCCCACTCACCCTTAAGCCACAGGCTCTGCAGCTTGGCGTGGTTGTGCGCGCTGAAGGTGTGGGACTCCAGCAGCCGGTACAGCTCCTTGAAGTTGCCGCGGTGGAAGGCCACCATGGCCTTGGCCTTCAGCACTGACTCGTGCGCGTGTAGCCGCTCGCACGCTGGCAGCGACCAGAGGACTGTTGTCCGCTTGCTTCTTGCTGAGGAATACAGACCTCTCTTACTAGAGACAGAGAGTCTTCTTTTACGAATCATCCCGCTGGCAGATTTGACGGCTTCAAGAAAGAGAGAGCCGCTCGCACGCTGGCAGCGATCAGAGGAAGATTGCTTCTTCAAGAAGGTGACAAAACTTTGTTCAAGAAATACTGACCTACGTCACACCGAGCATATGTTTACAAGCTGTTTTCGAGAGCCATTACGAATCATCCCGCTCAGATTTGAAGACTTCCAGCCTTCTAAATCTGAACAAGCCAGTTTCAAGGATTTCGACAAGAACCAGTCATGCGCTGCACTCATCTAGGTACTTTCCGTGGCCTTCACTAGATCGAATTGGAGGGCTGCCCACATTGCGTTTACCAGTCCGTAGATGCCACTCTTCAGTTCACTCATGAGTTCTTTGAGCTGGTCCGCCCTATTACAGAAAGTAAACGACTTGTTTAATGATTACCCTTAAGCCACAGGCTCTGCAGCTTGGCGTGGTTGTGCGCGCTGAAGGTGTGGGACTCCAGCAGCCGGTACAGCTCCTTGAAGTTGCCGCGGTGGAAGGCCACCATGGCCTTGGCCTTCAGCACCGACTCGTGCGCGTGTAGCCGCTCGCACGCCGGCAGCGACCAGAGGAACCGGCCGAGGCGCTCGATATTGCCGGCTTGTTGGAGGACCTGTAAGAGAACTTATTTAGACTGGGTTCTAGACTAAGAAAGTCTATGGGACTTACGAGGAGGACCTGCTTAAGTACAGGTAGGTTCTGGCTAGTAAGAATGAAAATACAACAATGGTACATCACAAAGCTAAGAGAGTAAATAATACCTATAGAAGAAAAAACGGAGAGAGAAGAAGTACCTAACAGTGAACTGAGTAGTGTTACCTACGTCATGATCAAAATTCAAATCACATGACTTCAATAGAAAAGATCTCTCCAAAACCAGGAGTTCCGGTTTGCCAGTTTGCCCGGTTTATGAAACTCATTGAAAATTCTTTCACTAGTAGAAATCTACTATGTAATCCTAAGTGACGAAGGCTATGAAATCGACGCCGGCGTGCCTCCTCTGGGTAAAAATATTATACTCCTGTTTAGCCAGGATATGCAGCTTGATTGTCGGAAGATTGTCCCGGCGGAAAGTTTAATATGTATCATTGATTGATCACATAGAGTTATTAGCCAAATGTGGTGTGGAACTTTATTATAACACAATATCTGTTTTAGTAAGCTTAGCAAAAAGCAGTCCCATGCTTGCGGTCTTATTAAGCCGAAATGAGGTCGCTGTTGACTCAGCGTATTGACTTAGGACACCGGACGCGCCGCAGACGGACATGTGCGAATCCTGCGCCAGCGCAGCCCACCAGGGCGATGCGTTTTTGTTTCTGCGCCCGCGAGTTTGCTACCTATTAGGTCAATAACATTAAGTTTGGTAGGTTTGAGGATTGCACCAGGCCTGTTCATCTCCGCGAGTTTACATCGAAAACAAAACACGCACGATGGCCCACCTACAGGACACTATTCGACAAGGCCTCACATACGAGCGAACATTGACTCACGCACGCGTATTCTTGGGTATGATGGAAGAAAATAAAGAAAATGGTGTACTAAATACTGTGCAGTATTTAACTGCCTAAATAATAATAAAAACACAGAATGTACTTTTTTAAGTTGCCTCAAGACACTGAGAGGTAAATTCATGCTAAATCATGTATTTCCTCCACCATTTTCCGCAGTTTGGCACCTCACGTCACATCATTTTACCGAAGTCAGCCCTATAGCTTCGGCGCAGTGCCGATCACTGACGTTTGTCAACAAAATGGTGATTGACTCTTGAGACAGGCTAAATTACACCATATTGTTAATGACATTGAGCATAATTTTTTTTAAATACCTTCGCGAAGTAAAACTTCTGTACGTAGTACTTATTTTATTCTGTGGTAGTACTTATTATTATTCTGTGATTGCACACTATGAAAAACTGAACTAATTTATCACTAAAAAAACGGTCCAGCGATGCGTTTTTGTTTCTGCGCCTGAAACTTTGCTACCTATAGGTTGATACACTGTGGAGTGGATTTGATGTTTACTTCTACACCATCATTAGCCATGATCATATTTTGAAGCCACGATAGGGGTCGGACTAGCCGACTCGGGATTCAAGGAACGCGGGATCGTAACACAAGCATATTTAGATTACCACGAGGGGCTAACGGGAGTATTAGTAATTTGTGCAAAAAACAAATTACTAAGTAATAAATCTTTAAGTAGGTACCTTGTGACGCGCCCCGCGACGCATCGACAGCCCTAGCACCCAGCACAGAGATTTTGACAACCCTACGGCTGCGCGGCCGTACGGTATGCACGGACCGAGCTAATATAAGAGACGGCGGCGACCGCGGGCGCCTAGCATTCGCTCGGGAGCCATTGCAACAGCCAGACGTTCGCGCGCGCGTCTATCGTTCCCTCGGCTGCATTGCACAGAGTCCCTAGCGAATAGCTATCCACATTGTTCCTTACTAACCCTAACTGTTCGACTCTGGCTTGATCCGATACCTCGTCATTAATCCGCGGCTTGCCATATAGCGTCGTGTCGAGACGTTCTATCGTTGATAGCCAACCGGTTCTCGTCCTTACCGAGTAGTGCATGAGATACTCATCCCGAACCTGCGGTAGCAATCCTGCTGCCACCCTTCCTGAACTTCACACCCCCTCACCTCGTAGGTCCAACGCCTTTCCCTAGTGGTCGTACTCACTATCGAGGCTTCGGTCTCTGGCTTGAGCTAACGAACCACATCCTGCCCCCCTAGTTATAAGTATCCAGACTAACACCTGTCACATTTGATGCGCGTGTACGATCCTTTAGGTCTACTGGCACCCATTGTAGTAAAAGGACGTGTCATGTTTCAAACGCTCTGGCGGAGCAATGTGGGATGGGACGAACAGTTACCTACGGATGTAATTAAAACGTGGCAAGACTGGTTCAATGAGCTGTTGTCTGTTGCGAATATACGCATCCCACGTTGTTACCTAGGCGTTGATGCGGTAGAACGTGAACTACACATTTTCGTTGATGCAAGCGAACTAGCCTACGCTTGCGTCGCATATTGGCGCTTTGTGTTGCCAGATGGCAGTTTTAGGCTAGCACTTATTGGAAGCAAGTCTCGGGTAACTCCTCTAAAGCCGGTTTCAATCCCGCGATTGGAGCTTCAAGCGGCCTTGATCGGCTCTCGATGGGCCGTCACAATTTCAGAGTGCCATAGGTTTAAACCGGTACGAGTGTTTTACTGGAGCGATTCGAGGACTGTGCTTTGTTGGCTTCGATCCGACGCGCGCACATTTAGGCCTTTTGTGGCCCACCGTGTCGGTGAAATCATTGAGAACACGAACGTTGATGATTGGCGGTGGGTCCCAACAGACTTAAACGTAGCCGACGATGCGACGAGGTTTCTCACTCTGGAATCCTCATCTAGGTGGTTCGTTGGCCCACAATTTTTATTACAACCATCGGATATGTGGCCAACCGAGCCGACGGAGGTAATCGCACCAGTTCTCACAGAGTTAAAGACTCACTATATGTGTGAATTGGTGGGATACACTAGAGAGCTTATGCCTACCGTAACGGCAGATCCAAGTCATTTTAGTGACTGGACGCGGCTCGTAAGAGCCACGGCGCGTGCCCATCAGGCTGCGGCAAAGTTTAGGACACTTTTGGACTCTCATGCTCAAAATTCTAAATTGCGTACTAATTCTTGTGATCAACCATCACCAAATCGTTCTCTTTCTGTTTCATGTCGCTTGGGGTCTAATTTGCTGGCGCTCACCTCAGAGATGATTAAAACGGCGGAGCAGCATATTCTGAGGCAGTGTCAGTTGGAGAGCTTTCAAGAGGAGATCCGGTGCATTAAAGCGTCGCAGAGCATCCCGAAGACAAGCCCCCTTTTGAAACTATCGCCGGCACTGGGCGACGACGACCTTTTGAGGCTGGCTGGTCGAATCCGTGCAGCCCCCGAAATCGACACAGACACGAAGAGTCCCATTTTACTGGATGGACGTCACCATGTCACACGCTTACTGGTCTTNCACCTAAACAGAACCGACCGTCGTAACGCCTATGCAATAAGTTCGAGATCAGAATTAAGTATAGTTTAGTTTAAAGTCTTAAATAATAAATTAAAAGTAAAAAAACTAAAACCCAACTACGACAAAAAACGACGCTGAAAAAGTATAAAACAAGATTTTCAGAATACTGAACTGAACAAACTTGCTAATGTANACTTCTAGCCAGACCTGAGGATTGACTAGTCAAACCTAGGAGTGCCAGAACTTTGAGGTTTGACTATAACATAGATAAGTAGGACGCTATATCGGACACTTATGCTATTAAAATGACCCCTGAAAGAAGTAGGTACTTAGGCTCTCCAAAAAACAAACAGCTTGATAAGTTTTCGTTTTTGGTAGGTTTCGTTCGTTCGTTTCAGCCAAATGACGTCCACTGCTGGACAAAAGCCGGGAGGATTCCACCACGACTGGTCCTGCGCTGCCCGCATCCAGGTACTTCCCGAGATCGTCGGTCCACCTAGTGGTAGTGGTGGTAGGGTACCTTAAACCATTATGATTGAGTCATGGCAGAGGCCAATGGCATCTAAGCCTTCCCTAACAGAATTGTAAACTAAGTTCGTAAAAGTTGTAAATCTAAAAACTCGTCGCCTGTATGTTTCTTGTGTTTACTTCGCTTCGTTAAGCGATTAAAACTAAAATTTTGATAAAAAACAGAAATAAACGCAGAGTAAAAAAAATTAACTGTCTCTTGAAATAGTGCAAATCTAATCTAAATAAACTTCAATAAAGTCTATGAAAATCTAAATATACAGTGTGAGTCACGTTAAAGTGTACATATGAAAATAGATGAAACTAAACCTATTTTTATCGACAAAAAAAAGGTCAAAAAAATTTTGAGATTTTTTTTTATTTTTTTATAGAATTTTATTTCTTTCAATTACTTATTGTAAAGAAAACGTAATAACTTTTAAACTAAGCGGTATATCCTGATAAAATAAAAACAGCAATAATGCTAAATAACAGGCGATACTAAAAAAATACATAAAATACACAAAAATGGCCAACAAATAATAAAAAATGATACTTTTTGAAAAAAATCTGCATTTAAATTCGTGTTTTTTTGGTTATTTTTTTAAATTCCCCAAAAAATGCCCCTATAACCGGTGAATTTTATTACTTTGTATTATTCGCTATCGTATTACTTTCGTAAAACCAAAAATCGCATGTCTCTATCCCTATCACAACGTTTGCAATGATCGTTTGAACTAAGCCTCTCCGGGCGCGCCATTCAACGCTTTGTTAACAACAAAACTGAAAATGGCTCTAGATTTTTAATTTTGATAAAGACAAATTAGATTTCAAGTAAAAACAAAAGATTTCGAAGAAAAATAAGCATTTTAGTGAAAATTAAAATTGTCTCTACCTGTAGCGGAGAATAATGTTGTGGCAGGCCTTTGTTCAAACGATCATAGCAAATGTTGTGATAGGGATAGAGACATGAGATTTTTGGTTTTACAAATATAATATGATAAAGAATAATACAAAGTAATAAAAACCACCTGTTATATGGGCATTTTTTGGAGAAATTTATCAAATAACCAAAAAAACACGTATTTAAAAGCAGATTTTTTTTTAAAGTATATTTTTTATTTATTTGTTGGCATTTTTTGTGTATTTTATGTATTTTTTTAGTATCGCCTGTTATTTAGCATTATTACTGTTTTTATTTTATCAGGATATACCGCTTAGTTTAAAAGTTATTACGTTTCCTTTACAATAAGTAATTGGAAGAAAAAAAATTCTATAAAAAATTAAAAAAAAATCTCAAAAAATTTTTGACCTCTTTTTTGTCGATAAAAATATGTCTAGTTTCATCTATTTTCATATGTACACTTTAACGTGACTCACACTGTATAAGACTTAAAGGTGACTGACTGACTGACTGACAGTGATATATCAACGCACAGTCTAAACCACTGGACGGATGGGGCTGAAATTTGGGCATGCAGGTAGATGTTATGACGTAGGCATCCGCTAAGAAATGATTTTACGAAACTCCACCCCTAAGGGGGTAAAACGGGATCCACGCGTACGAAGTCGCGGGCGGCCGCTAGTAGAGATAATAAAAGAAATACGATAGATAATTATATCTCCGTACCAAACACCCCCAACTCAAGAGTCGGTCACCACCAAAAGAAGTCAATCCTGTCAGCATCCCATAATACCCATTATTTTCACCCTGCACCAATTTGTAACCCACACCATGACGGTTGCAAATCCAATTTGGGAGGGATTAAGAACCATCCCAATTACAATAACAAATACGTTTTAAAATAAAGTTTGGTTCGTTTATTGAAATAATGCTTATTGTAGAGTTTTCATATTTGAACTAAAGTAAAAGCAGAACTAAATACTTATTACTATGTTTTTAAATTATTTTGGAGAGCTATTAGAATTGCACCTAACAAAATAAAAATGAAATGTAACGTGATTATTAAACCGGGTGCAGACGGTTGTAACGTGTAATGCAATGGAAATAGTTTGGACAGCATTTTACATGTAATGCTCCTAGTCCTGTCCACACATAGAATTCGTGTTACATGCTGTACCCGGCTTTATTGACATATTTGATTAGATAATGTTTGGTATAGAGATAATTTGAATCCTAGGGAAATACATAGGATAGTTTTTATCCTAGTATTTGAAAGTAGTCTTTTTGTGAAAGTATTACACAAGACAATATCTAGCTGATTATTTATTAAAATAAGTTAAAATATAAAATTAAAAATAAATGTTGAAAAACTTGAGTTTCTTGCGCTGCTTCTTCTCAGCACTGCTGCACTGGCCCATTTATTGTCCCGAAGCAGTGGAAGGTTAAAGTAATAGGCACATGAAAAGCCTATTTGGAGATAATAAATTACTTTTATGACAACACCGCGTATATTTATCTCACTTTCGAGTCAATGACTTTATTGGTTTCCACGTAGATATAGACTCTGTGGTGCGTAACCTTGACAACCAATACAAGTCGGTTGCCAACCGGATATCCGGTTACGGAGGGTGTGGTGGATGGGCAAACAACTTTGATGGTGTAAGGCGAACCATGAATTACGGGGATCTCCCAGGACAGAGTGTAATCGACACCTATTCCATACCTTACTTTAATTACTACTAATCTTATTATCTTCTCTCGCGTAAACCACTGAGTCCAAACTTTTGTCACCAACCCCTACTCTTCCCGCGGGTGTCGTCGTAAAAGGCGACTTAGGGACTACACATCAAACAGAGAACGGGCAGCAGCACTCTCTGAAAGACATCAATCTTTTAAACTGCGATTTCCAACCCGCCTGCCAAGCGTGGGGATTATGGCAAAACCCTCCACTATAGTGGAGGACTTGGAGGAGGCTCATAGTCCAGCAGTGGACTGTAAAGGGCTGTTGATGATGTTGATGAAACCACTGAGAAAAAGTGTTTGTCGGAACAGCATCGTTAGCGATACATACAAGCTTTCGAAACTATGATGCAGTGGAAAAAACATTCGCAACAGCGTTCGTCGCTACAGCGGCATTCGAAACTACTAAGGGGATCCATTGATATTATACCTAGTTTAACGGAGTCAGTTTGAAAAACAAAAGATAGTTTTTATCCCGGTTTTTTAAAGGAAAATGCGCTCACGTGAAATCTTTTTTCATATGTAAAGTCTGTGTCCATAAATTCTTTATACTTTTTATATTATTTCTCGTGAAAAATTGATTCGTCATTATTTATATTTATGACGAATTTAGGTACGAGTTTAAATGATACATACAAAAATATGACAGATTAACTTTGTGGCAAATTGATAAAACTCCACAGAGCTTGTTACCTCTGTTGTAGTAAGTATATTAAAATACCGTTATTTATAAACTACTTCATGAATAGGGTCCGGTTCCCTAATAAAGACACTAATAATCTTTTCAGCATTGGACCACATAATTGTCCCCGAAGCATAGAGAGAAGGATCATACCGTCTTTTACAAGACCACTTTTATTATCTCTATAAAACAGAACAGAACAAAAATACACGTGTCTTGTACCTTTGTTAGTTAATTCCTTGTATCATTTACATAATCATACAAGATTGAACAGTCTTTTGCTAGTCTACAGGCCCTACAGGGTGTCCCAGAATTTGCACGTCACACTGACACCAGAGGTAAATGAGCTTAAGACGCATCTAACAAGTATAATAAGTCCATTTTTAAAAATAACTAATATGAGTTTTCAAAACTCATCAAACTTATATGGAAATGAATAAATAAAATTGGTCATAGTTATCTTAAAACTTATGAAACTTTTCTATGGACATATTAAGCTTGTTCGATGCGTCTTAGACTCAGCTACCTCCAGTGTCTGTGTGACGTGCTAATTTTGGGACACCTTGTATATTGCTGGGCTATGTATTAGAAACATTGCAGACTACAAATTTTAGTCGGCCAATAGTTGGATCGGCTTTCAATTTGTATGAAGAATCGGCCGATACGAAAATCGGGGTACCTAATGTGCGCACTTCCATTCATGTTCATCTTGATTAACAGCCCGAACAACTATCGGCCGACTAAGTCTGTAGTCTAAAGGCTGTCTTACCTATGTTCACAATGTAGTTTTTTGGAGAAGGTTACAGGGACATAGTTCTTTTTGAATGAAGCACACGGTCGTCGGGTAAAATCTGGTATTTCATCAGTGATGGATGCATTTAGACGAAATTCTCACAGCAAAAAAGTTCGTCTTCTTTATACACTGAGCAGAAGAAGTATCCATCTCGGGCGACACAACATGCACCCGGATGAGATAGCAGATATCACGCTCCAAAGAATCTGGAAATTTATAGACTCAACGGGACTAAGCAGTGAACTCTAAAGACAAGGGCTGCCACAATAGATCAAACCTGGTCGAGCTGGCGCAATGAAGGCCCAAAAAAAAAACAATAATAAATTATACACTGAGGTAATCGTTTTAAAATTGCATAATCAACATTGTAAAAACCAAAAACCGTTAATGGATCCGGTCACCAAGACAACCGGATATGGATATTTACCCTCAACCTGGAGGGCATATCCGGTTACGGGGCGGGGCCTATTTGAGGGTGTGGTGGGGGTGTTACAATAGGTACAGAACAGCTTGTCAAGGTAACTGTGGCTTGTGTAGTTGGGATAAGCGCTATTTTTCAACAAAAAATGGGTAGTTTGATATGATTTTGGCTGAATATTACTCCACCTACATTGATAATATGAGAAACTAAACTAGTTTTTTTTTACAAATTAATTGCTTGGTCTGGGTTGCACCATCTTACTTTATCATTGACAAACGTCAAAAATCTGTTAAACTCCATACAAAAAGCACCGGTTATCCTTATAGTTACCGTTAGTTAGGTGGTGCAACTCAGCCATAAAGTTGGTTTATTTAAAAAATAAACTTGACAGCCAGGCTTGGTGGTTTGCGTAATCACCACTCTGTGCCAGAGGTTATAGATTCGATTATTATGTTCACGCCTGCAAGGCTGCAACATATCCTAATTATTTAATTTAGCTTTCACGGCTTCGGTATTCAATGGCGGTCAAGCTGTAGAGCCTGGCTACACAGGAGTTGCAGTGATAGGAATGAGAGGTGGAGACGTCCCAAATATTATTATCAAACCAAAGTGATTTTATGAGTTATTTAGATATCCCGTTTGTTGCAGGAACTGTTTTTTACAGGATCCCGTTTTCAGTGTCCCGAAAAAAACCATCCGATAGAATTTGGAATTCGAATTTAAAACAACACACACTTGTGTATTCACACGACAGTTCAGTTTTGAGAGATCCTGCATTACAGGATACCGCAAAACTGGATTGCCGTGGCAAAGGGCCCTTATTGGGAATCGATCTCATACACTTCTAATCGAGAACTCTAACACCCGTATTCACAAACGATGCTTGTTTAAGTGAAGCAGCAAATCGAACGCACAGCGTTTTATAGAGCTCTGTGATTGGTTCGTGTGTCACCCTGTGCATCCACGCGCACTGTGAGACCTCATAGTAATGTTTGTGAATACGTGCGTTACAACTAAACCTAGGACGCAATAACAAGGAATCTTTAGCCCGTTTTCACCATCAATCCCTAATTTTTAAGTGAACCCTATGAAAAAATTTCATATTATTTGTTACCATAGGGTTCACTTAAAAATTAGGGTTTGATGGTGAAAACGGGCATTAGTGAAATAAGTTACAACAATTAATTCAAACTGCTCATTCATACTTAATATATTCGTCCGGTCGTTGTTTACCTACTACTACAGCAGAATCCTACCCAAAATAGATTGCGATTCGAAGAATGTTTGTATCGGCAGCAATAACATTTAAAGTACCCATATTATGTAGTTAAGTGTGAAATAGCTGGGGATTCTATGAAATTAAATATTTCATTAACATTTCAATAGGCACCTAGGTATAATAATATTACGTAGCTATGTGAGTTAAAAGCTCTGGGGATTCTATGAAGTTAAATTTATTTTTGTGAAAAATGATAAAGACTTGTCTCTCGAAATCATGAGATGGCAATTGAAAAATCTTTTAGGGAAATATGTAACTTCTTATAGGACCTTTACTTTGCCTACTATACATAATAGTTTTTCAAAAATTGCATAATACCTACTCGTAGAACAATAGATATTTTCAGTGTACGTGTATAATGTTACCATAATATCCAGTATTAAGATGTTAGTACACAACTTTAAAATTAAAAATAATAATTCCTTACATTTCCGTTTCCTTAAAAAACACAATTTAAAGGAACCTGTCATCAGACCCAAACCATAAACAATAAGGCACGTCATACACATCACAGATAATCGGGCCACTCACCTCGCAGACACACGCGACTTGCTCCTGTGTGAAGCCAAAACTCGGCAGGGGGGCATCTCTAGGTGGGGTGGCCTCCCGCTGTCCCCACTCAGGGCCCCCCAGCATGTCCAAATGCTCGTCTCCAGCCACTTTGACACCACAACTTAACTGGTAACACTAAAACTTCACGCGGAAAATCGCGAGCTATTACCGCTAGTGGCACGCTTTAATTTTCGTTCCTAATTTGAATTTTCGAATTTGAACACAGAACGGAACGGTATTTAAATAATGGTAGTCTTTACGGTAAATGCGTTCGAGTTTTGTTTATTCTTTCACTGTCTTGTTTTTAAAATCCTCTTTAGAGGCAGCTAAATAAACAGCCGAAGGCAGCAGTCCCAAAATGTTTGAACAAAGGCAATCATTTAAACTTCGATTACTTATTTGCGTTCGGAATTTGAAAAGGGCCGTTTATTTTTTAAAGTAAGTTGTTTTTATGGTACACACCGACGGTTTTTACTTTTTTTGTCTTTAAAATTCACTTGAAAACACCCAGTCTCTATCTGGCAGGCCACAGACGTGATAAAGTTTAGACATAAATGCTTTTTGGATGCAATTTTAGTTTTTTATTTATGTTTTATTCTTTGTTTTCTCTTCTTTCTCATTTTAATTGAGTTTTTGGAGTGGTTGTATCTGAAACAAAAGAAAAAAGTTCAGTAAAGTTTATCAAAGGCATCTTTACACAATATTTTGCTAATGAAGTCAAAATTCTTGACTAAATTATATGTAGCAATTCTATTAATAAATTAATCGTAAATCATAATCTTCTTATTATTAAAAAGAAAAATTCTTCTTATTATTTTATTAAATTGTTATTCATTGGTGGTTAAACTCTACCTATTATTGACTGTCTAATTCTGCCATAAAAGTCGCTTCATGGCAAAACTGAGAAACTTTTCCAGCGATTTTCCAGCTATAAGTAATCTAAAATAATATTTAACTAATGTATTATAGAAATATCAATTATGAGATTGAATATTTGGAGAATCACGTCTGGACTCAAAAAAAGTAATCGATAGACTGGTAATGTCAATTACCCTATCAAAACTTAACCATAAACAAATTAAACACTGAGATCAACAATCTAAAGCTCCTCCATCTGTCACTGAGATGAATGCTTATTGTCACGTATTGTTGTCAACCCGAAAATTCTTAACACCTCGCTCGCCGCACCGATTATTTTTAGAAAAATAAACTTCGGGGACACATTAAATCAATTTCCCACAATCGCACGACGAATCTCTAAAACGGTCGCCACCATCAATTATCCATATTTTTATCACACAAAATAATGTCACGTACGTACACATTACTCAGACAAAGGCTTACAATTTCGAGAAACAATTCAAAAGTCATCGTGAAACGTTAAAACAAGGAACCACAGTTGTCCCATTCTATTCTAACGCGTTTGGTGAGGTGCGAAAGAGACGGGGCAGTCTCGTGGGGGCAAAATGTTAAACGTTTGGTGTTTTAAGTAATTTTTATCGTCGACACGATCGTGAGGACCCTGCTGATATATGGAGCTGACGGGCGCCAGTGATGTCCTGGAGTCGATATTTTTAAGGACACCATGGGAATAAAATGGATGGTTTATTTTATAGGATCATACTGTAAGCCTGTAGCATAATTATTATGTAACCTACTAGGTCAAATATACATAGACATAATGTAGGAACAACTTGTCCCACCGGTAGTTTATGGTCTTCCTCAGCCCCTTTACAACTATCCTTGACTTGGATTCCGGATTCTCTTAATAAGCATACGTATTAATTGTTCATTATCACTCATAATTATTATCCCGAGGAGTGCGAAATCGAAGAACATAATAGTTTCACTGACATTCCTAAATGTCAAAGCTAAAGACAGATGTAGAGTCGGACGAAATAAAATGAAAAGTTTAGCTAAAAGAACTTGCTCGCCTTTTTTTAATAAAAATCAAACCAAAGAGCTTGATGTTGTACAAATATTGTTGTGTAAAATAAAGCTAGCTTTATCTAAAAAATACTTTTACACGAAAATTCGGTAATAGGCTAGTTGCCTAAAAAAATTTTTTTAGTCCGTAATGTTTAATATCAAAAAATATTGGACACGTATAATTTTATTTGTCAATCTAACAAATAATTACATAGTTATGGTGCGTTGAAGTTGCGCACGACGTCACAACGTGCGGCATTTTTAAGCAAGCGTTGACGTCACGGGCCTCTTCTTATGAACTTTGGGGCGCTTTATCTCTTTAAATTTTCATTAGTTTGAAAAAGTGAAAAATACGAGTAGAGTATTTTTTGATAAGTTAACTGACGGACTAATTAAAACTCTTGCTTTTTGACCCAGGCAACATCCCNCTACTGCTTCGACCTTTTAAGATTTTTTCATAAGCCTGTTCATAAAGGAATAGATCCGTTGATCCGCGATCCGTACTTTTGACTCTACGCCGAGGCATCTAAAACAAAATGTTCAAATACTTAGTTACTTACTGAATTAAGCTAAAATGTACATATTCAGAAGGGTTTTAGAAACCTATATTAAAACATTTTAAGTAGGCATTTAGGTACTTATATCACCTTTTTATCTACTTATTTAATAAAACACATTAAGTATGTATCTAATTAATGCTTAATGCATGCAACTATGAATGAGCCTAGACTATATTTTCAGTAGGTAGGTATGCCTGTAATTGTAAAAATATAATTGTAAAAATGTAAAATAACCACGTGAATGTTTTATAATAACTTATCTTATTATAAGTATAGGTACTTTAAAACCAATTTAAAATATTATGTAGTAAGTATAAAATAAGGTTCCGGGGGTTAATTGTACCACGGGGTTGATTGTACCGCTACAATTGACCCCATGGAGACTGGTACAATTGTTCCAAGTTGGTAGTCAAGAGAACTCACCTAAAATTCAGTCATTTTCACAGTGAATGCCAATAATTCGCTGTCGATACAAAGTTTAGAGCCTAGATAAACTATTGACAACAATACTTTGGTAACAAATAGCATATTAGGCAACTTATGGGCTCATATATTTGACATAAAAACTTACTGCGGCTGGGCAAAAAACAAAAATCCTTCCTGTACACCTTCGTTTCTCAGCACAAGCGCCGCCGACTGGTGAGCGGATGGAAACACAAAAAACGCATATTCTGACGCTATGCACACAATCTAACGTCGCTTGTATGAAGAAATATCGCCGATGGTACTATTGACCCGTGGTACTATTGTACCCGGTCTCCCCTACATTTAAATAGACACCAGTCATGGACTTATCTAAAGTTCTAAATTCAAATTACATCGATATAAGCCCCATCACTAGCGCCCCACGTGGCGTCCGCGATCCTTATCGGGCAGCACCAGCTGTAAAACACAAGATTTATCGACAGATTACCACGGCGCGATACCGGTACAAATCACCTCACTATTACCGATTTGTACGCTGATACTGAGGTTGGGGAAATAAAGTAAAATCCAATATTTATTGGAACTAATAAATTGATATTGAATCATAAAACAATGGTTGGGTCAAAATGTAATTTCTAATCGGGTCAAATCAATGAAAGCAGATTTTTTTTACATCTTTTTTAGGATAAAAGTTAACCCCTCTTATGCTTAGGCTAAATGGATGCTTGGGAGTATGTTCACCAATAGTCCAGAGTCAACGGGGTTCGAAGTTCGAACTACTGAATCTCGAAGAGCCATTTTTTGCCATTTACATGCGACGCCATTGGGCTATTGTTGCCTCTTATCAATTCTTCTCCTCATTATCTCACATCATCAAAGGTATTAAATAAAACTCGAATAACGAGATATTATCGGTGGATTTGAATGAAATTTTGGACTAGTCTAGTCTTTGCTAACTCCTTAGACCTTAGAGCATTCGACCTGACGGTCCAGGATATTTTGTGTCCTGTCGTGGGGTTCCAGTTGCATCTACAATAAACAATTCCACTTTTTAATAAGCAAGGCCATAATTTAGCTGCCAGGATATGCACGAGAAAATGTTATTGGATTTATTTTGTAATATGGAAAAATAATTATGGAAATGTGTTAATGCCGCTGACTTTATTCTGCCCGCACATTTTTTTTTAATCTACAACGAGGAAGCTCTTGGTCTGTATCTCACCTGATGGTAAGTGACGATCAGGCCGAAGGTGGAAGCGAGCTTCACCCGGAATCCTCAACCACGGTGGAACTGGCTATCTAATCTAACCTCTGCCGGAACACATTTTTGTGATGTTTGAACTAAATAAACTAATTTTCTTTCTTTATTTCTTTATAAAACTATTTCAAGTGTTTTAATACCTACCTACTCAGATGATTGTTTTACAAAAAAGTGAGTTGACTCTACATAATAAATGGTCTGTAAAAGTGGCCCATTACTTTTAACGAATATTTTTTAAAAGCAATCTGTCCGTCTACATTCATCTGGTAGCGAGACACTCCATTGCCTCCAACTACGTTTGTAAACACTGTCCATGTTCATTCATTAAAAAAACTTTCAAAATTATTTCTAATTTATTATGAAAGTGGGAGTTTTGAAGATCACCAATAATTAAACTTATTTTTACTAATAACTATCTAGTTTGGATCTACCTCCAGTTGCCAGTTTCCCACAACTGCAACTCCTGTATAGTCTGGATCTACTGCTTGGCTACCAATAAAACCCATCCAGTAAAAGTTGAGTAGTTCCGGAAAATCAATAAATAAACAAATGCTGTCTTAGAATGAGCAACGAATTAATCAGAATGATTTAGGAGTTCGAAGTTTATCATCGACTTTTTCGAACGGATGCAAAACGGAAGACAGATTCTTGGTATCCTTCCGTTTGGCCAAATTACTTTTCGCCAAATTTCACTTCGCAAACAACTTATCGCCAAAGTTTCATTTCCCAAATGAACTTTTAGCAACTGTACTTTTCGCAACTAATTCATTTGGACAAATTATCATTTGGCCAAATTTTACTTGGCAAATGTTTATATAGCAAATGTTTTATTTTGCCAAATATTATATCCCAAATAATTTGTTTGGTCAAATCGACACTTCCCCACAAATCAACGTATAAGGCAGAGGCAGATGATCATGGTTTTCACAAGAATGTTATGTAAAACAAAGAGATTGCAGAAAATAGTATGGTTGCAGAAAGTAGGTATTGCAGAAAATAGTAGGTTAGGTTAGGTTAGAACAGTGACCCTTAACGCGCGAAGGCGAGCGAAGCGTGCCGCGGCAGCGGCCGCCGAGCGCTAGAATCACCTCTATTGTTAATTAATAAATTGGAAATTNGTATTTTTGAACAACTATATATTCAACAACAATAACAACAACTATATAGTTCCAAAATACTGGACTGTCCTGTCGATGACATTGACAGTGGGGCGCCACCGTCAATACCGGATCGCTGGTTCAGATTTTTGCCATGTTGGAAACCATATAGTTGAACGATGGTAGCGCCCCCCTGTCATTGAGTTTGGCGGGACAGTTCAGCGTGGGTCATCTATACGGGTCATTCCATNGTCCTCAACAGTAGGTAACAAGTAAAGCCTGACCAGGAACATAAAAACCCTCGCCATGTTGCGGAAAACTAATGGTACTAATTTCTTTTAATGGCAACAGTAACTGAAAACTTCATTGTCATGTCACCTTGCCTTGCATGTCAGTCTATTGCTGTCAAAGTGTAAACAAACTTTATTTTAAATGTTTGAATTGATTTTGTGAAGNTTCAACTACCTATTTTAAATATTTTTTTCACTTTTTAAGTGTTGAATTTTATGGAATTGGGAAAGTTTGAAGCGTTCATGAGCAAACATTGCAGTTGAATATTCAAGTTCTGATTTCGATTATTGATAAATAATAAAATTAATCCTAATTATAGCTCGATTGATGGTTTCATTTATTTAAACCAGGTTACATATAATAATATTTTTTCGTTAATTTATGAAAATATCAAATTAGCCCGTAATCCTGAATCCTGATACATAAAGTTAGCCCATTAATTTAACACAGGTACGACTGTACTCAGTGTTGCACTATCAAATGCAATTGACGCGCCTCTATGCCAGGGTTTTTATGTTCCTGGTCAGGCTATAATTGTCTTCAATATTCCAGTATATTTTTAAGATTTTAATTTAAAACGAATAGAGTTGACATCTTGCTAGCAGAGAGTATGCTGTAGAAGACAAGTAAAATCACAGATAAGTGTGATAAATGATCAACTAACATCTTTTAGTAGGTGCACTAAAAAACCTTGGTGACCGTCACAGCAAAACATCCGTGATTAAAGTGTTGTTCGGTCGTTTAAATAAAAACTACCTAATTGTCACTGTTCACAATGACATAATGAGGCAAAATATTGAAAAAAAAAACATAACATACCTACACCACACAGAACTTGGCTGTTAAAGTTCAACAGCACAACTAAATACAGGATGCAGATTAAGTCGACGATTATCCTCATCAAAACGAACAAATTTTACTATTTAAAAAAATTGTTAGTCTTAAAAAAAATATGGTTTTGAACATTATCATCGAGGTAGAGCGCTAATTTGTATAGCACGTATTCGCGAAATCAATATTTTTTTCATTCCATTAGCCTTATCATTAGCTTTACTATTAGCCATCTAGCAGGAGATACTCTGAAGAAGACGAAACAGACATTATCATAGAAATCGAAGACGTTATTTTTATTTGCTTAGAGGTTTATTTAAGACTAGGGTGTTACCAGTACAAATCATGCATCGTTTTTAATTTTAACTAACGGCTAAAAGGTGACTGATAAACTTAATATTGAAGATCATCCCTCTCAGACTGTTAAACACCATCAGGTATCAGGTATCAGGTAATCCGTGCAATATCAGTGAGGTAGAGCGTTGATTTGTGTCCAATGAAGTACCTTCTTTATGAAGTCGGTTAAAAATTATTTCGTTTTGATGAGCATAATGCCTGACTGACGTGTAAGTATGAAGAAGTCATCCATTAAAAGGTTTTTTCTTCATAAAAATATAAAATAATAAAACATCTGCAGAAATAAATACTTACTTTGGCAGAGATTTAAATCTCGGACATAAGGATAATCTCAACGTCCATAATTTGCCTAAAGCATAATGCTACACGTATCTTTATCTACCTAAATACCTACTATACTTAGCTGGAATGAACAGGATGTAACCAAAACTTAAGCGTAGGCTACACTATGTTTATAAAGAGATTGTTTAGTTTCAATGCAATTGGTCGCAGCAGCCGGCCCAAGGATTTTTATGCTTCTCAAATGTTTACGCCTGAGCATATTCAAGCAACGCAAATGAAGAGTAGGTTATATTAACTACGACTTATTTTTTATATTATTGGACAATAGGACTTAGTTTCATCGATATTTATAGATGCTTTAGTCACCTCCTTATTTACAAACAAAAACTAAAAATGTGCACTGTGCACCAAACAATTCTATATTTGTAGATATTTTGCATAAGAATAGCCACAAAGAATAATAATTTTTAAATGTGAACGCCTCTCACATACAAAATAAGAAACTTGAGTCTGTTAGGAACGTTGCGGTCTAATAGGGAAAATGGAAAGCTATACACCTTTGACGACCAAAAACAACAACTAAGTGGAAAATGTGTCATCCATTTCTTTATGTTATAAACAGAGACACGTCGGGTGAAAAAATACTCTGTTAGCTCCTGCTAACATTTTTCTAAAAAGCAAATTGCTGGCTTTATATATCTCTTAAAACGTATCAGCATTCTTCGACTTACTTTGTAGGTGCCTTATTATAACATGTTCTGTATTTAAAAACATGTCGCACCTTCGGTAGAACAAGGGCACAATTGCACTTTTTGCAATTTTACAGGAGAGCTATTTTAAGATTTTTATTGGATTTAATATGGTCTAGCTCTGATAATATTCCTGTAAAGTGGTCCTTACAGGAATATTATCAGAGCTAGACCATATTAAATCCAATAAAAATCTTAAAATAGCTCTCCTGTTAAATTGCAAAAAGTGCAATTGTGCCCTTGTTCTACCGAAGGTGCGATGTGTATTCTATTGGTCTATAAAGCTCGTGTTAACAAAGCTTTAACCCTGTCATTGCCCCTTAGTGCATTATCTTAAGGTAGAGTTTACTTTAGGTGTCGCTTAAGTCTGTTATTTGAACCTTTCCACGAAATAGAGTTTTAAATCTAATTAGAAAGCTCGTCATTCCTACTAAGATACATATCTACATAAATATTTGTCGTCATACCTTGTTAACACTTAACCAGAATCTGTTGAAACTGTATAGACATAATTTCGCGGGTGTGTGTCTACCTATTGCTTGTAAGCAATTGCAGCAGAGAAACGAATTTGTATTGGATGTATAGTCAAATATCATCTTACACGTAATATGTGATATTCGAAACTTGATTTGCATGTATTACCAAGAGATGCAGTTCAGACGCGGTTCAATGACCACGCCCGCCGCTACTTTCGCTACAGATACATAATCATCAGCTACGTAGGTATACAGTTACTCATAAAGCCTTCGGATGATTGGCGCCGATCGCCGCCGACCTCTGACTTATCCCTCCTCTTCACTCCGAGTGTTCTCTCGAATATTGCAATTCCACAGGTTGCTCCATCGGCAGACGCAATGAATCGCGCTTCGGCCATTTCATTTGCGTTTTTGTTGCTTTGGAACTCGCAAAATATCCGATGCTACAATCCGTCTATTCACTCGAAAGCTTCACTTTGTTCTTTGTGAATGAACATTTAGCAAAAGCCGTAAAAGGTTTTTACTTTAGAAGTATTGGAGCTTTAGGACTTTGTATACAGTGATTGATCCATACAAGCAAGTACCTACCTATTATCTCAATCAATACTGTAACTAGGTATTCGATTGCGGACACCAATATTAGGAGTTGCAACATCAAACGCTACTGTTTAACTAAGTTATATTCAGTTAATTGACCTTGCACTAGTTTAAAGCTTCAAAGGGCAGCATAGAAATGTGGTAACTTAATATGCCAATTGAAACAACCTTAGGTCGCATCCCGAGTCCGCAGCTCGAATCGCGATAAGTAACGTTATTAGAGTCTGCGCGCTTTGCGTCATCGGCGGATTCAAGGTGAGCCGGTCCGCTGCGCCGCGCGGATGATCCACGACTTGGTCCCATTCGTTTGCTGCAAGCGTGTGACAACCGCGCGAACGCGAACATTCGAGACCAAATTAAGCGATTGTCCAATTGCAACATCACGATTCTTCTATGACAAATAAAAACAACATCTCTAAGTACCTATCCTCTCTGCAAATACACGGATGACGGCTTTAAGTATTATAATCGAAATTCTCTGTGCTAGCAAAGCTAGCAGCCAGAGTGATTTAACTTGCGGAAAAACAGAAAACCGTAATTTACATAATTACACATGCAAAGATACATAACAAAGATATGATTTAATATTCATGTAGTCGTAGCACATTTAAGTAATTATGCCTAAGAAAATAATGTAATACTTTTTCTGAATTATAACTCACTTCAGCTTGTGCGCCAAACAAAAGTTTAGAAAGTTCCACAAATGTTCTGACTCTCTCTGCTACTTCAGTCGCACAAGGCATGATGGACAAGCCTTGGGAACAAACTTCAATTGGAAGACAGTCACAATAGATTACAAGTGATTGCACAGACTTTCGGGACCTAAAGGGCAAACTTGCCAAGCAATCAAATTATGTCTGACTAAAACTTCGCTCGTAGCGCAAAGATCTTTTGTTACAAACTACTCGTATCTGCATTTACCTAACCGCAAATGGCTAAGGATGTGAAAAATATAACATTGGAACCTCAATTTGAGGATGTTTAGGTACAGCCAAGGTTAACCATATTTAGGTACCATCGTGCAAAGAAAACAAATATTAGCTAGACGGATTTTCCAGTAGGTAGTCACGGCGAAACATTAAACCACATTAAAATTTTATAGTCTTGTAAGTGCGTTCCTTTTATATTCAACAAACGAAACAAAAGTCTGTTTCAGGTATTGAAATAAAATGAAACTGAAATAATTTAGTTAGTAAATAGGAAGGAGCCAACGAAATGTAATGCAAATAAAAAAGCTTTCACGATTCTTTATAACTTACATGTGACGTAAAACAACTCTTAAATGTCTTTCTGGATTTAACCATGAGTCATCCGTCATATAACTTTCTTTTGTCTGCCTCATTCTATTTACGGACGAAACTCTACATTTTACAATAAACATCCTACCGTATTGGAATTAACAAATTCAGTGAATAAGTATTCTGAATATCACTTACCGCCATCAACCCGTCGTTCCCGTAGGCCCGTCCTTCCAACGCCAGTTCCTTGTCCAGCATAGCGTCCAGCTGTTCCAGCTGGTGGCAGGAGGCGCGCGCGGCCACCCAGCTGGAGGCCAGGATGAACGCGCCCAGGATGAAGGAGGCAGCCACCACCGTCAGCGCCGCGATCCGGGCGATCTGGACTGAGGATGACACGCGCTGGCGGTAGGCCTGGAGGAAAACATTATAGATCATTTCACTGAAATACTTATTTTTTGGGTACGCTATGATTCTGGGAGAGAAGGACAATAAATGCGAACATCAGGCCTCCCCAACCTGTTTGACCCTTGTGGATACTTATATTATTCTGTGATAGTAGATAGTAAGTACTTCTGCCTCTTATTTTGAGAGAGTCATGCTCTGCAGTGAAAACGAAAGAGGTACTATTTTTAACACGCTTTTATTAGGTCGACTTGTAACTATGTAATTTGTACTATATTCATCATCATTTCTTAATAATATTCCCTCCTTACACATCCACCATTCGATTCCATCGGTATTCCACCGACCGAGGAATCGAACCTGGATCTCAGAATCAGAGAGCTAGTCATTTTCTAGTCTAGGTATTCATGCATGGAAACCAAATAAGTAAAGGAACAATCCTAGCAACTCTGATACGTATCAACCAACCTAAGTTAATAAACTGCATAGAACTAAGAATAGGGTAATTGATCATAATTAGCTATGAGATCTGACAAAAGAAGATAGGTACTATTGTGAGTAATAATTATTTATTCACCATTCAAAGTTAACTTATTATCTGCTCGTACTGGATTCAGTACTAAAATACCATCCATTTACCAACTCAATAGATCAAAACGAAGATTCATTTAGGTAACCTCAAAGTACCTATGATTACATAAAACTGCAAGCCATATTCAGTGGGGGCAAAGCGCAGGAGTGAAAGTGCCTCAGCGATTGCACTCGAGAAATCTTTGCATGCCGCAAACCGCCGGCGAATTCGATTTTTACGATTTGTTTTCCTAAAATGCGTACGTTATTAATCCGTTTCATTCAAGCTCAATTCAGTCGGTAGAGTCCAATTTTTGATTCACTTTCAATTTTAACTAACCGATGTTGAAATTGTTGAAAAGATTCGAAAGTGATGAAAAAGGGTCGAACAGTAATTTTATCTAATACCAATATGATGTAACCTTATTGATATACAAACATTTGATACTTTTACTGTAAAATCAGAATGTTAAGCAGAAAGACATTATCGGAAAATTTTCAGTCCCTTACCTACTACAGACATAATACGTAGTATTAATTATCTCTCTCTAATTAAATTATGTCAAAGTATCGTACACTCGGATAATGAAAATAATCTGTAAAGTAAAATAATGTCTTACACAACTTTGCAAGATTTTTATGTGTTGTAGAAATAAATGAAAACCACAATATCAAATTGCTTTGCCCAACCAGTCAATATCTTTTTAATCTGTTCTAATGCAATCCTAGAAAGTAACTTTTATGTTTTTCATTTACTTTTGTATCAGTAAATTAAATTCATGATTACCTAATGTAACCATGGCTGTTAAAGAACAATTTCCTTTTTGGAAAGTCGTTAATCTTATTCGTTACAATTGACTGCTTTTTACAAGTTACTCGTACCTCCACTGAGAGTTAACCTGACCGTGGACCAATATCATAATAATCATTATTCTTGATTCTTCATGAAAATGTAACTTCTTCATGCGCAGTAATGCGCAACGTCACAAATCGACTTAAATGCGTGTAAGTAAGCAAAGTTTTATTTAAAAAACTTATTATTATTAACAACGTTATATACTATAATACTATCAAACAGTTTTCTTCTTTTAAATAATAATTTAGGGATGTTATTGGTGGGTGATTGATGGTGCGTTACTTGTTTCGGTTTATTTGAAAACGTTATAATTATGCTCCCTTTTAATCACGATTTCAAAATCATATGTTGATTTACAAATCGCTCAGGGTTGTCTTCTTCAGACCTGAAATAAAGGCTAAATGCTTAAATGTTTTTCTTGGTAGCTCTCGACGAGATCGTGTATTACAAGTCTAAACATTAAAGTGAAATAACTCGCCTATTAAGTGAAGAATGCTAGTTGACAATAGATATTTTATATCTCTACCTAATGAGCTCTCTAACTAGTTAAGAATTATAAAAAGGCATTATTATTATGTGGATATTGAACATAGCTGTGTTGGTGGAATGACTCAGAATGATCCTATTTATATGTTTGTCGTATTGCTATTATAAATAAAAATCAATTTGGTATGCTATCAGTAGTAGTGACGTGTACTGTATATTTAATGTCTAAGGAAATGTTTATCGTACCTACTTGTACTTACATAGATTGTTGTCTGTGGTAGTGGTAATAGGTAGGTACCTACTGCATATTGCGTGCAGTTTCACATAAATGAATAGGTAATATTCAGGTAGGTATAGGTACTCATCATAGGACTCTACATCGTATTTTATTACCGCATTAGCTAAGGCACTTCCTGTGTTAATAATAGGTAATTTATTAAGAATTAACACAATGCAGTAAGTTAACCCCTAAATTGCTATGATAAAAAAGTATTGCAATTAATTTGTTTTTGAACGCACGGCAAAAACCAAAATGTTGACATGACAAAAAACCCATAAATATTATGATGACCAACAAAAGTTAACACAGCGATGTTTACGATGCGAATATGCTAATCATCGCGCCGGTTCCAGACACACGCCGGTACTGTCCACGCGACAGGCAATTAGAGCCATCGTGATTTGATCGAGTCTGCTCCGGACGCTGCAGGTAGTAGTACCTTATCTACCTACAACCACACTGACTCGTGCTGTCGTGCACTGTTTTGAACGCCCCGTGATCAAAAATATGAGGATAAGAATTTGACACCGACATTAATGGCAGTGGAAAATAAACATTTATAAAACAAATGTAGTTGACCTCTGTGCTCCTAGATTAGGTAACATTAGAAAATCGCAATGTTATGAAGGCGAATCACAAAATGGAATCCATAGCGAATACTTCTCAGACATGATATAGGCCTACTTTTGTTCTGATTATCCCGGTCATCATTTAATCGTTCCAGTGGATCTAGTCAAAATGCACTTTTTGATCGAATCGAAAATCGAATCCGTCAAAACTCCATACAAAAAAAGTGCTTTTCGACCACATTTCGACCGGTTTGCGATTATATTTTGCACTTTGTCTAGATCCACAGGACTCATCAATCAATCGTTATGTACTCTGTCCTCACTTCCCAAAGATCTCTACTTATTTTCTTTCTTCTACCTGATTCTGTAGTCGAGCGCTACATTTCTGTTGAAACAACTTGTGTTATTTGCCACGTTTGTTAACATTAATAGAATGTATCATTAATGGTTTTGTCCAAACTGAATCTTTTAATAATAATCCATATTGGTGTGATAGATCATCTTAAGTTAGATAATATCTATTCAATATTTCGCATTTGTTTGCTAGCAGCAGTCGGACGGACGTCGATTGACATGGCGCATTCGGCATGACGCAACTGCCATTGTGTCCGTTTAGTCAACGGGCCAATAACGATTTCACTCGAACTGTGTCGTTTATTGTTTATCTATTTGTACAAATTCATTGTTATGCTCTTCCTAAAGACAATGGAAGCAGAGGAAAATAGTTTTATGTCAACCATTATGTAGAGAACCGGACACTTCGTTTGCGCGTTATTCAGTATCTGAGGATCAGATTACAGGCCGCCTTAATTCGACATGTAAAAATTCTAGGTCAAAATTTGTTTATACCTACTGTCTTCAAAATCGAAATTAGACATCCATTTCGGACATTCGTCAGATTTAATTAGGTTTTACAATAGCACCTTTTACAATAAACATACTTAGGAGGGAATCTTATAGGCTATAGCACTAAACGGTGTTGCGTGACAGCTCGTAGCAGCTATGATAATAAATGACCAGGGACAATGGAACAATGAGTTTCCCACATTCATACATGTCGTAGTTCTCAGAAAAGGTATATACCTGAAGTTTATCTAAGCACTTGGTCATATTATTTCCGTAATTATGTTGTGTGGCTGTTCATCTTGCGCTTGCGCGTTCAATTAATGTGTTTCTTTTAATTAGGTTTTTTTAATTTTTCCTCTTAAAATGTAATGTAACATAACTAAACGTTTACTTTATGATTTAATTATAAAAGAACATAAACTANGATATTTTCTTCTCTAAACTTGAAGGGTTATTATCTAGGTTGATGAGAAAGAATAGAAAAAAAATAATCATTGCAGGTGACTTGAACATTGATACTATAAGCAAAACTCGACACTCGACCAGGCTAACAAATCTGTTACACACTTATAGTATGACACTTCATGTAACTGCACCTACCAGACTCAATAGATGTATAGATCACATTATTAGTAATACAAAACATGCTATATGTTCGATCCATGATTTTACCATATCAGATCACACCGCCCAACTTGTTGAGTTTAACATTAAAATGAAAAACCCGATTTCACAATGGTTTCAGACTAAAAGGGATTACAGTAGTGAGAATGTTAAAAAATTTCATAATTGTATCACATCTTTGTCATTCTCCAATATACTGGAAGAAACAAGTACTGACAAAGCATTTGACGAATTTCATTCAATATTTTCTTTATTTTATAATTTATGTTTTCCCAAAATACAGGTCAAGATAGTTAAAAAATTCAATAATGCTAGATGGATAACTAAAGGGGTTAAAAAATGCAGCAAAACTAAAAGACATTTGTATAAAAATTATCAATTTGCCAATAAAAGTGACAAACCATTGCGTAAACATGAATATAAAATGTATTCCAGAATTCTACGTCGATGCATTTCTGGTATACAAAGACAGGGGAATAAAAGAAAATTAATTAATTCCAGAAATAAATCTAAAGCAGCCTGGAGTATTATTACATCACATATATCGGACTCAATATCTAAAACAGATATTAGTGAAATTAAATATAATAACGAAACAGTAACACATCCGATTGAAATAGCAAACACTTTCAATAATTTCTTTATCGAAACCACNACTATAATGGTTTTTACTGCTGGGAACTACTAATTAACTTGATTTCTTAATTATAATAAACAATAGACGCTAATTAAATGTAATAAATAAAAACACATCTAATATTAAATCCTAGCGTGACATAAATTAGATCATACTTTTACCGTTAATGAACAAAAAAGAGCTGGTCAGTTTCAAATCTTTTACGTAACATGATGTTGACAGCCGTAGTCTGGTTTTCGCCGGCGACAGTGAGGAAATCGCGGTAAAATTCTACCTTATAGTTCACGTAATTCCGAGTGCTTGCCTAACAAATCGCCTTGGAAATGATCGGTGTGTTTGAACCTTATGGAGTGTTGGCGAGGCCCACTGTTGCTGTTTACAAACACGCTGATACGCGCCAGCGGCCGCGGCCTCAGCCGCTGCAGCCGAGAGAAAGGCACTTTCCCGCACTTACATTGCACTTAGCCGTCAACACAATTATTTCGATTCATTTTTATGATTACACTAATACCCCATGTACAAGATATCTGTCTATAAATTTCTCTACTCTCGCGCTACTTCCTTGCAAGTTGTAGAGCGATACACGACTCGTTTCAATTACTTAACTCACATCGGTAAAGAAAGTCCCTAATAGGTACCCGTAGGTATTAGAATTTATTATAAAAATAGTAAAAATTAAAGCTCCCTTTAACCATTTGCATAGGTATAAAATAGCTGTTGTTAAAAGTTAACTCATAAAATTTTAAGAACTCTTTTTATTTTACGTAGATAACTACTTTTCTTTTTAAACATAAGTCTAAATAACTCTTGAAAATATTTCAAATGTGTAAATGAAAGCTCAAGTCCTATTCTGTGGTTTCACGAAGACATTACGTGCTTAACATAAACTAAGCCGAATAACGGATAGGTATGTCATACCGGTGGCGGTTCCGATGCGCTGTACACCTCGGACGGCGGGTACTCGGGTTTCATTGTGATAGTAGCCATGGAATCTGGCTGGTGCTCCTTCTCCATCACGACCAAATTATCTTCACAAGGGACTGGAGCTTTTTTTGCGTAGCGCGCGCGATCTTTGACGGTCGAAGTAGAAGTGCGGCGAGTGAATGGTGGCTGCTAAGCAGCGTAGGCGCAGCCGTGGTGGGGCCGCCCGGGCCCGCGCCGCGGCCGGCTATTGCGTTCACTTGTTTGGAGACTCGCTGGAGGTGACAAATTCAAGGAACTCTGCATAATACACGAATCAGTAATAGATGCACATGCACAGAAGCATCACCTTCCCTTCAGGTGCTCCTTCCTCATGCTTTCTTATCTTAAAATGTAATTACATAAATAGATTGTAACAAGTTTTGAAACATACTACCTGGATCCTTGGATTAAATAATCTAAGCCTAAAGCCTCTAATGTTAGTTACAAATACGCTTCGTAACCCTACGATACCAAACCAACAGTAGTAATACTTACTACTTAAGTAGGCCTTCCTATTTTTACAATGGTAAGTGGTTATCTCAATCTGGACTACCATGAAAGCGAAGAAAATTTTGGTGGCGATATAATATTAAGAATTTTAAGATGATGCATTTTAACCTAAGGTCTAGAGTTTTATAGGATGATTCATTTGAAGGTACCTACTTTTTTCAAGTCTAAAAAAATGTAATAAAATCCAATTTGTTGGGTAATTTTTATTAGGTACCTACTATACAAAATAACGTTTCTTGACATAATATGATTTTTAAAGATTATTTCTTTCTAATGTTGATCGTAACTCCGGTTAACATAGTCCATTCTGCGGTTCCAATTTTCGATGATGCCTTCCAAATGAATTAATTTAAATTGAAACCCGTTAATTTATTGTAGGTATTTAGAGTTCTAGCTTTTAGGCTTATTTTCGGTCCTTTGATTTTAAATTTTAGTCAGAAAGTAGCTTTAAAAGTCAAAGCACGAATAATTGCAGTGTCGTTACTTTGCATTTACCTACCATTGTAGCTTTAAGCCACGATAGCCGAACGGTGAAGGGGTCGGATTGGTGGCCGACTCGTGATCCAGGGAACGCGGGTTCGGTCCCCGCCACCGATCGACTACTGTGGTGGGCTCACTCGTGACACAAGCATTTAGCTTAGTAGTACGAAGAGCTAACGAGATTATTAGTAATTTGTGCAATTACTAATTACTAATATCTTTATTTAAAAAAATGTACCCTTAGAGAATTAAACCAATATTGTACCTAAATACTAAAATTCGCATTTTTAAAAGCTTTGAAAAATCTTTGAGACTAGTGGCCCGCCCCGGCTTCACACGAGTAAATATGCCTATATAATACTATAATAATAAAATACTCGTACTAGTTATAAAACAAAAAAATTTAAAATTCGATTTTTTGAATTTTACATGTAAGTCCTACCTAGATATAAAGAATGAATATTTACTTCGACCACGACTGCTTACAAAACAGACTTAAAAAAGGAATACAAAATCAAAACGGTACAAATTAGGCGGTCTTATCGATAAAAAGCGATTTCCTCCATACAACCGAAGAAGAGGACAATTTCCCTGGGTCGCGGATAGTCCCAATTCATGGGATTTACCGGTGTAGACAGAAAGTGGCAGATCTCTTCAACTCGGGCAACCCATATAGGGCACAACAATGAGTGTGTGCACATGACAGGATAGTCACTAACCCAAAGCTTGACCCAAAGTGTATGTTTAAAAAAGCTAAACGTCAAATTCGAAATGTCAATTTTGACATCTGTCTGATCAAACGCGACGAAAAAAGTTATTGGTTAGAATTCTCACTGAGGAGTAAACTAATTTTACTAAAAATATTTTATTGTAACTAGTAGTTCAACAAATTACTCGTACAATATGGCTAATTCTGGGAAAGGAACATTTCAACCAGTAAGTTCAACAAATAAAACTCTAACGTGCTGACATAATTCAACGAATCGGAAGATTTTTTTTAGCAACCTGATACTAAAATGTACAATTTCATAAAAATACTTACTTTTCAGGATTCAGACGTACACATATCTTATGAGGATCAACAAAAAATCAATAAATTTGCTCGTCTCAATGCCAAATTAGATGATTATAAAGATGAACTTAAAGTAAGACAGAATGATATGAAAAATTTAGAAGAAGCAGTCGAAGAGTTAGGCCTTGCAGACGATTCAGAGAAAATCCCATATCTTATTGGTGAAGTCTTTATATGCCAAAACTTGGAAGACACTTTAGTAAGTTATTTAAATGGAAAAGTTTGTGCATGACTCATTTTAATGTTGTTTTAGAAATTGGCTTATAACAATAATTTATCGGTTAATGTGGGCAGATAAAACGGCTGAGTATAAGGGTGAAGCTCCATGAACTTCCATATCCTTTCTTAGTTCTTTCTTCAGATGGTTGAGTCTGTTTATCAAGTATCTTGCCCTTATCTGATTGCCACACAGTACCTTATATTTAATTATTCTATAGTTAAGCTATACTAAAATAATTTGTACATATAAAAATATTATTTTATTTCCAGAAATCTTTAGAGGATGCCAAAACTAAAAAAGAAAATGAAATAGGTGAATTGGAATCAAAGTGTGAAGAACTAAAGTCTCAAATGGGAGAATTAAAAGCTCATCTTTATGGAAAATTTGGAAGTCATATTAATTTAGAAAATGAAGAAGATTAAAACAAACAGAATGCAGTTTCAAAAATATTTAATTTAATCTAATTATGTTCTAAGATTGAAAACTATTTAGTTAACAAGTGCTAGATAGTACATAATAGCTTGATAAATATTATGGCATGCTTACATTATTACAGCCAAAACCAAAAGCTTTCTATAACACTAACTTAACTAAGTATTTATATAAGGAAAATATATGTTTAACTCTTTATTGCACACTTAACAAGATACCTAATTACAGTCAATATTTTTCAAATATTTTCAGTGTCTGGTGATAAATAAATATGATGTCAATATACCTATGTTAATAAATAAATCACTCTTCTCTGAATAATTTCAGTATTTTTATTCTGTAAATATTCAAAGTTTGTTCAGAATATTATATTATTTTTTACATGTAGGCCAACCTTATAATTTGTTTGTTTTAGCACATATTGTGTAAAATAATTTAATGTAATATGGCATGCATACCACAGGAAGCTAACTAGAAAATGATTCACAAAAATAATTTGTATCTCTATCTGGATATAAACTTATCAATCTCCAAATTGTCCAGCTGAAACATGCATGAAGAATATCATTAACACATTTACCACACAAACCTGTTTGTTGTGGTTTATCCCTATGGAAAGCAAATGCAGGTGCATTTTAAACAAATTTAAACAGAAATCACAAAAAAAAAAGATTTTTAAATACGAGTTATACACTTTAATTACCTACCTACTTAACCTTTTAGCTGCGCGTTTATGTTTTGTAATACTCCCAAAATATTTATATTTCAAACGTACTTAATTATTAACCAACCAGAAAGTTTCTGACTAAAAATTTTGCTAACACCACAATATGTTGTAGTTGTGTCAATAAAATAAAATGTCAAGTTGACCACAAGTTGACCAGATCAATACTTGGCTTCTGGAGAAAACTCAAACTATTTCATTTGCGTAAAAAAAAAAGAACAATAAAAATGGAAGAATTGGAATTTATTCCACTTTTGCGCCTCGAAAAATTCCATTGGCTCGCGCATTAGATTAAAAATAAAATAGGTACCAGCAATACAGTGGCGGCGTAAGGCGTGGGCGACGTGGGCCACCGCCTACAGCCTCGCGGTACAAGGGGCCTCGCGCATCAAAAATTTTGAAAAAATGTATACAAGGTGGAGATGACAATATCACAATACGACAATAAATTCAAACATTGACTATTAAATATAAATTCTAGATAGCTAAACAATGTAGTTAAAAATAAAAATATATTTTTTTCCAAACAAATTCAGCCATAATCAGACTCAAAATTAAGCAACAACACGGTTTTAAGTGACGAACATTATTCTTTGGCACAATATTCCTTTAAAAATAATCACTGAATCAAGAAATCAGAAACTGTCAATGAATAGACCATTGACCCGTTTTTTTTTATTATTTCATAAAATCCGTCTTCAGGTCGCCACAGAACAAGGCCTCGCGAAATCTGTCTTGCGTGGGCAAGACAGATTTCGCGAGGCCTTGTTCTGTGCCACATCAAATTTAGGTCTTGCCCCGCCACTGCAGCAATAGGCAAATTAATCACACGCTTGTTTTAGTACTTTTACCCACTTGTTCAATTTGTTCCATAAATCTAATGAATGGGCAATGAATAGAATAGGTAAAAGTGGAATAACCTTGGTATTCGCTAAATCAATTATATAATAAATTACAATTAATGCTATTAAAAAGTAGTTTCATATTCATGTAACGTGTTAAACACGTAATTTAAGAGCATAATAGGATTGCTACACGCTAAAAGTAACCATAAAAAAATTAAAATAAATAAGATAAAATTTTATTTAATAATTTTACGATTAACAATAAAACTGGATACTGCACTCGTTACATAAAACTAATACATACTTAGTAAGAAATTGAAAAATTGTATTTTAATAAAATTAAAATATTTGACAATAAAATTAAAATAGGAACTTATTATTAAGAACTATTACATACGTACATAAAACATTTAAGTAGTTACAAGTTTGATTAAGTGACTATAATAATAAAGTTATCAAACTTAAGTACAAATATCGATTGCACATAAATGTGTTTATTTTAGCTACATCACACAACCTAAACCATACAGGCGTCTAAAAACTATATTATACCATTTCTATTGCATTTTGTTAATCTTCTAGATTATATTATACTAGCTTTCCGCCCGCGGCTTCGCCCGCGTGGATTTTTGTGTCACAGAAAAACTTTATCGCGCGCGTCCCTGTTTCAAAAACCGGGATAAAAACTATCCTATGTTCTTTCCCGGGACTCAAACTATCTCTATGCCAAATTTCATCAAAATCGGTTGCGAGGTTTAAGCGGGAAAGCGTAACAGACAGACAGACAGACAGAGTTACTTTCGCATTTATAATATTAGTTGGGATTGTTCATTTTGAATTCAGTAGAATAGCTTAATTCTTTGTTATCAATTAAAAAAAAATAGTTTGTTAGTTAGCGGCCTCATTATTACTAGACAGACATCCTGTATTATGTAAGTATAGCATCTTTTAAAACAGCAGGTACTTTGGCATTAAACAACCAAAATGTCGGTAATATACTTAATAACAATCAAATTACTTATTATCACATTTCCTCTGACTAAAATCAAGAATATTTTGTATAATTTATTATACATTTAAAGTAAATAAAACACAATTTTACAAGGATAATAAAGTTTTTAGTCCAGGAATGACAAGAATTCTCAAGTCAAACAGGGTGGAGATGCCACGAGACAATAAATTTAATTATGTACCTATACATAATAGGTAGTTAGGTGCGCAGGACTATTCCCACCTCTCGTTCGATCCCACCATTGGAACTCCTGTGTAGCCAGGATCTTCAACCAGTGAAGGTCAAGTTTGTCCTGGGGGAAAGTTAAGCTGACATTGGAACAAAAGAACATAGGACTTCGAAGTTAAGGTTCGTAATACATAGGTACAGTCGACAGCACATCATTCTATACATTTTGTAGAAAAGTAGCTCTTGCAATTACGTAAGACGCCGCATTGTTTATCTTATATGGACTGTCGCCTGTATATTATATTGTAATGTCACATCCAAGCTAATTCATCGTACAATACAATACCACCAATACCAAGCTTAGGCTACAATTTTTAATATTTTCTTCCAAAATGTGGTTCTGGAAATATCTTTCAGATACTAATCAATGAATATAAGACCTTTTTGTATAAGGCATGTGTCATAAAAGCGTGTCATCTTAATTTTATAGATTGAATATTATTCGATTGTGAAACCGTTCACCAACAATCGATTGATCAATGAACTACGAACTACTCACCAACAGGATCTTTAACCCATTAACTTTTCGTCCAAAGATCACTTTTTTTTAAATTTCCTCGCCCGAACTTTTATAAAGGTATTTAATTTATTTACATTTATTTCCTTGTTGCTGACTCCACCCTGCTCATTCAATTTAAATACATAAACAATGAATATATTGTAATAGTTACGTGTAACGTTTCACTTTACGTTAGCTATGATCCACTTACATTAGCTATACACCTCTTTGTAAGCTACTACGCGAATTTGATAGTGAACTTGGTTGCAGGCTTTCTTCCTCATCTGTCTCGCGATCGTTTGTTATCCTTATAGCTTGATACCATTGGTTTGTAAGGTCGGTCATTTGGCTCTTACAGTCCTTTAATTCCTGTAATTGTTTTAATTTATTTATCAATTCAATCTTTTCATATAAACTGTACCTTTTTTTTCATGTATTGTTTATTTAAATAATAAGTTCTCTAATAAACAAAGTTACGGTGCGCGCGCACGGGTGACTTTTGTCATCATGACAGTATGCCTCTTTTATTCGTCCAAGCTCTTTTGCCACGGCAACAATGAAGTCACCCCTGAGCGCGGGCTTTTAGTGTGGGGTGCAGTAATCAGTAGAGCAAACATTTTATCTTTCAAATCTTTAATTTCTGAATATTTATTATTTTTAATGTAATAAAAACAAATGACACTAACCTGATGCGTAAATCGTCTGGTGAAGAAAGGAGTTAAATACTTCATATCCAATTTCACAAAGCCTTTTATTCTCGTTGCATGAGAATAATTTACCTGAAAATAAACGATTTTTCATAAAACCTCTGCCATGTCACCGCAGCTGAACGAAACTGCAGAATAAGGGTGAGTTTCTACCAGAGATGTGCGAGGAGCGTAGCGAGGGATATGACTAATCGCTTCATTTACCTCACCTCGGTTCGCATAGCTGAGGGCTCAGTGTGAGTCTACATCAAACGTCACTAGCGAGCGCGTTAAAAAAATATGATGATTTTAGTTCTTGAAAGATTCCACTAGGGGCGCTGTACAATCCATCATAATTTAATGTCACTTTTTTACGCAGTCGACATCGAATGCATTTGACGTGAACTCACACCACGCCCCCTGGTGGAAACGGCTTCTGTGTGCGAAGAATGTGTCCCAGTGATGTGGGCGAGGATGATGTGTATGTGTGCTCCATCAGGAGGCGAGCGATGTTATTAATCAATTGCCTGGTTACGTTTAAACAGTACACGTCTTTGCACGCAAATTCATCTGAGAATGCACATAATATACACATTCTCGTACCGCTCATCTGCGCGCCGTCTTACAGCTTCGCTACACNTACAAATATGTAGCTTTAATTCTAGTGCGTGTTGCATATCGCGCGCGAGACTATGTTGGAAACCAACAAGGAGTTTTTATACTTTTTATTAACTACTTTTTCTTCTAAACAAAATAAAATCACTTCTACTTTGACAGCTCAAGAAAGTTGTTTCATTTCATACATTTTATACATATTTTAATACATTATTCAGTAATACAATAATTAATTTATGTCATAAGCAACACTTATTTTCCTAACATATCTCTGGTCGAAACACCCACACCGTTTCACATATTCGCTATACATCCTCGCTTCACTCATTATGGTAGCAGATTTTTTGTGGAAACACAGACTTAAGCAGATGTTCCTAAGGGCCGTTCCATACTACGCGGCGACCGTTCCGGGCGCAGAGTCTGAATCTGCGTAGACACAATGTCATAGACGTATTTATCATGTGAAGACGTTTTGACGGAAACGTTAGTCCAACCACTTCCGAAAACCTGAGTCGTCTTGGTGGCCGCTCCGTTCCTGAATGGCTGTTAAATAAGGCCTTATGGCATTATATAATGTCATCCGGGCATTCAGCGTTCATAGCTGTTGCGTCACGTAAGAAAAGCGCCTGTTTCATTATCAATATAATAATATAATTTTGTGTGGGCAAGCCCCCCACCACTAGGAGACCGACGATCTAGTGAAGGCCGCGGGAGGTGCCTGGATGCGGGCGGCGCAGGACTGGTCTTTGTGGAAATCCTTGGGGGAGGCCTTTGTCCAGCAGTGGACGTCATTCGGTTGAAACGAACGAATATTATTTTAGAATAAATACCTCTAGTTCTTCCTCAGTTATCTCTGACAAATGTTCAGAATCAATAGCTTGTCCCCATTCCTTAGTTTTCGACAAACTGACTTCTTTCTGTTTGCGCAGTGATCGTGACTTCTTAGATTTTTTGTTTGCCTACAAATAAAATTTAAGTTAAGTTTATAGATGTTTCAGAANTTTCAGGATAGGTAACATTATTCAATTTAGATGCAATTTAATACATACCTGTAAGAAATTCAGTAATGGCATGGTAGATCCCCCAAAGAATAAGGTAGTAAACAGAACTATAATGAGAGTGGTTGTTATAATCACATGTCTAGTTTCATCTGAAAATCCCAGGTGCAGAGACAATGCATAGGAAATAGCTCCCCTTAAACCTGAAAGCAGTAAAATATGAATTTAAACCAAATTATTAACATTATTTATATTTTGAGTAGTAAAAAATTGGATGTATTTCCATGGTAAGAATCTAACCCAAAACTTCACTCAAATTGGGTTGGATCTTTTTCATGGATATGGTAAGTAATTGAATACTATCATTTTATGAAATTGGAACTGAACTTACCACTAAACCACATTATGAACATCATTTTTTTGGTAATTTTATGCTCTCGGAATTTATTGCATAACAATGCAAGAGGAAAGATATTGGCAGCTCTCCCGAGAAGACACATCACTATGCTCCATACAACAAGTGCCGGTTCTACACGATGTTTAAAACTGAAACAGTAAATAAAAATATATTCAGTTGACTGATATTATTTATCACAACTTATATGACTGACATAATCTGACCATATTTTCTAGTAACAGATTTCATATGCCTAGCTATATGTATAGATTTCATATGGTTTAACTAGTTAAATTATTTAAAAATTATACAAACCTGAAAATAGCCAGTCCCAAATATGCAAAAACACAAGTTTCAGCAATAAAGGCCAAGGTTCTCATTGTTTGTTGCATAGTAACTTGAGTAACTGTTGATAAGTTGAAATGAGTGTAATGAGACATTACAATCCCACAAAACAATATTGCCATTATGCCTGAAAAAAAAACCTAGAAATCATTCCTGACCATAACTATAGTATAATTTATATTCTATGCATGCACACCTTTTTTTATGTGCAATAATAATAGACTAAATGACTCACCTGATAAGTGAATGCCCTCAGCTAGAACATACGGGGCATATGTAAAAACTAACATCATTCCAAATTCCAGTGAAGGATTTTTCCGTAAGTCAACATGTTTCAGTAAAAGAGCACTGACAAGAGCAAACAGAACTCCAATCCCAGCAGATGCAAAAAACATTAGCCAAAATCTATTAATAGCTGATAAAATAGCTTCTCCTGTTGACATAATGGGATCATTGGAACCTAACACTGCAGTGGTCAGGACAATAGCCACAGCATCATTAAGAATACTCTCACCAAACACTAACATGTTCAGGACAGGGTCAACATCCAGAGCATGGAAAATGGCCACGGTAGCGACAGGGTCTACGGCTGATATTAAAGACCCAAAAGCAAATGATTCCACAAAACTTAATTTGTACACAACTTGTGCCAGGCCCAGTAAATATATTCCAGCTCCAATCACAAATGCTGATATTGCTGTGCCAACTATAGCAAATAATAATATTGATCCAATATTTTGAAAGAAATTACCCTTATGAAGATTATAGCCAGATTCAAAAATAATAGGTGGTAACAATACCAAGAAAAATGCTGTAGGGGAAAATGCTTCTTCTTTCCTCCAATTTGCTATATTTTTAATGGACATAAGATTAATAATCATACCAATAAGTGCACCTAGAAATACTATAACAACACTTTCTGGTAGATATGAGAATCCAGTTTGCAACATGAGATGAATCAGTAGTATTCCCAGGGCAAGTATGCACAGCACAAAAAATATAGACATAGAACTGTTGTGCTCATCTTCTGCTGAACTTTTTTCAGGCAAAGGCGCGGCATCAGAGGGACTAGGCATTGACGCATTCGGTGTTGCTGATGATGACGATGCATTCACTTGAACAACTGCTAATATTGATGAATCTGATGGTCCGACTTCATAGACAATATGGGAGCTTTCAGTTGTAGATGTAGATGTAGAGGAAAAGGAAGATTTTGATATTTCGGTCATTGAATTTGGTTCGCTAGAATTACTATCGCTTAGCCTTTTTGACCTTGACAGTCTTTCACCAGAAACATTGCTATCCCAAGCAACATTCTTAGGCTTTGTCTGAGATGTATCGTCTGTTAATTGCGTCGATGCAATATCTCCATACGTGAATCCCACCAAAAAGAGTAAAATAATCCATGAAAACTGTTTTTCAACATACATATTTGTGAAAGAAATAAACCCGAGGTTTACAAATGACACTGCTTGTTTGCTCTTCTAAATCGACTGTAAGATGAATCGTTAATAAATTATTTACAAACAAATAGCACTAACTAAACTATTGTAGATGGATATTTCCAATTTCATGTTTCCATTTTCGAGAAAAATACAATTGATTGATACAGAAAGAAACTGTCAAAAATAGCAGCTGTTTCCATTATTTGACAGTTCTAAGACATTATAAATATTCGATTGAGCACTAACCGATTATAGATGACCCACGCTGAACTGTCCCGCCAAACTCAATGACAGGGGGGCGCTACCATCGTTCAACTATATGGTTTCCAACATGGCAAAAATCTGAACCAGCGATCCGGTATTGACGGTGGCGCCCCACTGTCAATGTCATCGACAGGACAGTCCAGTATTTTTGAACTATATAGTTCCAAAATACTGAACTGTCCTATCGATGACATTGACAGCGGGGCGCCACCGTCAATACCGAATCGCTGGTTCCGATTTTTGCCATGTTGGAAACCATAAAGTTGAACGATAGTAGCGCCCCCCTGTCATTGAGTTTGGCGGG
Source organism: Ostrinia furnacalis (assembly GCF_004193835.3). Lineage (NCBI taxonomy): Eukaryota > Metazoa > Arthropoda > Insecta > Lepidoptera > Crambidae > Ostrinia > Ostrinia furnacalis. The sequence goes on along the minus strand of NW_021133072.1, from coordinate 541,355 downwards.
ACAGTTCAGCGTGGGTCATCTATACCAAGTTTTTCTTCGCTTCGCCACAGATTCGCAGTCTCGCAGTGCGATCTGCGAGTACGATTCTCGCACAAGACACGTTGCACTTTTTGATCGAATCGAAAATCGAATCCGTTCATACAAAAAAAGGCCTTTCGACCATTTTTCGACTGGCTTACGATTATAATGTGCACTTTGTCTAATGCCAGGATTTATAGTCATACGATTTCAACTTGAATAAGGCTATTGCAAATAAAAATTATAACAGAAACAAAAAATAAATTAATTGTATTTTTTCCTACATCACTAATCATCTCATAGACGTCATTCAAGTTTTCCTACGTTCATGACATTTTAGATTTTTTCTCTCTTTCTTACATTGGTAGATTACAATCATTCTAAACTCTTCTAGTGCCTTTTTTACAATTGATATGTGTGGTGTTATTTGTGGTAGTACGGCTTTCTTGACTGTAAATACGCACACACACACCACACACCTTTTGCTTGTTTGCAAGAATAGGTACTTGCTCAGTTGGGAGACTTTTATTTTTAGTTAATATTTAGTACAATGGATTCAGCTTTACGTGAGCAAGTTATGATAAATCAATTCGTGTTAGCAGCAGGATGTGCTCAAGAACAAGCTAGACAGTTGTTGCAAGCTGCTCATTGGCAATTTGAGGTAGATTTCATAATATATGTAAACAAACAGTAATCATGAAATGGCTGCTTTAATTTGTGTTTTGCAATATTTGGCCTCCAGCCTTTACTGTATAGTTGGTGGTATTTATGGTGATGTTCTTCCGACATTATTTATTGCTATTGATTGTTCATAAAATAACTTCATTCTAAACCTTTATTTATTTACTTATCAACAATGCCTACAAAATACCTAACCATACATACCTACTATACAATACAGGTTATCGCGATAAATACGCAATAGTGAACATTTTGCCATAACATTTGAACATTATCATTGAGATTGTATGTTCCAAAAAATACCTATTTATGTAGTTGTCAAATTGCTGAAAATGATTTTTAAAGCATAAAGTCTAGTATTTTTTTTAGGTATTCTAACAAAATGTTAAAGACCCAGCTCTGTTTACTACATATTCATTAAAATCTCATTGTAACATTTATTTATATCGTGCTGCAGCCAGTTTCTAGTGTTTCCTGGTACTTTGTGATAGCCAATGTGGGAAACCTGTAGATAAGAAAATTTATTTATTAATCATTGTTGTTCTATTTGAAGAAGGAAATTATTCCCTCATTTTATGCTAACTTATTACAAGGCTCATAAAATCTTATCAAATTCTTTGACCCACATAAAATTTATAACTTAGTTTTGCCAAATTGTCCATTGATCTTTTACATCATTTAAAAAGTAAGACCCAAACTAATTTGTATAAAATAGTCAATAGAACACTGGCAATTTTTCAAACAAATACATTGAAATAACATTGACACTATATTTATGAATCGATTACATGTGTAGTTTAAAGAGTTAAATTTCTGCTTGGGCCAATTTTTATCATATGAAATATATTTGCAGAATTGCCATTTTCAATAGTAGGTACAATATAGTCCATTCAGCGTAAGAAAGTGATTATGACAGTTCTGTTTAGTGAGGCGCTTCTTTTAAACCTAATCGATATTTTTTAGAATCGAGAATATTTTCTCAAGAAATCTAATCGACTTTTTATTTGTTTAATTTTTCATTTTATCTACGAAAAATCAAAATTACATCTACGAATTTTAATTATCTGGATATGGAATAAATGTTGTTACACAATAAATCACAAAAAATCAAATATTATGCATTTTATTCTATTAAAACAACAAATAACAAACAACTCGTAGAGAAATCGCATAAAACATAACCGGCCATACAAGGCAAACGCACACGTACTGACTGACCTTTGACCTGCCTGAAAGAATAATTGTGATTCGATGGTGAGATAACCACCATACCGATTTTGATTGGTCGCGATTGTTCATGTCCATCCCTATGAGCAAAAGTTCCGATTAACGCATTATGCATTTCATGTAATATTTTTTCACAAATTTTAATAAATAATAAACTAATAAGTATTTGAAATTCTTGTTTAGGTTAATTGAGAAAGATTATTAATTGTTGTTTTGGAAGGATGAAAGCAACACACACACACACACACACACACACACACACACACAAACTCTTTCCCTTTCTCTCACACTCTAATAGGTAGGTATATCAAATTTAATCGTAAAGTAACAATCACTACTGTGGTCTAGTGGTAAGACCACCTATTTAGGACAGCCAATTCCTCTGTGGTTTAGGATTCCGGGTGAAGCTCGCTGATCATCCATCAGTTTCCATCAGGTCAGATGAAGGGCAAGAGCTTCCTCGTTGTGGATAAAAAAATGTTCTGTTCAGTTATTGTCTCTAAATGTGTTCTACGTAACGTAAACTTAGGGGATTGCAAACATTAGTTAGTCCTAAGAAAGTCAAAAACATGTAACGGAATCTCCGACTTACCACTTTAGTGGAGCGATCACAGAAAATAATAGCCTATTAAGTACATGTTTTTTTGTGTTATTATGAAAGTTCAGAAAACTGCGCAGTTTTTAAAATTATTTTGGAACTTTGGAAGTTCTTTTTTTTTTTAAACTTTTAAGTAGAAAATTTTAGAACGTTCTGCTAAAAGCATATTTTTTATGTTTCTAGCAAAAATTTTGTATCTTGCATCAAAGATAGGAAGGTGATTATTTTTTTCAAAAATCTGCAATTAATAGGGAATCTTTTTTTTTAGGTATTCTAACAAAATGTTAAAGACCCAGCTCTGTTTACTACATATTAATTAAAATCTCATTGTAACATTTATTTATATCGTGCTGCAGCCAGTTTCTAGTGTTTCCTGGTACTTTGTGATAGCCAATGTGGGAAACCTGTAGATAAGAAAATTTATTTATTAATCATTGTTGTTCTATTTGAAGAAGGAAATTATTCCCTCATTTTATGCTAACTTATTACAAGGCTCATAAAATCTTATCAAATTCTTTGACCCACATAAAATTTATAACTTAGTTTTGCCAAATTGTCCATTGATCTTTTACATCATTTAAAAAGTAAGACCCAAACTAATTTGTATAAAATAGTCAATAGAACACTGGCAATTTTTCAAACAAATACATTGAAATAACATTGACACTATATTTATGAATCGATTACATGTGTAGTTTAAAGAGTTAAATTTCTGCTTGGGCCAATTTTTATCATATGAAATATATTTGCAGAATTGCCATTTTCAATAGTAGGTACAATATAGTCCATTCAGCGTAAGAAAGTGATTATGACAGTTCTGTTTAGTGAGGCGCTTCTTTTAAACCTAATCGATATTTTTTAGAATCGAGAATATTTTCTCAAGAAATCTAATCGACTTTTTATTTGTTTAATTTTTCATTTTATCTACGAAAAATCAAAATTACATCTACGAATTTTAATTATCTGGATATGGAATAAATGTTGTTACACAATAAATCACAAAAAATCAAATATTATGCATTTTATTCTATTAAAACAACAAATAACAAACAACTCGTAGAGAAATCGCATAAAACATAACCGGCCATACAAGGCAAACGCACACGTACTGACTGACCTTTGACCTGCCTGAAAGAATAATTGTGATTCGATGGTGAGATAACCACCATACCGATTTTGATTGGTCGCGATTGTTCATGTCCATCCCTATGAGCAAAAGTTCCGATTAACGCATTATGCATTTCATGTAATATTTTTTCACAAATTTTAATAAATAATAAACTAATAAGTATTTGAAATTCTTGTTTAGGTTAATTGAGAAAGATTATTAATTGTTGTTTTGGAAGGATGAAAGCAACGAGATTGATTTTTATACCTCAATATTTTTATTCTTAGGAAGTTGGATTCATGAAAGTCATGAAACGTAATGTTTCAACTGTCTAAATCACCATCATAAGCTGAATGAACTATAGTAGCCACAAAATTTTATTAGCTGATGTTAAGAATAGGCAATGGTCAAGTTCTTAAGAGAAAATAGATTTTTTCTGAAATCCCAGTTATAAAAATTAACCCAGTTTTTTTGATTCCAGACGGCACTTTCAATATTCTTCCAAGAAGTTGCCATTCCTTCTGGAGCTAATGGCATTGCAGCTCCACATTATCGTCAGGTATTGTCTTAAAATTTAATTATTATGTTTGTTGCTCATTGATATAAAAGTGCATGAAAAACTTGAAACAAAATCCCCATTCTTAAGATTTTGATGCATGTCTAACAATTAAAAAAATATCCATGTATCCATCTAGTATCCTAATTTGTAACAGGGCCATCCTTACATAAGGTAAAAAAAGAAATCTCTACATTATAGGAATTTTTAGTGATTACATAGGTACTAATAATAATATTTATAGGCATAGCTGTGCATTAACTCGTTAATCCGTTAATCGTTAATTAACGAAGTTAACATTTCTATTAACGGATTAACTTTTAAGTTAACTTTAAAAAACGTTAACGGACTCGTTAACTTCCGTTAATTTATCCTAAGTCCGTTAATCGTTAATCCAGTACCTACTATTTACCAAAAAGATACAGCAGACACGCTGTAAAACGCGTTCTGACAAGTACGTTCGGGCTTCCAGAACTTCCAGAACCCAAAACAACAGTTTTTGTAACCAGATCACTGATGCAACGATATAAAAAATGCACTTTTTTGTTATTTATTTACTTACAACTGAATTTAAGACCAGTTCTCCTCAACTAATTGAGCTGAAATTTGGTATACTTATGTAAGTACGATGACAATGCAATGTTATGGTACCATTGAGCTGGTCTGATGATGGAGTCAGGAGGTGGCCATAGAAAATCCTAAATGAAACTGCGGATTCGCATCGAATTTTTGTTCGTTGGATTTGTCTTTTCGAGCACTTTAGTACTAGATGATGTCCAGGGTCCNTTTGCGTGGAACTCAAACATAGGCGGTGCCGTTCTTTTTGTATATGGCCAGGTCTGGGATATTTTAAAAAAAGGTTACAAAATTTTACTAAAAAAGAATCTTGAGTGACCCTAGCTGAAACATTAAAAACTACTAGATTAAAAAAATGGATCTGTCAATAGCACTGGATCAGGGCCCCGATTACGCTAAAAATTTTCATCTTCAACATGCCCGGACGACGAACGAACATCAGCTGTTTTGACAAATCCGTATCGCAGTGTCGTTTTGACAGCNCATTGGTTTTGTCTCATATTTGAGGAATGTATCATGAGTAGAGTCTTAGTTTAAAAGGATGGCAACGATTTAAATTTCAATAGGTAGACAAAATTCATTATCAAAAATTTAAGCTTTCTCCAGTAACACTGGTATTATTATACTGTGACTCATCAAAGTCATCATTGTCAAAAATATTGACATATCGAGAACTGTCACGGCCAAAAAACTGGCACGCGTCCGTCCTCCGTAAGCGCCACCGCGCGACTGATTGAGACAGTGTTGCCAGTCGGGTCTAGTCAGAAATTACCAGAAATATAAAAAAAAAGTAACCTTTTTGAATAAAAAGTAACCTTCATACTGGGGGGGTGCGGAGCGATGATTGTGTAAGGTTGTTCATGGATGGAAAATGAATACAATTGATCATCTAAATTCGAAAAGTGACCAGTCGTATAAAAACGTTCGCTAAAACTAATTTTTTTTAACAAATAATAAATCAAATTCAAGTTTAAATGCACTTTATGACATAATTTTTAAATTGTCACTATTAATATTTTTTACTGAATAACCTGTAAAGTTAATTCTACAATTTCTGAAAAATCACCTAAAAGTAACCTTTTCATTAGTGTAACCTAAAAGTAACCACAGCAGTTCAAAAGTAACCTAAAAGNAATGTTCTGTTCAGTTATTTTCTCTAAACGTAAACTTAGGGGATTGGAAACATTAGTTAGTTCTAAGAAAGTCGAAAACATGTAACGGAATCTCCGACTTACCACTTTAGCGGAGCGATTACAGAAAATAATGGCCTATTAAGTACATGTTTTTTTGTGTTATTATGAAAGTTCAGAAAACTGTGCAGTTTTTAAAATTATTTTGGACCTATGGAATTTCTTTTATTTTTTCAAACTTTTAAGATGAAAATTTTAGAATGTTCTGCTAAAGGCATATTTTTATGTTTCTGGCAAAAATTTTGTATCTTGCATCAAAGATAGGAAGGTGATTATTTTTTTCAAACATCTGCAATTAATAGGGAATCTGTAAAAAAAAAGAAATCTGAGAAAAGTCGTCCCAAAAAGAAGATAATTTTTTTTAAAGCCTACTAGGTCATAAAATTTGAAAATTCACAAAATTAACGATAACGTCTAAACTTCAAAAATCGTAGAACTTACATGGGGGTGAAATCGATAGGTCTAGTCCTCACCTATCACCTGCCTTCGGTTTGACACCTTACAAGAAACACCCTGTATTTGAACCTTGCATATAATTACATTTTCGTTTTATTGTCACGTGTTAACGGATTAACGATTAACGTTAACTTGCGTTAAGTCTTCCGAAATGTAACGTTTTAACCTTGCATATAATTACATTTTCGTTTTATTGTCACGTGTTAACGGATTAACGATTAACGTTAACTTGCGTTAAGTCTTCCGAAATGTAACGTTTAACGAAGTTAATTTTTTTAGTAACGGTTTAACGATTAACGAAGTTAACTATTTGATTAACGGTGCCCAGCTATGTTTATAGGTCACCTAAAATGTTTTTTGAGAGAACAGCCGGGGCCACCTCCATCATCATGGAACCCTGGGCACGTGCCCAGAGAAGGAAACAGGAGCCTATACAGGAACAAACAGCAGTTTTTATCATCGACCTGTTGCATTTATTTTATGAAATAACATCTTGATCGTGGGGTTCCTTTTAAGGAGTGGCTTGGCCCCTGATATGCCATGTCACATATCAGGGGAAAGGCCCCCCCATTTCTGCGATTAGTATCATAGCTCATGAGTTAGTCTTAGTACTATCAACTATCACTCCTCAAATCAGTAGCCCAACATCTTGGGGGGGCGCCGTGCCACCCTAGCCCGCTAAATACGCGCATAAGTGCCAGAAGGAAAGAGGAGCGTGTACCAAAGAAGTTTTTACCAGTAGCGGCGTAAGGGGGGGCGGTCCGCCCCGAGTGCCAAGCATCAGGGGGACAACAGTCGCGCAGATTAAAAATCCTGGGGGGCACAAGACCATTCTGGGGTGCCTTACCCCCCCGGCTATATGTCTACCCAACTTACATTATGGACTTACGCCTGGGGGAATCGCCCCGGGTGCCAACCCACGCTACGCCGGCACTGGTTTTTACCATCGACCTATTGCATTTCAGCAATTGATGACGCCATGCAACACACCAGCGACGCCGCCGAACTTCCCTGACGCGCTCGCCGCGTTCTCCCGGCTGTCCACGACGGGCAGCCCGGGCACGGCGGGCGGGGGCGCGGCGGGCGCGGGGGGCGCGCCGCCCGTGTCCCCGCTGGCCACGCATCCGCCGCCGTCGCACTCGCACGTGCCAGTCAACGCCTTCCCGCCCGCTCCGAACCCGCAAACGAATTACGCATCGCTTTCCTGCTCAACTGCTGTGAGTATATCCCTACCCTACAAATATTATAAATGCGAAAGTCTGCGGCGCTTTCATACCTAAACCACTAAACCGTTTTTAATGTAGATAGTTTAAGTCCCGAGAAAGGGCATAGGATTGTTTTTATCCCTGTTTTTAAAACGGCGACGCGCGCTATAAGGTTTTTCTCTGACAGACATAATTTCACGCGGGCGAAGCGAGCTTGTCTACTATATTGGCAAATATTCATTCTTACACCCCCTTGGCAGTCGTTGTACTTCACCCATGAATGTCATAAGAGGTGACTTAGAGTAGAAATATGTGAACTGGTGTTCTCCAACTCATCTGGGCAGTCAAATTGTCTATTAGCCTCTGGAAATTAGAGGGTAGTCCTCCTGCAGTGGAGGAGACTAAACGACCCGATGGTAGTCCATGTTCTCCCGAACCATGTCTCCAGGATGACTGACGGTACAAGTTTTTTTACACTTTGATTCCATTGCGAACTATATTATAGCCTAGCTGTGCGAATTAACAGAAATATGCTCTGCTAGCTAACTTAAAATCTGTTGCCCTTACTAAGTAAACATAATTCCATGGAAGATGTTAGGACGAGAAACGGTGGCTGGGGTTTTTTTATTCGTCTTCCGTGGTGCTATTACTAATTAGTTATTCTGCGGTAGTGGTGACAAAGCACTCGTTACAACTGGAAAAAATTGTGTTAAACGACACAACCGGCGATAGCCACGCAAACCACTACTGGGAGTAGACAAAGAAATGCCCATAAATTATTTTAGAGCATTCGACCTAATATCATATTTAAGAGTCCACACAAATAGATAATAAATAAATAACTTCATGTTTAGCACAGATTCGTATGCAAATGTCACCCATAAAATGATTAAACTGGTTATATTAATATAACGCTAGTAGTTAAATATTTCATGTATAAATAAAATCTTAGGTAACATCAGGAAAAAAACAAAGACAGTCACTTCATTTATAAAGCATTTTACGTCATAAAATGTATTAAACAGGTCTCAATTAAAAATTATTTATTCTTTGTTGCAGGTGTGCAGTGAACATATGCCAAGATAAATTGGAAATATTAGTTTAGGAGCATCTATAATTTATTTTTATAATGGTGCGCATTGTGAGCTGTGGAATTGTGTATGAAAATGTAAAATAATATTTCACAAACACCCCACTACAGCGACAATTAGCTGGACAATATTAGGGGTGCTGTAGTCAATCATGTTATATGTAAGTAATTAATGAAATATTGTATGTATTTAATATTTATGTATAAAACAGTGTTTTCTGAAAAAATATGCACAATTAACCTATGAAATGTGTAAGTTTTCGTTAATCAAATTTACCTGTGATTTTACTTGTAAAAAATCATATAATGAATCGGAATCATGTTATACAATCAAGTGACTGTAAATTAGATCAAACTATGTATGTATCAGAATTGACAAAAATATTTTCTTTAGCTCATAATATTATGTTGGTTGTCGTAATTCAACCATTATCAAGTTGTATAGCCATTTTTTTAGAATGCTATATTATTTATATTCAGTGTGTTTAAGTATAACGACTCTTAAAAGACAATACAATATTGTTAAAAAAATACTACATTTGATGTAAAAGTTTAACTAAAAAAAAAACAAAAATACTCGTCTCGAATTCGATTTGGTTGCGACTATTTGACGATGGGTCGGTAAAGTGTCTGTGCTCAATCCGAGTGGAGAACCTTGCGAGGTACGCACGTCCGACCCCTTGTAGAGGAAAGGGATACACCCGTTGTAAATTGTGTGTACAAAGGCAGCCATCAAATGCAAAGTTTAATTTGTGCATCAAATAAATATCACAGACCGCATCAAACTTATAGTCCTTTTATCAGATACATATTGATCGTCTTTGCAATCCACTGCTACTCGAAAGACCCTCAAATCTCGATTGATCTCTAGCAAAAATAGAGTTCTATTCAGTAAACTCTTGGGCTATAAACTTCGTTTATTCCCGATGTCCCCCACTATTTGTCGTTTTCTCCATCTGAGCTATGAAAAATATTTCTCGTTCTTCCATTTATACCTACCTAAAGTAATGTACGCAAACTGAACTAATTAGCCATTTATTTGAAAGAGCAACTGTATAAATTAACGAACACATTAAAGTACCTACGCAATCTGAAACTAAGATGCATGCATTGGAGTGTACCCTGAATATTAACATTTTCCTCATATGGATTGAATCCGAAGCCGTTGCAAAGTCATGTTAAATATAAAGAAGTAGAATAAGACTTACAATAAAAATTTAGTATGATATATCTCTTTTTTTTTCGTATCTGGAAGGGTAAAGCTAGAGAGTTAGCTTACAGTTTTATTTGTCAAACACGTAACATGTTAAAATATTAATCTTTATTTGTAACATGATTTTAAAATCTATTCTATCTCAACATGCTGCGCGCTGTAACTGCCGAAAGGATCACTCAATACACATACATATTTTGTGTATGTATGATTCTGTATTTGCTGTTGTTACTTAAGAGACGCTACGCTATCTATACGTTAATACCTGAAATGCTCTCTTATACCTACACTACAGATTATAACGGCAAGTCAAGTTGCCGTTATAAGTCGTAGTGTGCGACGGGCCTTATTTTAATCGATTTTTAAATGGCTTTAGGTGGCTTTAGACTTCACATTCGGCACTCGTGCGGTTGCCCGCGCTTTTTCAAAGTATAATTTTAACTTTGCGCATTTTTGTGATCTTACGTAAGAACTATCGATACTCCCTCCAACCCCCTTGTAAGAAAAAATGCTGTCCCTCCCCCCCTAGTCTTACGTAATAATTATATGAATGGCCCCAAAAGAATAAACACCTTTCAGTCTTTTTCTAGGGCAGTGGTTTGCATATACCTAGTACATATGATTAATTTCTTTACCTGATTATTATAATATGGTAGTAATTAATTTGATGCGCGTATTGTTAATACCAAAGTTACGAAACTAACTTTACAATACAGTGGTGCAAATATCAAACTTATCTGCGCATTTTTGTCTAATCATGTTTATGTATGGCCAATGGAATTATTTAGATGTAAATTCGCCCTAATAAGACCTCGCTAACGGTGCGTGAAAAGCTATGTTTAGCGCTCAAGTTTTGAGTGTAATAAAGCGTTATAACGAGGTATTACTCGTTTTTGGCGTTTGCATGTAAACACTTACGCCTGGTACCCCTTGCCAGGCAGAAAGCGTGTCTGGTCGTGAAATTCAAGAAACACCTGCTCTGAATTTCACAGCCATTAACTGATGGCAATCATCAATTACTTTAAAAACCATTAGGCCACGTTCATGTTAACGAGCTTTGGTGCGAAGCTCAAAGCTGGGTGTGAAACAATTCTTAGGTACCTACTTTATGATACAAATGGTCACCCAAACATGGCTGTTTATACCTCGCTTTGCGCTCCTCTAAATCTAAGCTCTCGTATCCATAAATGCCTACTTACATAGCCAAATAGATATCTAAATTAGCACCACTGTACAATTTTGGCAAATTAAATAAATAAATAAAATTGTTCTCTGACGAGTTTGTGGTCGGCACTAAAAGCTTAGCACTTCCAGCCTATCAAACCTTGTAGCTTGAGGATTTTGGGGACACAAAATCTATATTAGGTATTACAATATTTTTGAAATCTTAAAAAGTTTTAGCTAGGTAGTGCCCCAAATTCCGCAAGCGGGTAGGTTGTTCACGATTACTTTTTTGCATAATTCCTGCCGACATTTGTTCATTCATTCATTCTATTTAGTTTATTTATGTCTTGTAATATTATGTTCGAATGTAGACGTTTGAAAGCTCAACTGCATGAACATAATAAATTCTGATGTTAAAATTGTAAAAATAGGTTTATTTCGTTATTAGTGACTTTCAATATTACTGTTGTATAGAACTGTTGGGAATACTCGAAAATTAAATAAAAATTTCAGCTGCAGCCTGTAGTATTAGTTTCCAGGACTATTTGTAACGTTTTTCTACTATGGAAATGTGGCAATAGTAAACATTTGCTTTGGTTCCAGTTACTTTTATAAAACGTTGTATAGGTACTTCCTTTTAAGGTATTTGTAGTTTTGCTTTAAAATATCGTTTTTCATAGTTACTTAAAAGATGCCTTTTTAAATTAAATAATCATGTTCTTAAAGTATGTAAAAAGAAGTACCTGTCCTAAATCTTTGCAAATTTTGAATTTGGTAACTGCAATTAAGTGTTTTCGATTGCATAAACTTAAAATTTTAAATTTATACTGCATAAATAAAATGAAATATAAAAATTGTTTTATTGTATTTAATAACAATGATTTTCACACAAACAACGTTGTGATAAAATCACTCATCTCACTAGTCATCTTCTTTTTCCATATCCGTGACTTTTTGTATAAGCTGGTTTGAAGCTTCCCGATCAGCAAAGTAATTATCCTCGAGGACTTCTGCGCTTTGCACGGCACTTAAAATGTGAGACTGTTTGCTTTTCTTAAAAATTAACTGAAAACGTATTTAAGTTAATTAATATTTTTTGAACAAGAAACCGAACTGAGCACAGTACTTACCTAGATAGGTAGGTAGATAGATACCTATATCGAGTTCGAGCAGCAGAACGTAATCTGATGCTTATAATATGGAGCCACCCCGAAATAATCCTACTTATTACTCTGTCACAAACATGAAGTAATGTTATCTTATGATAATAAATTTGGCTATCGCTTGTCGTATTAAAGAAATTGCAAATTGCCTGTCTCGTTCAACAGCAGGCAGGAAAATCTGTATAAAAATTTATAGCGTTTGAAAAGGCCAGCAGAAGCCCATGGCATGGCAAGGATTGGCCTCCAACGAGACTTATTGATTTCTGCATTCACTTCTAAATCAGCTCTAATTTCTTAGAAATAAAGGAAAGGATAATTACCCACATACTTTAACACAGGTAAGCGGGACGAAATCCCAAACACGTGATCCGCTCCAGTATCGGATTATTGGAACGCGTGAAGAATAGGGGATGGGCTGCCCACGTTTACAGAATGCAATGTCCCGACCGTGGGTCCGAAGACGGCAGTCGTCGATTTGGAAGATCACAAGCAAAAGTGGTACTTAAAACGAGTGTTCTGGGGGAGTGGAGAGACGGAACCACACTAACACCTAAGTAAGTACCTACTTAGTGCCTTATTACAAAAAAGTTAAATGCGCCATGAACACTGGTTCATATTAGGACCTAATATAACCAAAAAAACTCGAAATTAACATATACCTAATAATTAGGTATATGTTAATTTCGAGTTTTTTTGTAAGAGGGGTCATAAGTATGACTGTGTATTGGATAGTGAGGAAAAAACATCTTTTTTACTCAGCTTTTTTATTAAAGCTTATTATTTGCACATTGAACAGGGCCAAATGGCTAACTTAATACCTTATGACATTCTTCTCCAGTTAACCTTAGGGTCATCATTTCTATGACCCTAAGGTTAACTGGAGTACCTACCTAGTCCGATTTAGATATTTTTAAGTTATTTGCACAAACGACGCACACAATGCCATATGAAAGTTATCCTTAGGGGCCAAAAAAAATTGGAGTGAGTACTTCATTTCAGCCAAATGACGTCCATTGCTGGACAAAGGCCTCCTCCAAGGTTTTCCACAATTAACGGTCCTGCGCTGCCCGCATCCAGGCTATTCCCGCGACCTTTACCAGATCCTCGGTCCACCATTGGGTTCACCTAGTAGGAGGCCTGCCCACGCTCCCCTATTCCACTGTAATCCATTAATGGATTAGATTCCTCTTCTGGGTACACTTTAGTCCATCGATGGACTTGTTTCCGCATCAGAGTATACCCCAATCCATCAATGGATTTGATTCCGCTTTTAAGTACACCCTAATCCAAAAAATTTTACACAACTGTTTTAAAAGTAGCAGTAGAATACCATCATCTTTTATCCATCCATTGGATTATACATTTTAATTCGTGATTTATTTTATAGAAATATAAATAATATAGATAGATATAGAAAATACGAACTCATTTATTTTTAAAAGGAAAAGCCCAGGTATATTAATTATTTAAAAATCAAAATTAAAATCATGACTTAGTTAATCACGTTGGCCTAAGTAGGCGCGCGGTCTTAATCCATATAGGTAATAGCACGGACAGCTCTTTTCTGTAATTTAAAAAATTGGCCAAGTGTGTGTCTACGTAGCACGCGCAGTGTATACCTATTTCATATTTTCTTCTGAGGAATTTTTACTGGTTTAACAAATCGTATATTACATGAGTCAAATGACTATTTTCTCTTAAAGTAAGTGATCAACCGCTATAGTTTTCCTTGAAAGTTCATGAAAAGCCAACAGTTTAGTTTTTAGAGAGGGGGGGGGACGATTCATCCCCACTTTACATGTAGGGGAGCTACCTTAAAAAAAATTTTACTCTACCGTTCTGTCGGCGTGATTAATAAACATACCTTCACAATTACAGCTCTCTAGTGCCAGTAGTTTCTAAGCAAAACCTCGGACAGACAGACATATCGAAACTATAAGGGTTCCTTGTCAGGACTACGGAACCCTAAAAAGCTATTTCAAATTACAACCCTCTCTCAACAAATAAAAAAACTTAAAGCCTTGAAACGAATAATTGACCCTTTATTATTAAAATTCTTAGTTATTTCATTTTAACTCTTCCAGAAAATGGCCCACTATTATGTACCTGGGCTTTTTCCTTTAAAAATAAATGAGTTCGTATTTTCTATATTTATAATATTATTTATATTTCAATAAAATAAATCACGAATTAAAATGTATAATCCGATGGATTGGGGTATACTCTGATGCGGAAACAAGTCCATCGATGGACTAAAGTGTACCCAGAAGAGGAATCTAATCCATTAATGGATTTGACCAATGGATTACAGTGGAATAGGGGCCCACGCTACTGCTTCCAGCGTACTTAAGAGTAGGTACTTACTTANACCTAGTAGGAGGCCTGCCCACGCTACTGCTTCCAGCGTACTTAAGTAAGAGTAGGTACTTATTGTGTTTTATTAGGCTTAAAATATCCGGAAAAAGTACCTAGGTATTTTATCTCTCGGTATTACTGGAAGGTTTGCTTTCTTTTAGGTATGCATGACTATTAATTAAATAATACCTTATAAAACCGTGGCTTTTCATAAATCCATAGGCACATAATAGACGCAATCAATATCGACAGAACAAACAGTAAGTAATTAGAAGAATATGTGTAAGCATTTGAAAACATTTCGTACCAAAAAATATTTATGTCAGTTTGCATCACAGGAAGTTTTTCCAAGAAAACGTTAAAATGTCGATCGTTCAATCATAAAATGAAAAAAGTATTATTAGGTATCATAATTAGGTATAGGCCACCTAAGTAGATACCTATCTTAATTTATTATTTTAAATCTGTGTAGGTCAATGATCTATCTATATGTATATATAAAAGAAAGTCGTGTTAGTTACTCCACTTATAACTCAAGAACGGCTGAACCGATTTAGCTGAAAATTGTCAGGGAGGTAGTTTAGAGCCAGGAGAAGGACATAGGATACTTTTTATCCCGTTCGAAATAAAAAAAAGTCTGCTTATTTATTGCCATTAAGGCGGAACAAAGTTCGCCGGGTCATCTAGTATTATATAAATACAAAATATCATTGGTGTATAAGAATCCGACTTTAGGTAGGTAAACGCTTTTGAGAAAAAAATACTAAAAATTGTTTTAACGTCTACATACCTATTAGGTAATCAATCTTTTTACATTCTTATTGACATTCTTCTCATAGAAATTCCGGTAGGCCAGTAGAATTTGATTTTAATCGGAAAACAAACAAACAAAATCTTCAGCGTTTTAGATGAACCTGTTGTTGTTGACTTTGGAGTCGAACCTTGGACCAGGTATAAGACTAGGCAACGGGTACCCTCAAGGAAGGGGGCAGCCACAGTAGATAACACAGATTCGTTCAAGAGAGTGCAAGGAAGAGGTGCAGCAAGAGCTCAGATCATAGTTCTATGATCTGAGAGCAAGAGCAACCATAGTAAAGAAATGGCTGGGATGAATATTAAGGATAGGCGATAATAGAGGCTTGACAGGGATACGCTGGTTAAGGCAGCCCTTTTCAAGGATTGACGCCAAGGTCCGCGGTATACCAGTGGCGGGGAGACCAAAGATCTGGTGGGCAAAGACCTGCGGTCGAAGGTAAAAAAGAAGAGCTTCAGGAGATGGCCCAAGAGTGCTGGAGGGGACGCTTACTTAGCCGTTAGTCGAGTCGGGCGTCGCACTGTGCAGGTACTTCTGCCTAGCGGAGTGACGCGTCGGCATGGTCGCTTAACCCTTAAATGCATAGTGTTGCCATATGTCTACGAAGTACTTTTTTAATTATAATAAGTAACACATTTTATAAGCGTTTCTGAACGTATGCTAATATCATAGAAAACATCATAATAAAAATAAAAAAAACGCAAATGAAGGTAGATTTGAAAAAAAATTAACCGATATTTGACGTAGCGATTGCGAAAGAGAAAAAATTGGTAGTGTTAAAATTTGTGGTATTTTAATTTCGGATTCAGTGAGAATTAATTGCTAAAACGATTGGAAAAAAATACATACGTGTTAGAAATAATGTAAGAATTCATTATTATAACTTATTTTTTTGGTAATCTATCCCGAATGTGCCTTCGACTTGATTTTTGTGTATGTAGCCAAATGTCTACACCATGCGTTTATGCCATAAAATTGTTCTATGGTTTGCTTATTTGGCTTTTCTTTTCAGCATGTTTGGCTCGCTATCTGAAAAGGAAATTGAGGCAGCTCTTGCTGCTTTAAATGAAAGCGCGCTCTACACTCGCTCGCGATTCTTGCTGTGAATTCACGCCGCGATTCGCGCCGTGCACTTCGCGTTTATATGTGTCTCTCCACACTCGCGAAGCCTCGCAGTCTCGTTCGCGGCCTCAATGGATGACGACGTGATTGTCGCTACTGCGGTGACGCTCTATGCTATATCGTATTACAATTACCTATGTATTAAAAATAAGACACAAATAAAAAATGTTTAATGGGTTTATATATTTCACTTGAGCTTGCCCCACTATGAGTGGAATCCTTAACTTTCTTTATATAGGTTCTATAACTGGACATAAGTGAGTCCTTTTTTTTCAATTCACCCACAGGAATATTCAAAATGTCATTTATCCGCGTCCAGGCATAGTGGGTCTTATTTTTATTTTTATGGTCCTTGTATTTGGACTGCCAAAGTATTGGTTTGGATTGAAAACACTCGATAAATTTCAACTCAAGTTCATTATTCCATGTAGTAATCATTTAAAAAAATAGAACGTTAGTAAGTACGCAATAATGCACAACCACTTGCGACGGCGTCTTCTCAGCTACTGCGAAAAACTGCGAGTGTAGTTGCGTTCGCGATCGCACGCCGTGAACCAAGCGCGAACCTTTGTCGCGGGACAAAAAACCGACAACGAACGGGGAACGGCGCGAAGCGTGAACGTGAACGCGCGAAAGTCCGCGAAACCATCTACACACGCGTTTCGCGGCTTTCGCGGCCTTATTTTTAAAATAGGTAGTTGAAACAAACCACAGCTAATTTTCATAGTGGACTGTACTATACGATAAACATGACAGTCAATTTGACAACCTTTGTCGGAAACATTATTCAATGAAAATATTGTCCGAACCCTTAGTATTTCTCTTCGACAAATACTTTAACACATTGTGAACCACTTTTCTTTCACGACTATAAAAATATTTTAGCAATTTAATTCATAAAACCAATTGCGCACATTTAAAATAAAGTTTGTTTACACTTTGACAGCAATAGACTGACATGCAAGGTGACATGTCAATGAAGTTTTCAGTTACTGTTGCCATTAAAAGAAATTAGTACCATTAGTTTTCCGCAACATGGCGAGGGTTTTTATGTTCCTGGTCAGGCTATACATTCTTATTGACATTCTTCTCATAGAAATTCCGGTAGGCCACTAGAATTTGATTTTAATCGGAAAACAAACAAACAAAATCTTCAGCGTTTTAGATGAACCTGTTGTTGTTGACTTTGGAGTCGAACCTTGGACCAGGTATAAGACTAGGCAACGGGTACCCTCAAGGAAGGGGGCAGCCACAGTAGATAACACAGATTCGTTCAAGAGAGTGCAAGGAAGAGGTGCAGCAAGAGCAACCATAGTAAAGAAATGGCTGGGATGAATATTAAGGATAGGCGATAATAGAGGCTTGACAGGGATACGCTGGTTAAGGCAGCCCTTTTCAAGGATGGACGCCAAGGTCCGCGGTATACCAGTGGCGGGGAGACCAAAGATCTGGTGGGCAAAGACCTGCACCCCGTGAGGTCGAAGGTAAAAAAGAAGAGCTTCAGGAGATGGCCCTAGAGTGCTGGAGGGGACGCTTACTTAGCCGTTAGTCGAGTCGGGCGTCGCACTGTGCAGGTACTTCTGCCTAGCGGAGTGACTGCGACGTCGGCATGGTCGCTTAACCTACCGGATGACCCAGCTACTGACTGGCCACGGGTGTTTCGGGGCCTTCCTTCATCGAATAGACCGAGAACAGGTACCAGGCTGCCATCACTGCAGCCTTGACATAGTGGATTCAGCTGAGCACACGCTCCAAGAAGCTTGATACCTATAAGTAGGCAATGACCTCTCTCTCTACCGGTCTTAGTCCACCATAAATGCTAATACTATCAGTCTAATGCCCGTTTTCACCATCAATCCCTAATTTTTAAGTGAACCCTATGGTAGCAATTAACAGGAATTTTGTTTACATAGGGGTCACTTAAAAATTAGGGCTTGATGGTGAAAACAGGCCTAAATCTTATAACTAACATTTTCAATGTATCGCTGTTGGTTTCTATAAAATAGGTAAATAAATAATAAAATAAATATGACCAATGGAGAGGAGGCGTGGCGTGGAGTTCTCACCTGTAAAGCAGTCATCTCACAAAAGGAAGCGGCAGAGAGGGAGCGGGAAGCATCGCTCGACGCACCCATTGCCCGCCGCCGACGTCATGGGCACAGGAGGAGGCTCTATGACCTGCACCTGCCCCTTCCTAATAGGTCTCGGCTATCAGATACGGGGGTGTCTGGTGGCGTCTAAAGAGGCCGCGATGGCGCAGCACGTGTCCTGCGTGCCGCTCGCAGGAGGTTGAAGGCGTAAAGACGCCTTCCTTGGTTTGAGGCTGCGCACTTCGTTCGTTCGTTTCAGCCGAAAGACGTCCACTGCTGGACAAACGCCTCCCCCAAGGATTTCCACAAAGACCGGTCCTGCGCCGCTTGCATCCAGGTACTTCCCGCGACCTTCGTGTCGTTAGTGGGAGGCCTGCCCACGCTACGTCTTCCAGCTCGTGGTCGCCACTCAAGAACTTTCCTGCCCCAGTGGCCATCAGCTCTTCGAGCTATGTGCCCCGCCCACTGCCACTTGATTTTAGCGATTCTGCGGGCTAAGCTTGCCGAATGCCGAGCAAAACGCCGATAGTGATGGCCCGCGTTCCCGACTCATATGGCTACCGAGGGCAACGTCAGGTTTTTAGTGGGTAGGCCCTGCCCTTCTGGCAGGGAGAACCCCCTAGCTGGCCCCGCGGCTGGTGGGTATACAAATCAATGTATTTTCCTGACGAAAAAAAAAAGCCCTTCAAGGATTCGACGATTGACCTCTTTCTCGAAATTGGATCTACCTCTAGCTGAATCGTTGGTTTGGCCTTTTTTGTCCGAGGTAGACATAATTGTCAACAAAGATGTATTCTGTGGTAGTTTCGTACTGATTGCAACACATGTGAGGTGCTAATTTTGGGATACATGTATAAATACTGCCGGAGATATGGCATCCGGTTTTTTCACATTGGGATAGAGGATAAAGAGATTTTAGGATACCTAGTTGCTTAATTGTAAAAAAAATAAGTACCTATGAATTTCATGTTTATTACATTCACAATAATATTATTATTTCTTCATTTTAGTACCAATTAACAAAGAACACATGTCATATTCTTATTCTAAGACTAAGTAACTTGAAAGGAATTGACATTCATAGGACAAAATTAATTGTAAAAATAAAATTTGGACCACTTTAAACTGTTATCCACATTTCGGAAAGATTAAATATACATCATTTCAGCCATTGATGACATCTTTTTGGGTATATGAACCAGTGTCTCAAAGTAACTTGCTAACTCATCAATTGTGACATCACATGGGGGATTAAGTGCTTGCTGAGAACAGGTGCCAGTTTGACTTTTATCGGGAACAGATTGTTTTGTTTGTCTTGCAAGTGATATGTCATTCTTCCACCAATTGTTTTTACTATTTACTTCTTTGGCAGTTACATTTTGTTTTTTCACATCTGAAGATATTCTTAATTGGTTACAGTTATCAACTAGTGCACACAAGTTTAAAACATCAGCGTTGATTGTTCGTGATAAAGGGTAACCTTTACTCTGTGCTATACAACCTTCCTCTAAGACACTACTGTCTTTACTACATGTTTTTATAATCTTTAACACAGGATCTCTTATAACTTTATTATGTTTCTTTTTGCAGATTGTCATATAATTTTTTTGTTGTGGGCATGTACACTTAGAATGTGATGCATAGCTTCTTGAAAAAATATTTTTTTGTTGAGACTTATTAATAAATGGATTGTCCTCTTTCATAGGCTTGTTTGTTTTTATGGGCTCTATTTCTAATTTTCCCATTTCCACTGGTAATAACAAATCTTCTTTTGCCATTATGGTAAACTGTAAAAGAAATTAATGGTACAACAACAACAATGATGGATGATTAAAGGAATAATACTGGTAACTTTGTATCTAAAATGTTGAACCTTTAATTTAACTGCCTCTGTGTTGAGTGACGTCTAGCGTCCTCTTGATTTACGAATTATTAGACCTTAGTAAACAATTATAAGAAATATTATGTAAATGTATGTTTTATTCAAACTTACCTGGTCTATACAATCCAAAAAAAATATCGTAATTTTCTCTGCGAATAATTGTGTAGAATTAAAGCTTTTAATCAAAATAAACTTAGTAATTCTAGGTAAAATTATCGTACAACAAATCATTCATCATTGCTTGATGATGACAGACAAAAAGTCAAAAGTGACAAGTCACAGACAAATACAAAAAAATAGTGTTGCTCCAGAGTCACTCAAACCGAAGTTGTATGGATGAACAAATTGCAAACGACAAAATGCACTTTTTAATCGAATCGAAAATCGAATGCGTCAAAACTCCATAAAAAAACAGTTTTTCGACCGCTTTTCGGCTTTTTCGCGATTATAATGTTGTCTAAACCCACTGGAATGCGTGTGAACACACTGTGTCGAACTGTCGATCAATCTCTTGCAGTGTGAATACGATACGATATCATTACGATGCTTACCAATTGATAGCGTGCCATGTATAGTATAGTTTATTTTTGGACTACACAAGCTGCTCTACTGCATTGGTTGCGTTCAGCCGAAAATAGCACTTGTTAGAAATTGTTAGCAAAATGGCGATCGAATGAAACTTTAGCATGTTTTCGGCCAGGAAACGTGCTGGAAGTACACTATGCGGGAAATTGGCCAAGCCGCATCAATGTGAACACAAAGCTGTAGTTGGTCCCCGTATCGGTTCCCAAGATAATGAATGACGTTTAAAAAGTGGCACGCTCGTTTTCATACTAAAAAATTTGTCATCCTGCATCTATCCATATTTGTGCTCTCTCGGGTCTAAAAAAAAAAACTCACTTACCAGCTGTCAAACTCTATGGCGGTTCCAACCNAAAAAAAAAAAAAAAAAAAAAAAACTATGGTTCCATCCACCCCCGTGCGTCACTGAAACACAGATGAGACAGGGACTGAAACGTCTCTGAAACCATCATTGACCCATTGACCATTGGAAGGAAATAACTAATCAATTTTTGTGGGTTTATTTAATTGTAATACATTTTTATCAAGTGCATAATATCAGTATTTACTCGAAAAATATAGGTATAAGTTAGGTGATCATTGGTGTTTCATGTTACAGATTAATTGTATCTGAAACCATCATTGACCCATTGACCATTGGAAGGAAATAACTAATCAATTTTTGTGGGTTTATTTAATTGTAATACATTTTTATCAAGTGCATAATATCAGTATTTACTCGAAAAATATAGGTATAAGTTAGGTGATCATTGGTGTTTCATGTTACAGATTAATTGTATTGATTTTTAGTGTTCGTCATAATAATGGAACCAAATCCTGTAATTATCGCTGCTACTGCGAAACATACAGCTTCTGTAAGTCTTCATTTAAGTATGTTATCATACAATATAGGTGGTAATAGATACTAGGTAATTGTTTGTTTTAAATTGTTTCAGCTTATATTTTTCCATGGTTTGGGCGATACCGGGTTAGTATTAATCTTTTTATATGAATACTTCGAAAATAGCTTATGAAACCCTCTAATTCCAGATTATAATAAGTCACTTACTCTAATTGTATGAGACCTGAAACATTTTCCATTTGCAGTCATGGTTGGGCTAGTACTATTGCTGCTATCAGGGGACCCCATGTAAAAGTGATATGCCCTACAGCATCTACTATGCCTGTCACTTTAAATGCAGGCTTTAGAATGCCATCGTGGTTTGATCTTCGAACTCTTGATGCAACAGCCCCAGAAGATGAAGAGGGCATTTTAAGAACAACAAAACTTGTACATGCATTGATTGCTGATGAAGTAAAGGTAGTATGTCTTTACTGTTAATTTTTTTAAATAATGTAGGTACCTACTCATTTGTGATGATTGTCTTACATCTACAGGATGACAGGGAAACTCAACCTATTCCTTGAAGGGGTAGGGTTTGCTCCCGGGAAATCCCGGTACTCATTTTTCCCGGGAATTCCCGATAATCTAATCCTTTATCTAGTTCCGGTACTGACGATGCAATTCCCGAGACTTTTCGGTACTTTCGGGACTACAATAATTTATTTTTGAATAACAATTTTTTGACTAGATGCCATCATCTTTTTACGTACACACTATCAATAAATGAAAAAATATTAAAAATGTCATTACTATCCTTTTAAGACTGATTGTTTTATCTTTTTTTTATATCCACAACGAGGAACTGATTATCTGATTGTACTTAGGTACTACTTATTATTTCTTATAATAGCGTGTTTTTTTATAAACCTAATTTAGTTAAGTTATGTTTTGTCCCTAACTCTTGTCGCTGCCAGTATTTGACATTGATAGAAAGTGAGAAAACATTTTTTAACTAAAATATACTGGTCATCACAAAAATCGGCCCACCTACGTTTTACAGGAAATCTCGTTTCTACTGACACAATCATGGTGCCCCAACAATATTGGTGTTATTTGAAAGCCCAATAAATATCCTTAAAGAAAAACACATTTAATTTCTTAATAAACGATTAACATAAACGCGATACACAATAAATGTGACTTGAAAAAAGACCTCACTTTGGGCTCACCTCTGGGATCAATTAGACCAATTTTTATGGTTATAAAACCAAATAATGATCTCACGTGTCCTCTTTAACAGATGGATAGCGATTAATCCCAAATTAACAGTTTTATAGCCATAAAAGTTGGCTCAAGCGTAACTACCTATTTTTTGAAGAAGTGACTCTGGATTCTTCTACAGACACATTTTTGGGGTAAAAACCTTTCCTTTAATGAAATGAAGTTTAGAACTCGGCTTTTAAATGGTGCCAATATTGGTGGGAAGTGGGGATGCATACGTTTGAAAGTGCTTGTCGCGGGTGGGTCGATTTTTGTGATGACCAGTGTAGGTTGATTAAACGATTATTATGATTTTTAATGAGCATTTATAACTAGTTTTATCGTGTTGTGTAACTGTTTCGACTGATTTATTATTAAGGTAACAGACCAATTAAACTGAACAGAAAAAGTTTAATATTTTTGTTAACCTATTCACATTTTTATTAAAATTACGTACAAATTAGGTAATTTGTTTTAATAACCATTCACGTGGGTACCGAAATTCCCGAATTTCCCGGTTTTCCCGGTACTGGCTTAGACCTGGTACCGGTAATTCAGTAACACTCCTTAGTACCGGGACTTGCAACTAGGGTTGCCAGGTCCAAAATCAAAAAAGCCGGACTCTGTGCTTCATTTGGCCGGACATTTTACCCTAAAAGCCGGACAAGTAGCAATTAGTGTCATTGCTCACGAGTGAGTAGTGTCATCGTCGTATCATCGGTTGCCCAACATAACATCCTTATGCGTGCGCTTCATATTATTCTATGGCTCAACTTTCGCCTGGCGTAGCAGGCCACATAAAAAGCCTAACAAAAGCCGGACAGGCCGGACAAGACAATATTAGGCCGGACAAGACCGTAAAAAGCCAAACATGTCAAACGGCTAAAGCCGGACGCCTGGCAACCCTACTTGCAACCCCTATGAAGGGGGTTATACTAGAGGCCATTAGCAATAAATTAAGTCATTCAAAATAATTTTTTTTTCAGTGATCACAAATTTTTCAGCTTTCATAAAAGTGTAAATTTTATTTTTGACATGGAGTAATTTATTAATAAAATGGTTTTTGATAAGTTTCTAAAAATGTAAGAAGTGTCATATAACTTGGTAACCTACCCCTGATAACCAACCATCAGGGTTCAAAACCACCCTAGTTCACTGGATTTAAATTGTTGCTAATGACCTCAAGTATGATAATGATATCCCCCTTCTAGGAACAGGCTGTTTCCCTTCATTCTGTATAATTAAAATCATAAGTCAAGTTTAGGAAACATGAGTGAATATCTATACTAATATTATAAATGCAAAAGTAACTCTGTCTGTCTTGCTTTCACGCCTAAACCACTGAACCGATTTTGATGTAATTTGGCATAGAGATAGTTTGAGTCCTGGGAAAGGACATAGGATAGTTTTTATCCCAATTTTTGAAACAGGGACGCGTGTGATAAAGTTTTTCTGTAACAGAGAAAATTCCACGCGGGCGAATAGCTAGAAATGAAAAATGTATGAACCATTTAAATTCATCATTCTCTCTCATGACATAAATGCATAATTATTTGTATTATGTTAGTATGGGGTCATCCATAAAGTACGTCACACGTAAAGAGGGGGGGAGGGGGTCGACAAAGTGTGACATGGTGTGACAAGGGGTGGGAGGGGTCCTAAGTTTCGTGACATCACATTTCTAGAGGTACTTACTAAGNGCCCCCCCTCCCCCTGCTACCACAGGGGGGGCTCCCGATGTCTACCGACGGAAATCTACTCAGAAGCACCCAAAGAACCACTGTTGCAAAAATGAGCCTTCTATACCAAAGTGGAGGGGTTCTTGCACTAAATTCCCTACTAGCAGATACTTTGTAAAAATTAATGCACAACCCACGACGCGGTATGCGCCCGCAGCGTGCGCGGTTGTATGCGGGTCCCGCTGCACCGATGGGCAATTAGTAGAAAAATCGCGCGGGCCGCGGTAACCGCAGCCTCTGCGGTTGGCGCCCGCACGCTCTGCGATCGATTGGCGGGCGACCATTTTGTACAAGGACTTAACTGCGTCTTGCGATTATCGCCCGCTACGTTTGTGGGCGACGATCGGCGGCTGCGTAACCGCGCAAATAACCGGTCCCGTGAGTTTTGAAATAAAACCCATAACCCAATTCCACAACCGCGGCGGCCGCGGGTGCAAATCGCACCGTGAGTTCTTAGCCTAAGTTTTTAACGCGAATAATCCACACTGGGCCTAAAGCCAACTTTTTTTAGGTATACAGGGTATTTGGCGGAAGGATAGACAAACATCATGGGTGTATAGGTAAGGTCATTTTAAGAATACAAGTTCGCCCATTTAACCCTAAGTGAGCTACTTTTTTTATACTCTTGTTTTTATAATTTTTTTCCAAAGGACAGTGCCAATCCATGTATGGAAGTTGGACCAACTGCTGCCCAGAATGAAACCATAGTGCATTTTGTTCCTCAGGCCAATACTAATTTATAAACCGGAGCGCACTGAAATCTATCCCTGGAGTTAAGAGAAAAAAAGAGTTTTGTTTTGAATTATTTACATACAAAATATCATCGATGTATACGTACTAAGCATAAGATTTCGCGATTGTGGCATTAAATAACACGCGATATGTTGAACTTAACCATACTGCATCCGTAAACCTTACTTTATTACGACTTCGACATTCTTTATATATAAGCGATCAAGCGCTATTGCAGTAGTTTGGTTACTTGACAGAAATTAATTATGTATTTCCAAAATGGAGCAAGAAGTTTTAGCTTAATAACTCCAATAATCGATTGTAATACACCAATAAATTGAATTTTTGCAATGATATAGAACTAAAACTTCTTGCTTCTTTTTTGGAAATAATGAATTTCTATCAACTTACCAAACAATTAAAACAGCGCTAGATCGTTTATAAAGAATGTCTAAATCGCACTAAAGTAACGTGTACGGATGCAGTATGGTTAAGTTCAACAAAGCGAGTGTTATTTAATGCCAAAATCGCGAAATCTTATGCGTAGTACGTATACATCGATGATATTTTGTATGTAAATAATTCAAAACAAAACTCTTTTTTCTCTTAACTCCACGGATAGATTTCAGTGCGCTCCGGTTTATAAATTAGTATTGGCCTGAGGAACAAAATGCACTATNCTTACTAAATGTTCGTACCACACGTATTACAAAAAATGGTTAAATGAAGACTTACCGTTCTATATAAAATCGCTGATTTTACTTCCTGTTACGAAAAAGTAATCCCACAAAACACACACGTTTTCACTGATTTTCGCGATAGATGTATGGCGGAGACGTCAGGCCAACAGCCATTCAGAGTGCAGCTATTGTTGTCCGTGTAAAAAAATATGGAATTGTTCAGAAACCATGGGAAAGTAGAAATAATCGTAACTAAAGAGTAAATAACGAAATAGTAAATGAGAGCGACTCATTTTGTTTTTTTGCTTTAACCTCGTAAGCCCGGATGTGCCTCAGAAGGAACTGAAACTTTGTAGTCAGTAACGCCGAGACATTTCCCGAGGTGAATTGTAAGTATCGCCGGATGTGCCATCAGAGGAACTAAAACTTTAGCGATAATTTTAAGTTCAAAAATTCGCGCCTATCGAATAAAAAGAGTGATAGTCTATGGCTTAAAGTATTCAAAATCAGGTATCCGAACTTATTAATGTAAAAAAAACAAAATGTCACTGTCAAATTATCATTTTTCTTTGACAAGGTGGTTCTTCGGAGAGGACGTGATGTACGATTAATTTTTTTTCTTCACGTAAACGTACTTTAATTGAAAAACTGACCAGTATCATTTAAGTTAAAATACTGCTAAACAAGCAAAAAAAATATTTTTACCAATTTGATGAAGTTTTGTAAGATTTTTTTTCGTTTGAAAATAAAAGTTCTTTGCAAGGAACATTCGGTCTTGATAGTAAAAGTTTTATTTTTGTATATTTTTTCTATTGAGATGGATTGAGTATTGGACTTTTAAAAGTATGATATGATTGAGAAAATTTACCATGAAAACGTTCTGATTTTTAGTTTAATAAATATTATAATTAACATGAATTTATTCACTTTACCTCTTATACATTCTAACCTATCAATATTGTATGTTATAAAACCGATAGTACTTTTAAAAGTACTAATTATGAAACATTAAATAAAATTAAAATACTTGTGCCTTTTCAGTTACATTTATTTATATCATTATTGTATCTTTATGTAGTATTAATTTATTAAGGAGGCTACATTTATGTTTTACTTTAAAGTATAAAATACAATTTATTTACTTTTTCCTTTCAAAGTCTGTAATACCGAATGTTCTTTTAAGAGACAACATTTTATTATTATTTTTTACCTAAAATAAGCTCTATGCACTATTATATAGGGTCCCTGAAAATATGGGTGCAAAAGAAAATCTCTAACATAGAAATTTTTTTACTCGAAGTGCTCGGCGTTTACGACTTCAAATTATTCGTTCTTCTGAAAGCACATTCGGCGATACTTAGAAGTCGACAAAATTTACTCTTCGGTCTTACGAGGTTAAATTGCTAATTATTATATCACCCCATAGAAAATCAATTTGATACAGAAACTGCGATTACTGTAGAACGATAATACAAAGAAATTTACAATAATTTAGTTACGTATCGCATTTTATGAAACAAAAACACATGAAAAAGCTAGGGTGGCAAACAGGTTTTTGTATGAAAGGTAAAAAAGGACTATTTTTAAAATATCGAAATATTTGGTAATAAGTAGGATTATAGCTATAATTCTTCGTTATCTTAAAGATTAATATTCATCCTTCAAAATTGTGTGTTTTTTTTTGTGTGATGATTTATAAATATAAAACTTTTGAACTGTTTCAAAGCACACTTTTTTTTTTTCAAAATGTACATTTTTTTTGAGAAATACTCATTTGCGAATTAAAAGTTTGCAATAAGTTGTTTTGCCAAATGAAAATTTGCGAAACGTTGTTTGCGATGTGATAATTTGGGAAACGTTTTTTGGCCAAACATTAGTAATCCCCCAATTCCACAACCGCGGCGGCCGCGGGTGCAAATCGCACCGTGAGTTCTTAGCCTAAGTTTTTAACGCGAATAATCCATACTGGGCCTAAAGCCAACTTTTTTTTAGGTATACAGGGTATTTGGCGGAAGGATAGACAAACATCATGGGTGTATAGGTAAGGTCATTTTAAGAATACAAGTTCGCCCATTTAACCCTAAGTGAGCTACTTTTTTTATACTCTTGTTTTTATTAATTTTTTTTTCCAAATTTTACCTGAAAACTGCTTCAATTTTTTTCTCTCATATTTTTAACCATTTTTTGATTCGATATCGATTATAATGATTAAATAGCTAGTTACGAGCCGCCAAAGTTTAACAAAAGTACAAACCAAAATAAAAATTCAACTTAGAAGTCGATTTAAAAAAAAAATAGATTGCCAATGATCTTAAAAGTAATAATGGATTGCCAATGATCTTAAAAACATGCATACAAGCAAGCAATTACTTCATCTAAAGTCACTTTTCATCTTCTTCTTAGGAATTTTTAATGGGAAATAAATTTTATAATACATGAGTCAAATGACTGTTACTCATAAACTAACTGATGTATCTTAACCGTTATGTCATTTTAAAAGACCTTTCCAACGATACCCCACACGATGGGGTAGATGATAAAAAAAAATCATCCCCACTTTACATGTAGGGGAGCTACCCTAAAAAAATTTTTTTTTTTTTTCAAAATTTTATTTTACCGTTTTGTCGAAGTTATATTAATATACATACCTCCACAAAATTACAGCTCCCTAATGCCAATAGTTTCCAAGCAAAATCTCGGACATATCGAATCTACTTTTCAGGACTACGGAACCCTAAAAAGCGGTTGAAAACACGCGAGAAAAAAAATTGAAGCAGGTTTTAGGTCAAATTTTGGAAAAATATTAATAAAAACAAAAATATTAATTAAAAAAAGAGTAGCTCACTTAGGGTCAAATGGGCGAACTTATATTCTTAAAATGACCTTACTATACACCCACGAAGTTTGTCTAACCTTCCGCTAAACACCCAGTATAGGGACAAATTGTATTTCTCATACATAAAAAAAAAGTATTTTCTTTTTTAAAGTTGTAAAACTTCAAAAGAAAGTATTTATGATATTCTACCAACTGTACTTTCCTATCTTTATTGATTAAAAAATACATAGGTATTACCTATGTAATCCTACTTAATACATATTATAAATGCGAAAGTTTGTATGGATGTCTGGATGTTTGTTACTCTTTCACGCAAAAACTACTGAACGGATTTTGATGAAACTTCACAGTATTATTGTTTATAACCCAGAATAACATAATAGGCTATAATTTATGACGATCTGTGACAAACTAAATTTCACGCGGGTGAAGCCGCGGGCAAAAGCTACTTTAAAAATAATAAATAAGTTCAGGGTTCAAAGTGCGTCACTACGACATCCGGCTGTAAAAATAATAATGGTAATCTGTCCTAGTGTTCAGGATGTTTTGTGTTTTTCAGGGTGGTATTCCAGCTAATCGTATCTTGGTTGGGGGGTTCTCTCAAGGAGGAGCGTTGGCCCTACATTCCGCCTTGACATATCCAGAGAGTTTGGCTGGTGTCATGTCATTGTCCTGTTGGTTGCCAAGACATGCTCATTTCCCAGACGGTGTGAAGGCGCCATTAGACTTACCGGTATGTAAACATTACTTAATGCTGCAAAAAAACAGAGGAGTGGGGATGAAATATGAATGAATTTCATCCCCACTCCTCTGTTTTTTTTTACTTGACTCGGCTAATTTCCGCATAGTGTAAATCCAGCATAACACTATTAACGATGTAAGCAATGAAGATAAAAGGTAACACTCATAACGCGCGAATAACCGTTATTAGTAATGGGAGTTAGGCAATACCTGCAGTGAAATAGTGTCTACCAAAAATACCGTGGAGTGCTCTACAAAATTAAATCCACATCTATACTTATTATTATTTATTATTTTATTATATTTGTTTTATTATAATATTATAAAGCTTAGAGTTTGTTTGCTTGAACGCGCTAAATGCTAAGCAACTGCTGGTCCGATTTGAAGAATTATTTTGTATTGAATAGCCCATTTGTTGAAGAAGGCTTTAGGCCTTTTACCACCCTACAGTTAATAGGGGCGGAACAATAAACAAAATATATTTTCTCGCGTACAAATTCGCGGGTACAGCAAGTTTCAAAATATAACGGAAATCTCCATGAGAGCTGTTGAGTGTATGTTACAAACTTATTCAAAAAGCACCTATTGTTTAATTTGAATACTGCATAGTAATGATTAAATGTATGAAAATGACAGGACGATAAGGACAGTGCCCTCGATTTCATTTGCATTTTTCAAGTGACATTACCAGGGGTCACATTTATTAATAGATTTCTGAAACTGACTGCCATTGTGCAAATTATAAACTACTTCACGTTTGCTAAAGAAGCGCTCGATACTATTTTTATGATAATGATAACTAATAAGAGCATCACTTGATTAGTCACCAATAAATGGCGACAAATAAAAGGTGTTCAAAGGCTAATGAGGCAAAATACGCTTGACTGCAATGAAAAAGGCTATGTAGAAAGGCCGTGTAGAACTTACATGTGCAGTAACCCTAAATACGGGAAATATGGACGATGTCCATTCTACGTCTGCTACGCTATGATGTTGATGAAATTTGGCATAGAGATAGTTAGAGTCGCGGGAAAGGACATAGGATAGTTTTTATCCCGGTTTTTGAAACAGGGACGCGCGCGATAAAGGTTTTCTGTGACTGTGATAATTCCACGCGGGCGAAGCCGCGGGCGGAAGGCTAGTTACTAATAAACCGTTAGCCCCTCGTACTAAGCTAAATATGCTTGTACCACGCATTCGTACGCAAGCTCATTAGCTTACCACAATAGTCGTGCGGGACGGAACCCGCGTTCCCCGGATCACAAGTCGGCCAGTCCGACCCCTTCACCGTTCGGCTATCGTGGCTTCGAAGTACTTGTTGTTGGTTTGAAACTGTATTAGAGATTGTTTTCTGGCCCAAAACGATTAGGTCCAAATAAGATGTTTTGTCTACATTGGCCCGGTCTAGCAATTATGTAATAAGGTTAGATAGACTAGACAATTATTTCGGCAAGTTTGGTCTAAACTTATGTCGGTTCAAAACGAACTTTGAAAAAACTATAATAATATGACTAAAGCTGGTAATTTGATAAATCCATTTTCGCTTAGTTTATTTATTAAGACATATTTTGTCGGCCGTTTGGTGTAGTGGTTCGAAACGGACTACTGTTCCGGAGGTAGCGGGTTCGATTCCCGCACAGTACAAACATTTGTATGCATGAACATATTTGTTTGTCAAGTATTGGACTGGGTGTTTTCTATGTATAATAACTATGTATTTACAAAAAAAAAGTATTTAAGTATGTTTATATCCGTTGCTAGTACCCATAGTACAAGCTGTGCTTAGTTTGGGACTAGAAGCGCAGTGTAAAATGTCTAAGGATATTTATTATATAAATATTTTAGTCTATTCTGCCTTTCTAAAAATAAAAAGTTTTATTATTTCCAGATATTTCAAGCACATGGCGATTGTGATCCAGTTGTCCCATTCAAATGGGGACAAATGACGGCTTCATTCCTCAAGACTTTTATGAAGAATATAGAATTTACAACATACCAAGGACTTACTCACAGTTCTTCAGAAGCAGAACTTAAAGATATGAGGGCCTTTATAGACAAAACTTTGCCAGCTACTAAATAATTGCATCACAAAACATTAGGTACTAAAAAGATTACCTACTTGTAGCACGATACTTTATTTTTTATCGTATTGATTACAAATGATATTGAAGTACCTATATTATTGTAACATTATGAACTTAAATATCGTCTTGGCGATTTAATATATTAATATTACATCTAATAGATTTACGTAGTTTTCGGATAAATCAAAGCTATATTTAGTTACTTATTATTTGTGCAGATTGTAACATATTTTACAGTAGAATTTAATGGGAATAAAGAGTTGAAACTTATAACTGTTTTCATTAATTAAGATGAGCCTTTTTAAACCATCATCACTTGATCCGCAAAGTTACAAAAATACCGACTTATACAGGGTGTTTGGCGGAAGGTTAGACAAACTTCGTGGGTGGATAGGTAAGGTCATAATTATTAAGAATACAAGTTCGCCCTATTGACCCTAAGTGAGCTACTTTTTTTTAATTGATTTTTTGTTATTTTTTTCCGAAATTTGACCTTAAAACTGCTTAAATTTTTTTTCTCGCGTGATTTCAACCTATTTTTTTATTTGATATTAATATCGAATATGTCTTTAATCAAATAAAATAAATTTCAAATCCAAATAATGATTGGATACCTAGTTACGAGCCGCCAAAGTTAAACAAAAGTACAAACCACGATAAAAAAATCAACTTAGAATTAGATTTAAAAAAAAAAGAATGGTGATAATGGATTGCCAATGATCTTAAAAATATATCTAGCTTCTCTTCTTTCCAACGATATATCACATGTAGTAATTAGATATTGAAATTCGTCCAAAATTCAAAGTTTATGAATGAAAATGGAATAATAATAAAAAAAATAACAAAAAACAAAAATATCAATTAAAAAAAAGTAGCTCACTTAGGGTCAAATGGGCGAACTTGTATTCTTAAAATGACCTTACCTATACACCCACGAAGTTTGTCTAACCTTCCGCCAAACACCCTGTATAATTAATTGAGAACAGGAGGTTCTCATAGAGAACTAAAACTTGCTCTATTTTAGAAATAATTTCTGTCAACTAGAACTTTCTAACCAAACTACACTGCGTCAAATAAATCGCACCTCCCGCGACAATAACTAAAAATTTTCTTCTGACACAATCATGGTGCCCCAACAATATTGGTGTTATTTGAACGCCCAATAAATAAACTTAAAGAAAAATACATTTAATTTTTTATAAACAATTAACAGGAACCATAAATGTGACTTGGGGCTCACCTCTAGGACCAATAGATAGGGATGATGACTGGGTAATGAAATCGAAATTCTATTTAGTCCGTCAGACAGATAATATAATTAGAAAATATTAGACTCATATTTTTTAATTTTTTCCATAATCGAATAATTACAGTATTATAATTAAGTTGAAACGTCGCGTGACGTCACTTTTGAGTAAAAATTCTACTCAGGCGTGACGTATCGCACCATTTCAACTCGAT
This sequence comes from Ostrinia furnacalis, assembly GCF_004193835.3. NCBI lineage: Eukaryota > Metazoa > Arthropoda > Insecta > Lepidoptera > Crambidae > Ostrinia > Ostrinia furnacalis. Next base: position 507,909 of record NW_021133072.1, on the reverse strand, counting down.
GTAGCACTGTTATTATTTAATTATGAAAGAAAATAAAAAATATAAGTCTAATATTTTCTAATTAGCTGTCTGACGGACAAATAATTTAAATTTTGTCATCTAGCCTATTATATTAGACCAATTTTTGTGGTTATAAAACCAAATAATAATCTCACGTGTCAGTGTCCTCTTTAACAGATGGATAGCGATTAATCCCAATTTAACAGTTTTATAGCCATAAATGTTAGCTCAAGCGTAACTACCTGTCGCTTTAAGAAGGGAATCTGGATACTTCTAAAGACACATTTTTGGGGTTTCACCTTTCCTTCAATGAATTAATGAAGTTTAGAACTAGGCTTTCAAATGGTACCAATATTGGTGGTAAGTGGATGATTACGTTTGAAAGTGATTTATTTGACGCCGACCGTCTCTGTGGTCTAGTCTTTCAGACCCGCGGGTCCCGGGTTCGATTTCCAGTGGAGTCAGATTTTGTTGGTACCAGTGCTACCACCACCAATCACCATCTTCTAGTTTCCTACCGACCTTTCCCCCACTGGGAATCGAACAACATGGCATCAAGTTCTAAATTCTTGCTCGTTTTGAGATTAACCGCATTAGTCTAGTGGTAAGACCACCTGCCTCAACAAGACCCAGAGTTCCCAGGTTCAGTTCCCAGTGGGAGCAACATTTTCTTGGTTTGGTTGGCAGCAGGACTTGTCGTAAGTCTAACAGTACCTAAGATAGCCAGTCTTCATTGTGAACAAATGCAGAGTTGATCATTTGAACTTGAGTAAGATGCTGCGCTTACCGATACCGGTATCGCGGTATAAAACCATCACAGGCAGGAGGAAACCGAACCGTGCGGTGTGAAGTGGAAGCAACTGGACACAAAAATTAACGTGCACGGGGTATTTTATGATAGTTTATGAAAATAAAACCTAATTTTTGAAATCTTTTCAGTAAGCTTTTTCTTTAATTTTTGTCTCTAAACGAGCCCCCTTAGACAAAACGCACTTTTTGATCGAATCGAAAATCGAATCCGTCAAAACTCCATACAAAAAAGGGGCTTTTCGACCACTTTTCGACTGGTTTGCGATTATAATTTGCACTTTGTCTAGACCCAGAGGTCTTTTTAAAAAAAAAATAGTCTGACATTGTCACAAAACATGATAAATTAAAAGTCAATTAAAGTCTGTTCACAGCACAGTGAAATGTAATTTGTAGAATTAAAATAAATTATAAAGTACAAGTCATGAGCAAATTCATAAGTAGAATAAAATAACCAATGGAACTTGTGATACCTTATCATCGAGATACATAAATAGTAACGCGCGGACATCGTGAACTATTGACCTTCCATTAGTTAATTCGGTAAATAGTATTGAAATAAATTAAACATGAGCACAGAAGCTATCGCATCGAAGCCAAAGACAGACGTGATATCTAAAATGAATATACCAAAGAATACCACATCAAAAACAAATGTTCATAAAGTGACAAAAACTATTGTTACATCTCCGAATATTTATAAACCAGTGGGACCATACAGGTGAATAATATAATTCGTATCTTTCGTAGGTTTTTATTCTTTGTAGGCTTTATATTTTACTAGCGACCCGCCCCTGCTTCGCACTATTATACTTAAAAACCATCCTCTTGAATCACTCTATCTAATAAAAAAAACCATCAAAATCTGTTGCATAGTTTTAAAGATAATAAGCATACTTTTAAGGACAGACAGCGGAAAGAGACTTTGTTTTATACTGTAATGATAATTATTTTAGATTTTGATTTGAAGTTGGCAAGAATATTTCCGAATTTATGAACTAATGCCAAGTATTTACCTTGTTTTATTAAACATGGTTTGCCTCTTTCTATATCGTTTCATTTATTTTTTTAGTCAAGCAATTTTAGCAGACAAGACTTTGTATGTGTCTGGTGTGCTGGGGATGGACCCTGAGGCCCAGTTGGTGTGTGGTGGTGCCGAGGCCCAGACCCGACAGGCTCTCGATAACCTCCGACATGTGCTCGAAGCGGGTGGAGCTTCACTCGAGTCCGTTGTGAAAACAACTATATTACTTGGGAATATGGACGATTTCCAAGCTGTAAACCAGGTTTACGCTGAATGTAAGTTCTACATTTTCTTTTAATACGAGGTTGCATTATTGCCTAGCCAGTCCCGATAGCTGGATGATAAGAAAATTATCAGTTGATTCTTAACCTCTGGCAGGTTGGCTTAACCAAATCGACGTTTATATCTGGGGGCACGCAGTGCCCCCACCAAGTCGAGCAAAAAAGCGGCACGGCCGTACCATCCTTTTCTCGAAGCAATTCAGGCCATTTTCGACTGCCTGTAACTTCGTTGTGGATAAAACTAGAAGGCTGAATTTTCATTAGCTATGCAGGCATTGTAAAGACACGGTATATTTAAAATTTCATTCAATTTGAACCAGTAGTTTAAGAATTATAACGGGTCAAAGTTACTTAATTTTGTCACTCACTGACTCACTGACTGACTCACTCACTGACTCACCGATCATCAAAACTCTAAGGCACTTCTAGCAGACCTAGAAGCTTCAAATTTGGAATATAAGTAGTGTTTGGTGTATGAATCAAGGAAAAACTAAAATATTTGGGGGCACGGTAGTGCAACCGCCAAGTCGAGTAAAATTTTTCAATTTCGGTCCAGTTTTCTACATACATAACTGCTGTCTATAAAATACAAAAAGAAATGAGATCCCATCAAAAACAATACTTGTCAAAAAAACTAAGTCTCGCAACTCAGTTGTTCTACGGTAAAAAGTTGTGAGATCCATGTAATACCAAGTCCAGGCCAGGAAATCTTTAACGTTTTACATAAATATATTGACTTGGCCAACGCATGAAAACACGTGTAAATTAAATTATTTAGTTACTGGCCTGGACTTGGTATTACATGGATCTCACAACTTTTTACCGTAGAACAACTGAGTTGCGAGACTTGGTTTTTTTGACAAGTATTGTTTTTGATATTGATAGATATAACTTAGGATATAACTATTGTTCAGCTTTCTCTGCCTCTAAAGACTAGTTTTTGGATTTCTATGTCATTTGACCGCAATGAGGGTTTTCGCGAATGAAAAATCCGCCAGATGGCAATACGTAGACGCGAGGTCCAAATGCTGCATGATTGGTTATTTTTGACATGACATTGACAGATATGTCAAAATCCACCAATCACGCAGCAGTCAGACCCCACATCTACGTCCCGCCATCTAGCGGATCTTTCATTCGCGAAAATCATTGAATTAAAAAATAATTCCACGATCCGATTATCTGTACCTAAATACTGACAACAGCTTATCTGACTTTACATTTTTATTTCGAATTCGCCCGTATTATAACTGAATAAGATCCCGCAGTGTTAAAAGCTTGAGCAGTATGTAGGATTGTAGGTACATAATAATCACATTCACGATCTATCACCAGAATAGGAGCATGGAACATTGTCTAAGTTACGACTGTTGAATGCCGATATACGAATTATGTTTAATCTAAGATTAGTCATTTCTAAATGCTGTTGACATGATGATTCGCAATTTGCGATTTCCAGATTTCCCTAAAGACTGCCCGGCTCGCGCCACCTATCAAGTAGGAAAGTTGCCGCTTGGCGCCGCGGTGGAGATCGAAGCAATCGCCCTAAGCGGCGACCTGGTGGTAGCAGAAGCAGGACCTTGTCCGTGCGCACGTACTTAGATAACTTTGTCCGGTGTTTTTAATGTGGAACCAACAAATTATATGCAAAAATCAATAATTCCAGAAACAAATAAGTTTGTGCCTGTCTGTAATTTTCTCAATGTATTTATATCCTCTCGTAATATACAATTTTAAAATCACATGGTTTTATTTCTCACTAACTACACCTATAGACGGCTACATACAGACATTAGCCTAATTTCCTAACAGGATGTGCAAAAATGATAATTATGTTAAAGTCGATTTAATAGATTTTTTTTCGAATTGCTTTTTTCCTTTGTTAAATGCAGAACATTGACTAATTTTAGGGTCCGTGGCCGAGTCCCCCAGTTTTCGACGCACCCGTGGTCGACGCCCCCGGTCAGTGAAATTTGATTTTAAGCAATTTTTAATTAAATGTACAGTCAGGCACAAAAATGGGCGTGGGCTTTCTACTCTCTCTACATTTAACTAACTACAAATAAAAGTTTAAATTATATAAGTTTTAAGTATTTATAACAAAAAATTAACTACAAGTACTACAACATTTTATTTTTGTAATAATAACAAAAATAACAAATTAATAGGAATTAAATCACATCTTTTACTTTTTAGTATAACAACAGTAAACATGCAAAATCATTGTTTTTTCATTAGTTTTCGTTGACTGTGCAAAAGCCGAAAAAAATATGAAATTAAATTAATTTAAATCGGGGGCGTCGACCACGTGTGCGTCGAACACTGGGGGACTCGGCCACGGACCCTAATTTTAACAAGGCGAGTAGGTAGGATACTTAGGTACATTCCTTTCAGCCGAATGACGGCCACTGCTGGAAAAAGGCCTCCCCCAAGGATTTCCACAAAGACCGGTCCTGCGCCGCCCGCTTCCAGGCACCTCCCGCGATATCGCCAGATCGTCGGTCCACCTAGTGGGAGGCCTGCCCACACTACGTCTCCCGGATCGTGGTCGTCACTCGAAAACTTTTCTGCCGTAGTAGGTATGTAGGTACTACTTAATAAAAAAAACTAGCCCTCGGGGTGGGTACGTTTTTCCCCAAATAACAAAATCTCGGAATCAAAGTATTAAAAGAAATTATTTATCACTAAGCGGTTGCTATCGGCCTTTCAACCCCCACATCAACGTAGGAACCTACCGCTTAAAGTCACGAAAACTGTCTAGCTCTCTTTATTTTCCTACAAGAGCCTTTGACCCGAAATTGGGCAGAAACTAAGATTATTTTCATTTTAACTAGGTCGTAGACCCTTGCGAACTCAATTTTTCACATTGAACGGAAAAGTGCGTGTGAGGAGCAAAAGGTGTTTGTTTAGCAGGTTGTTAGCTCTTAATTAGAATTAGATGCAATCAGTTTGTTTTCAAAACATTAAAGTGGAATAAAAGACAAATTATGTACGTTCATAAGTGTTTGTTTGTACTTGATGCAATTTAGCGAGGTAGGCATGAGTCTAAAATAAGACATTGTTTTAAACTGTGACCTAGAGCGGGTTGGGTGGTCATGAAATCCGTGAGAACAGTGGCTGGGTGGCCGCTAGGGCGGGGACGGTATAATTTATAAGGTAGGCAGTCAAGCTATTGCGTGAACTATGAACTGTTGTATTGAGAACAAAGAGCTTTCGCATGCTGTTAAGTTTGATTTAAGTATGGGTTCTGATCCACGCACAGGAACTGAACCCAATTTTATTTCTTTAGTAGGAAAGTAAACAAATGTTAGCCAATACAAATAACAAAAGAGAATACGTTTTTACTTTTTAACGTTATTAATCTTAGATAATATGGAGATTTTTTTTAAATTCACGTAAGTACTCTTGAAAATTATTATGTAGGCATGCAAACACCATGTAAGAAATTGCCTTTAAATTACGAAGATCGATGTAGACAATAGATATTAACGGCTGAACTCTTACATATTTATTTTATTAGGTATACGTGTTACATACATGTCTGGTCTATTACTTGTAAGCTTCTTTACTTACAAGTTAATAAAAACAGAACAAAACAGTTTTCATACAGGTAGGTAATAGGTACCTACTCACTCTTGACAGGCCCGATGGAAGTTGGCAGCGAGCCCAAAGTTCTGTGCAACAGCTATTTAACAACTTGCTAATCTAATTATGATCATAAATATAAATGTTGAGTACGAAATGATTGGTGAAATTAGCATTGCCGTGTTAATTAAAAGAAACATTTATATTATTATATAGCAGTACGTAGATGTGTTGTAGAACACGATTTAGAAACGTTATTAGGCGACTTTTAATTTAGATTTAGTACGATTTATTCCCATTTTCAATACTTATACCAAGTACCAACCAAAAGTATGCTTCCTTACACAACACAAAAATCCGTGAAATGGAATAAAGAAAGGTCTTACTAAAATTATGCGCGTCAGAGTAATGGAATGTACTACGTCCGTTTAATTGGAAAAACGCGATGGGGGTGCGAGGTCAGTTGAGTGGACTCCCTCCTCCACTAATAGGTAGCCACGATACGATCTCGGGCCGTCCAGTCGAGCGACGTTGGTGCGGCCGGTTGGACACTGGCTGCGGCCAACGCCTCGCTGCTTGATATCGAAAAACATTCGCGCCACAAAACTACATCATCTGCTTTCGCCTACAAAGATACAATTTAACAACAAATGGCCATTGAGTGAATTGATTCCATGCACCATGGGCTGTACCAGCAGCGCACCAAATATGACCACAACAAATCATAACGCTACAGGTATTTCTATGACACTGACATACGAACATACAAGTTCATCTCCCATATCTAGTTTTCAAGTTACAATACTCAATTAAGGGCTGATTTTTCAATCGTCAGATATTTTTTAACTGAAGAATAACCTTGTCATTTTGACATATTTCCCGTACTAAAACTGTCAATGTGCCAAACTTATTCTTCAGTTAAAAGTTATCCGACGGTTGAAAAATCAGCCCTAAGGGCAGATTTTTCAATCATCGTTTAACTTTTATCTGAAGAATAAGTTTGATACATTGACAGTTTCGGTATGGGAAATATGTCAAAATGACAAGTTTATTCTTCAGATAAAAGATATCTGACGATTGAAAAATCAGCCCTTAGTCAATTTTAATCTTATATTTTGGCTAATGATAATGGGCCAATACTTTTTATACGAATACTTAAAATCCGCAATCAACTCAGATCAAGCGATTTGGTAGCCGTTGTATGACGCGAAAACTAACTAACGACGCTTAACATAGATGTATAGGTTCGCCGTGTTCATGGTTATTGTTTTCGGGTAATTAAATACTATTTATTAAGTAGACGTTTTGAGTCAAATAAGTAACGACTCTTAAAATTACAGGCATTTGTGTCACGCACGTTAAACTACAGATTGTGTACACCTAATGTAGGTTTTATTTTTACTTGATTACTTAATTCTAAATTATACAAATTCATTTTCAGAAAAAATAATAGAGTTCAGTGATGAAGGTGAACTGCCAATAAAGGATGATGTCAATGTTATTTCCACAGACGAAGAAAATGGGAAAAATGAAATAAAGGTGCTTCCGTGTGATACTTTAGCCGATCCTATACAATTAGATAGTAATAATAAATCAATTATAGATACGTCCAAATTGGACATGGATGAAGGTACTCCTGGACCGTTAAGGAATATTTTGATACATTTCAGTGTTAATTTATTTACAGTGTATTATTTAATCACTTTATACTCACTTCAAAAGATATATAACGCAAAATTAATCAAAGCATGTATTTTTTTGCTTTCTGTGTCTGCACCGATTTAATTATATCTACGATAAAATCAACTGTGTTAAATTTTAAGCATGTTACTTTTATTCTCTATGTTAATAATTTGCATTTTGACAGCCACACCTACTTATATTTTATGTACTAAGACACAATTGAATTTAATCACCTTACCAAAGTTGCATGTTCTCGATGTGTTAGCACTTGAACTTAACTATTTTTGGAATCTGAATATAACGAAGGGTAAAAAACTAAGTAACACTAGGTAACTCGATGACTTATCTTTTTCAAAGTGAATATTGTATTTTTAAGTTTGAAAAACTTGTATTATAACAAAATTATAGGTATACCTAACCTACTTAATAAAAATGTTTGTTAAAGTAGACGAAGTTAAAGTCAACGACGCATCTATGATTAAGTATAATACTAAGTAGGCTATATTGAGTGAAGTACCTACTATGACGAGTAGAAAAAATAAAGTAAAAATATAAATTAGGCAAATAATGTTTTATTTATTTAAAAAACGATAGGTTTCCAGAAAATATAGGTACCACAGTTACGACTACAAATTAACCCTTATTCAAACGCGAGCTGGTATGCATTTTTTTTACAAAGTTGAAGTGGATTTTGGATAATTGTGGGTCACTTATTTCATATTTTTGATCAAAATTTATAAAAAAATAGGGGAAGGGGTAGTTTTTTGGGTGGTAAATAATTTACCATTATCCATTCATGACTACGAATTATTAAATGTTGGTGGTAAAATAGTTACCATTGTCCGTTTTGGTTTATTTTTGGTTCTTGACTAGTGACTTCCTCTTGGTTCTACCTATATTTTATTAAATATTTTGGGAATGAAACAAATATATTGTTTTTATATTTATTAATATTACTTATTATGCTTACAATTAGGATGCTTACCTTGAGTCTGAAACTAACAATTCACTTATTACGTAACGTTTTGACGTTACGTAAATAGATATCAAAATAACTTAAAATTTCTCCAAATATTTATTTAGTTTTTTTTGTGCACATACAAAAAACAGCAGTTTTTTTATATATCATCAAACTTTTGTCAAGACGGGATCGGACAATGGTAAACTATTTACCACTTCTTTAAAATGTCTAAATTATATGAATAAATCAATTGCAGACGTTGCCTATAAGTGAGATTATACAATAAATGTTATAGTTTAGGAATTTGAATCCAAAAAACACTTATCAGAATTTTCATTGAACAAAGTTTCAAAAATACCAAAACGAGCGCTAAAAACTTGAAATTTTTCACACCAAAACCGTTTGGTTGACTTTGACATTACCTGACAGTGACAAATGACGTTGAAAAGTTGTAAAATGGCATAGATAAGTAAAAAAATATATTTAAAAATATAAATAAGTGACCAAGATATCTTTAAGTATTACCATATCGAAAATTAGGATTCTTATTTAAAAGTAAACAAAGTGGTAATATATTTACCTTTATTTGAATAAGGGTTAAACAAAAGTCTCAACATTCTTTAACCCCCTGATGATAGCTAAACATAGTTTGCTAAATTACCTATGTGGTTAGGACGACCCTTGCTCATAAGTAATTACGTAGTTGAATTTTGTAATTATTTTCGTTCGTGTATGTTGACCGTATACATTAGAATTGAGCGTTACACTTATACCAAGGCAAGTCCGTTGAGTTCTTAACCAAAATCCCAACTAATATTATAAATGCGAAAGTAACTCTGTCTGTCTGTCTGTCTGTCTGTCTGTCTGTCTGTTACGCTTTCCCGCTTAAACCTCGCAACCGATTTTGATGAAATTTGGCATAGAGATAGTTTGAGTCCCGGGAAAGAACATAGGATAGTTTTTATCCCAGTTTTTGAAACAGGGACGCGCGCGATAAAGTTTTTCTGTGACAGACAAAATTCCACGCGGGCGAAGCCACGGGCGGAAAGCTATTCAAAATATATTTCATCATAATAAACATACATGTTGCAGAAATTTATTGTGCCTATAATAACTATGCAAATAAATTATACAGTACCCTGCATATTTGCATGACATGAGGTATGAAACAATGTAAACAAAGCTGGTCTCGAATAAAAGCTTAGTTTAAACTCAGCCCCACGGACCGTGCATAATGCCAGGAATTCTTGACAATAGTAATATTTACACCTATTTTCTACGTTTTTTATTAGTGTTATGTGTAATAATCCTTTAAATCCTCATAGTTATACTTAAAATGTGTGTTTAAGTATAATGTTGTTTTAAACATTAGTAAAATTAGTGGGAGTAATGTGTTATTTAAAAATAATTGTTTCGAAACTTACTCAAGGTTTGCCGTGAGTGCCGTGACGTGCCTTGAGATTGGAAGGTCCTCGAAAAAGGTAGGTACTCACGATCTGTCACAATTTTTAACCACAATTTGATAAATCGTCTTTAAGCGTTGAGTCAAGGTCGAAGCGATTATTTATAAATGGTTAGTTTTTTAATTAAAAGGCGGCATTTTGTCTAAACTGCAAAGGAAACAATTTAGTAGTATTTAATTATTTAAGTAGGTTGTAGGTATTTAACTATTAGGTGCGTAATTTAAACTAACTATTTATTTGCATCAGCATAATGTAACATAGGGTAGATAAGGCTTAAAGCTAAACAGGGCCCCGAATGCCCCGATTACGCTAAAAATTTTCATCTTCAACGCATTGAACTAATATTCCTGGCGTATAATTACTTCAATGCTTCAACGTGCCCGGACGATGAACGAACATCAGCTGTTTTGACAAATCCGTGAAACGAAGCATAGACGTAAACGTAAAGCTAAATATCTCATGTGACAAAGAAAATACTAGGAAGGTACATCCATTACCGTGATACCGAATTTGCACCTCATCTGGAATTAAAAACGGAGCGCAACTGGAGAAGCGCGTATGTATTGGAGATGTTAAAAATTTGCGTAATCGACAGATCATTATGGACCCTGTCAAGCACTGCAATTACAAGAGTGGAGTGGAGGATCTACTAATTAATGACAATTTAAACTATTACAAATCAAATTATATTTAATATAAAATCTATAATATAAAAATGAATCGCAAAATGTGTTGCTAAGCGTATAACTCAACAACGCCTGGACCAATTTTACCAATTCTTTTTTTTTTAATGTTTGTTGAAGTCCAAGGATGGTTTTTACAGAGAGAAAAGTTTGAATAATTTCCGGGTAAACCCTAAAAAACTCGAAACTTCACCCCTAAGGGTAAAACGGGGTCCACGCGTACGAAGTCGCGGGCGGCCGCTAGTCTATGATAAAAATGAATCGCGAAAACTCCGGGTGAAGCCGCGAGCGGAAAGCTAGTATAAAATAATAAATGATCAAGTATAAGCAGTATACGAGTAGGTAGGTGAACAAATAATTGAGAAAATTATAGATACTAACCTAATTCAAACAGTAAGTTTTGGCGAACTGATGAATACTTACCTATAAAACACGCACATGTAGTTTAGTAAAGTACCTACCTATTTCAAATGCTGACTACCTAAATTGAATGTGTGATGAAAGATTTAATAAGGGACTTTTGAGCAGCACAGATTTATGTAGGGTAAACCGTATAGCTATTGCCCACTTAAAGATTTCAAACACATTGAAATGAAAAATTTAAGAAAGTATTTTAATTATCGACCATTTATGACTTTTTTCTTATAACTCAATAAACTGTTAAACAGAATATTAACAGTTTTTAGTTAAAACTTACGTAACTTAGAAAATATTGAAATAAATTTAAAATCCTCAAAAAAGTACAGTCATTGCCCATTACTTACACTAATTGCCCACATCAAAGCACAGTAATTGCCCAGTATCTTAGAACAAAATAATCAATTTGAAAATGACAAAATAGGCTTTAAATAAACAAAACAAAACATTAAACTTAAATTCTAGTAGTACAGTCTACAAAATTTCAAAATAAATTGCGTTTGGCCTTATTAACATATTATCAAATATTTCTTGAGCTGATGTTGATGAGTCAGAATCGGCAGAGACTAAATCATCTAGGTACTTCAAAACATAGATGACGCAAAAATTTGAATTTTATATGTGTTTATTTTTTTATCTTCTTTGATATCAGTTCAAGTGGTTGCTCAGAATGTTCAATTAGCTGTTGGTTATTCTTCCCTAAAGTTGTATCTATTTCCTTAAAATTAACATTTTCACTAGTAGATTTAACGTAGGATTTTCATTTTTTGTATTTGCGTTTGAATTTTTATCAATGTTTTCAAGCCAAACCATATTTTTCAGCAATTTATCTTGTAGATAAATTGTTGGATACATCTTGTACAGCTTCGATCGCTTTTTGCAAATTTTCTATGCTATATTGAACTTTTGGAGTCTTTGGCATACTGAAAATGAAACAATAAAAGCCATTTCAATATTTATGCCTGTAAATTGCAAAACAAGTCTAGCAATGAGCAACTTAAACACTGCTACTGCATGGTGTCAACACTCTAATAATAATTGCCCTGGGCAATAACTATACATTAACATATGGCAATAACTGAAATGATGGTGGGCAATAACTAAAAATATACAGATTTACGTGCAGTGATTACCCACCGTTAAAATGACCGTTAGAAATCAAATTTTATCAGTTATTTTCATTGGTAATGGAGAAAACACTTATAATTTCATCATGACTATACACCATTAGTTGAATATTAAATAACTTGCAAAAAAATTTTAACCTCTAAGCAAGTAATTCCTTAGTAAAATTGTTAAGGTCTTTACCTGTTTGAGTAACATTTTCACCCGTCTTGACAAAATCCGCCATAACTGTTTTTTTTTAGTGTTTCCTATTGTAAATTTTAAATCTACTGTACATTGATCTCGGAGTCATCTACCTAGTAAATTCAAATCTAACTAGAGTGATTCAAAGTCAGCACCTGACAATATTATTCTTAAAGCGGGCAATCACTACCAGTGGGCAATCACTCTCTGGTTTACCCTACCTACTCACAAGATGTGTAGCATGAACCTTTTAGGTAAATTAATTCCATTCTGATAGGGGTTGGGATAGCTTGCTGGTTTCAATAATTACAATGTTTCCAGATATTCCTACAAACGGCGAGGGTGTGATAGATAATGAAACTGAAGCCAAAGAAAATGAAAATTTCGAAACGGAACAAAAATTGTCTTCTTTAGAAGATGTAGTGGAAAAAGTAGTAGAGTTACATGCAGCAAATATTTTGGAAAAAAGAACGCAAGAAGTTCCCGAAATACCTGCTGAAACAGACGTTACTATAGTTGAAAACACAAATGTTGAAGAATTCAACAAAACGCCAGAGAGAATTGTAGAATGTGAGAGTGAACCCAGTGACCAACCATTAAAGTGAGTTTTAAGTGTCACTAGATATTATTCACTTGTTTTTTTATAACCATCTGCACCGCCTAATCCGTTACTTTATGCTTGCAACAGAGAGGAACCTCCGGAAGGAGAGTCGAGTCCCAGTCAGTCAACTAGCAGTCGCGCCACGCGGTGGGAAGCCCTAGCGGACATCGCGGCAGAACTGCCTCCCTCACTTACGGTGGACCCATTAACTGGACAAATTTACGCACTGTCTAAATAAATATTCGTGCTATTGAAGCATTTTATTACTTAATTATTTATCAGTGTTTTAATATTCATGCTGACAATTTATTAAAAACAAATAAGGAAAATATCCATCAGTATTATTATTATTTATTATTAATGGACAAGTTAAAATTATTTTTGAGAAACTTATGTCAGGTCAGGCCACACACACCATTTTAAAATTAAATTAATATATTATTTAGGTAGGCGTCACACGTTACACTTCAGCTTCAGTGTACATAAGAGCTGGCGAAATCACTGTCACGAAAATAAAGGAATGAATATGAAATCAATATATTCATCTATACTTATAATAAATCTGTAGAGAGGTCAATTCTGTAGGTACATGAAATATATTTTCAAAATAACTATCAGGGGGTGATAAGTGATCGATACTGATGCCAAAAATGCAATCAGTAAAATTTTTGTCTGTCTGTCTGTCTGTATGTTCCTTATAGAAACAAAAACTACTCGACGGATTTTAACGAAACTTGGTACAATTATTCTTCATACTCCTGGGCAGGTTATAGAATACTTAGGAATTCCCACGGGAACGGGCATTAGCGGGAAAATCCTTTTGTATGAAAAATCTAAACCGCTTAAGTTAGACGCTTGAAATTTGGCATGCAGGTCCCTTAGTAAACTTAAAGCTTAGTTACAACAGGATATTGCGAAATTCCAACGGGAACGGGAGTTAGCGGGAAAAAACATTTGTATGAAAAAATCTAAACCGCGTAAGATAGATGAAGGGGGTAAAACGGGATCCACGCGTACGAAGTTGCGGGCGGCCGCTAGTTAATAATAATAACTAATCCGAGCTACTTATAGTAGCGTGCGTAGATTTGGAATTGAGAGAAATCACTTGAGGAAAGATATTGATTGATTGTACAGTTTTTTTTTTTAATTCTATATCGCGTGAAGATTATAAATTATAATCTACATAATACAGATATACGAGTAAGTCTGTTTATGTTATTAAAGCCTGTGTTATATTATTATGTATACGTTATAATTATAATAATAATGTGAAGTTTCTTCTACATTCTTATGAATCGTCAACATCTTGCAAAATTGTACAAGAGAGTAAAACAAATCAACAAAATATTTAAATTTTTATTGACATTTCGTGATTTTCTCTATGGAATAGTAACATTTTTATCTTAAGAAATAATAAACATTTTTATAAATAACCAATGAACTGGTTTCTTAAAAATACTTTGAAACTAAGGATTGGTTCTTAAATTGAAATTTTTTGGCGTGAACATGCTCATCTTCTTATAAAGTTTCATATTAAGTTAATCCTTGAGTAGCACTTGATGACCACGTTCCAAGTTTGAAATATCAATTCAGAAACCGGGAAGTAGGTACACGTTCGTAGCCGATTCTACGCAGCAGCGGCAGATTTATGTCGCCGCGACGCGACGCGACGCACTGGTTTTTATGTGTTCGCCATGAAATATTAGAAACTAATACTTTGAGCACAAAAACTTTCGAAATCATGTAGTTTCGTAATATTCCATATGTACAACCGTAGCTGCGATTTTAATTTTCATAGAAAAAAAACTATTACATACTTTAAGAAAAAGATATTCAGTGTAGTCAGTGTCGTCACGAAATATTGTCATCGGCTGCTGCTATGTGGAGTCAGCTACGAAATCAACCTTATTTTTTACTATAAATGACTTTTCACCTTTATCATTGCCACTCCGTTATCACTCAATGTTCCGCCAAACACGACAACATACATAGCGTTTTCAGGAATACTGCTCCATATCGTTTCAATCCATTTATCTACTTTCTGCATCTGGTCTGTTTCGGTATCACTATTTACTTCCAGCTTTAAGTGGGCCATAGCGAAGTTATATTCTTTGATGGCATCTACTAAGGTCGAAACAACATCTTCGACACTATCAACTGTACTCAATTTAACTTTCTTGGGTTTTCCTTTCTTCAATTGCGATATAACGCTTTCCTTTGCTTGCGTTAAATAAGAATGGTAGTCACCGGTTATATCATCACATCCAACAATTAATGATGTTTTTCTTTGCTCTATCATATGATTAAATATTGACAAAGCAAGTTCAGGAGTTTTCGAGATTTTTTTTATTATATTTTCTTTATATCCCTGCCGGTTCGTATGTACTGCATCGCCATATTCTAAACTTTTACTGAGTTTCAGTTGTACTAATTTAAGTGACGCTAGCGAATCTTCAACAGAACAATGGCCATTATTACCAGATTGAATATCTACTTTAAGAAATTCTCGCGCTAAAGTTTTTAGTTTTGGTTTTCGTGTTCTTTCTCCAGTAAAATTGAATATCAAACTAGTATCTATTATGTAAGGATGCATCATTTTTAAAGCATGTAAGTCTATATTTAACGACTGACCAACTAGAATAGCATCAGGAGGTAATATATCTTTAATTTCCTTCTGAACATCTTCCAATCGCTTAGTTACGTCGTTTAATATTGACTTTGTTATTCCTGAATACCGTGTTAAATAATCTGTAATATCATTGTAAGGTTTCACAAACGACTCATAAATTGTTTCATGTTTTTCATTAACGATAGAAACTCGAGTTAGTTCAGATCCTGCATTTGTTAGACACATCTCGCAATCCAGTCCAAACATTGGTGAATTGCTTGTGACAGGCAGATATTCATCTTTTGACATCACATAGTCACTATAAGCATTTTTCAATTTGCCTTTCAGAGGCAGAGGATAGTTTTCTTCAATCAGTTGCCAGGCCGATAATATAAGTTGAGTTCTAGGAAACGCATCTACCATTTCTACGTCTTCAGAGATGTTCTTATTCACATTATCTCCTATCGGAAAGACAGCTTTCATCATGACCATTAAATCTTTTCTAGCTTCAAGTGCCAAGTTCATACTACCATATTTTAGTATGATGCCCTCTTTATCTGTTTCTGACAATGGCACTAAAGCTAGTTCTTGTACTAGCGAACCATTATAAATGGAGGGTGTCAAAATCTCAACAACATTATTGAATCTTTTTTTTGTATTCTCCAATTCATTGTTGTTTTTTTCCCAATGTTGAATAGATATTCCCTCTAATATAAGGCACGTAGTTTGACTTATTTGGTTACATTTCTCCAGAACATACCATCGCGGTGGCTGAGACAAATTTAAATTTCCTAGCAGAGAATGTAATAACAAATGTTGCACATCCGTAAGCATTAAAGGTATCCTTTCATTACTTGGTGTTAATAAAGAGGCACTCTCACCTGTAGTCTTGAAACGAAATTTGGAGATATGTTTCTTCTTATTCTTAACAGGTTTTTCAGGTGCTTTTCGTCTCAAAGTCACTTTATCTTGGCTTGATTCTTCTTGATCTTCTAAAAATAAATGCAAAAAATTGGTTATGACTTTGCCAAATACATACCTACTTAATACCTATGATGTGTACGAATACGAATGTATATTTTAATGTTAACAAATGCTAATTTTATCTTTTGTTGGATCATTGATAAAAAAATACGTTAAAACTATACAGGGTGTGGTGGATGGTAAAGATTCAGAAGTTCAGATTTAAGCATTGATCGCCATCTGATCGCGTTGGTTTGGCTGTACCTTAACAAGCGTGTCTCGAAAGTTTTAGGATACGTTTGTTGAACAAGGTTCTTTACTAATAAATTAATCTATATATATAAAAGAAAGTCGTGTTAGTTACTCCACTTATAACTCAAGAACGGCTGAACCGATTTAGCTGAAAATTGTCAGGGAGGTAGCTTAGAGCCAGGAGAAGGACATAGGATACTTTTTATCCCGTTCGAAATTTAAAAAAAAAGTCTGCTTATTTATTGCCATTAAGGCGGAACAAAGTTCGCCGGGTCAGCTAGTAGTTAAATAAATATTCATTCATTTATATTTTTCTTGTAACTAATTTCATGTGCACTACCACCCTTGAGATGGGCGTTGTTGTTGCGAAGCTTTAGAAAGAAAAAGTAGACTATATTAATTAGTGAGTTTGCATATAATTGAGGACCGTTTCGTGTAGTGCAATGGTTCCAAAAGTGGGGGGCGCGCCCCCCAACGGAGGCGCAAAGAAGACCTTTAAAGGGGGACGCGGACCATCTGTGTCCTTAAGTATAAAAAACCTGCGACCGCTGAGAGAATGCATTCCAGACTGCTAGATACGACCAATGAATAATCTTGACTGGATCTGGACGGAATCTATAATAATATTATAAATGCGAAAGTAACTCTGTCTGTCTGTCTCTCTTTCACGCCTAAAGCCTAAACCACGGAACCGATTTTGATGAAATGGCAATGCCAGATTTTGTATGGAAAGTGGCGTCTTTTTTTTTTCGCGCGGCCATCGATCAAACTTTGTTTTTTGATTACAAAATAGTGTAATAAACCAAACTTACTATGGCATGTATACCTCTAAACTCAGTCTGAACTGAGTTACGAGCATTAGAAGTTTGATAATTTTCATACTAGATTTGCTTTTTGTGCGCAAGTTTTGTAAGAAATTGCGATTGCGAAATATTGCGCTATTTTTTTATTGCGCTGATTCTGCTCCATACTGGACATCTCCATACATACGTCTGGAGCCTTTAATGGATGATATTGTTTGTTTACACATACAATCTCACTATTTTGTTGCAATTTCTTACAAAACTTTGCGCGCAAAAAGCAAATCTAGTATGAAAATCATCAAACTTCTAATGCTCCGAATGCTCGTAACTCAGTTCAGACTGAGTTTAGAGCTCANAAATATCTGGGCCTCACGCTTGACGGGAGGTAGCATTTTATCCCGCACTTCAACGGGCTAGCGCCACGCCTTCTCAAGGCAGCCAGCGCACTGAGTGAGAGAACACAAACGAGCTGTCGTCGACTTTATGCCGGCGTTCTGAGGAGCATGGCGCCCCAGTCTGGGCGGACACACTCAACAAGAGGGAGAATGCTGCCCTACTGCGCAGACGCGTCTTTCCGTTCTATACATAGCCAGAACGCAAGGGTGTGAAACTAATCGAGTATAGTTTGGAAATGACTTTATTTACTAAGCTCCTCCAAACTATACACGACCAGTACGCATATGCTGCGTACTGCTCGCGTATACTTTGTAGTGACTTGAGGGTCGCAAGGACCTAACTCACGTTAGGGCACGCTGCGGCGTGGGAGCTAGAAGCTGGGGTCTTGTATGTCATCTGTTCTGGACGGTACGACCGCACGGGTTCCTCACGTTCCGTCTGGCGCAGGTGCTGACCGGGCATGGCTGCTTCGGTTCGTACCTGCATAGAATCGGGCGACCGGAATCCCCGTGTGCCACAAATGCGGCGCGGTGGATGACACGGTGCAGCACACCCTCGCGGTCTGCACAAGCTGGGAGGAGCAGCGCCGTGTCCTCACTGCGGTCGTGGGCCGGGATCTTTCGCTTCCGAGCCTGGTCATCGCCATGCTGGGAAGTGAAGGATGCTGGAAGGTGGTCGCCTCCTTTTGCGAAGAGGTCATCCTTCAGAAGGAGGCAGCGGAGCGCGAGCGGGAGAACGATCCTCTCGCCCCATCGCTCCGTCTCTCGCTCCATCAGAAGGCGGTTGTACGACCGTTCTACTCTGCCCCCAGGTGGCGGCCAGCAGGCCGGGGGTGCGGGGGCACCGTTGTCACCTCCGTCTGACGGGAACGGCTTGGCGTTTCGGGCATTCCCGTCGGACCCCCACAAGGGGGGCGTGTAGGGTCCGCCGTGTAGGCGAGCTGTCGCTGTAGCGTGGTGTCGCGGAAGTCTAAGGCTACGGCCGGATACTCGCGACACCACCACTCGGGCTACGACAGAACGCCGCGGAGGTTTTAGTAGGTAAAACCCGTCCTTTTCCCTTTATAGGGCACCGGGAGTCCCACACACCACCCTGTCCCCCGGCAATGGTGACGGTGCGCAAATCATATCCTCCGCGACAAAACAAAAGGGGGGCCCAAAAGGAGCTGTGCCTAGGGGCCCCGAGATGGTTAATCCGGCCCTGGCTCGTTGGTGTAGCGGGGTAAGCGGGGGGGTGGTGCGGACGGTAAAGATTCAGAGGTTCAGTTTTAAGCATTGATCGCCATCTGATCGCGTTGGTTTGGCTGTACCTTAGTTGGTTTGGCGTCACTAACTAATTTCATGTGCACTACCACCCTTGAGATGGGCGTTGTTGTTGCGAAGCTTTAGAAAGAAAAAGTAGACTATATTAATTAGTGAGTTTGCATATAATTGAGGACCGTTTCGTGTAGTGCAATGGTTCCAAAAGTGGGGGGCGCGCCCCCCAAGGGAGGCGCAAAGAAGACCTTTAAAGGGGGACGCTGGCCATCTGTGTACTTAAGTATAAAAAACCTGCGACCGCTGAGAGAATGCATTCCAGACTGCTAGATACGACCAATGAATAATCTTGACTGGATCTGGAGGGGCACGGAATCTATACTAATATTATAAATACGAAAGTAACTCTGTCTGTCTGTCTCTCTTTCACGCCTAAACCACGGAACCGATTTTGATGAAATTTGGCATAGAGATAGTTTGAGTCCCGGGAAAGGACATAGGATAGTTTTTATCCCGGTTTTTGAAACAGGCATGTGCGTGACAAAGTTTTTCTGTGACAGACAAAATTCCACGCGGGCGAAGCCGCGGGCGGAAAGCTAGTTTTTTATGTGGTCGAAAGGGGGCGCGTCTCAAATAAGTTTGGGAACCAATGGTGTAATGGTTTATACCAGACTACTTAGCCAGAGGTCGCAGGATCGATCCCCACATATTAAAAACATTTGTATGCATGTCCAATAGTTCCAAATTCAAACCCTGTTTCTAAATAATAAGCGTGAATCATAATCATTTCATTACCATTTAAAATAAGGTTACTTTTGTTAATAAAATTATAAAAAATCAAGTTTCCATAAGCTCCAAAAATATGAAAAGTTATACCTATTTAATAAAAATGGCTTCCATTCAGAGGGGTGAGCAGTGCGACTCCACTTTGTATAATTTTTTGACAATAAAATTTAACAAAGAATACAATGTGGATAAAGTAAGTATCGGAAGTTCAAACAGAAACACACTGTATAATAAATAATTTTAATTAAAATCAAAGTAGGGAAATTAATTATTGAAGTAGATTTAAAAATATTTTATGTCATTTGAAACCATTTAACAACTTATCATTGTAGCGTGACTGGTAATGAGTGAACATCATCCTTGTAAGAGATTATAATAATAATATAAGTAGGTCATTTGTAACAAAATAAAAAAAAATAAAAAAAGTTTACTTACTTTGCTTACTCAAAGTAAAGATATTTTAATTAAATTTTGAAAAATCTTAAGGAGACAAGTTTATTTACTAAACACTCATGGTGCATTTATTTGATTCATTGAAACAGTGCTCCCGTCAATCAAAAATAGTCACCTGAATTTTGTAAAAATAAAATGAAGATCTCATAAATGGATTAACTTTTGCACAATATTTGTTGCAAATGACTGAACTTTTCTTTACAAAGAAAGTTCACTTATTACCGTAACCCTGTATATCTTTTATTTACAGTACAAAATTAAAGTTTCTTAATAAAAAGGAAGAAACAAGTTTTAGTACTTATAACTTAGGTATGTACTTACTGTTTAAACGTCGCTTTTTAACATCAGGACAATCCATATTAATAAAATTCCGTCCAATCACTTCTTTATGATTAAAATTTCAAAATTTAAACAAAATTCAGCATAGATTGCAGGTTATGTTGCGAATTTCGCTCTCTCTGTCTGTCTCATGAAGCTATAGATAAAAATGGAGGCCACACTCTGAATACCTACTAGAAGCACAAACTATGTATTACTATCTCGCTCTCTGTGGGCAGGCTCTCTCTTTTTAATTAACAAAAAATATAAAAATGCTCAAATTCAATGAAACTCAATGTAAAATCTTTATTTCTTGACATAGGTATCATTAAATGATAAGTGTAAATACTGGTAAAACATATTAGGAAGAAATTACTGTAAAAAATGTGAAAAATGTTTACAATGATCCAATGTCGGAAATCACGAAATAAACACTTACACGTGGAATCTTATGTCACTTCCAGGACACCACGTACTACCGCAACCACGCACTACAAAATTTTTTGCACAATTTCTTGCGATAAAACAATGATTATTTCCTGTAAACAATCTCAAACGAAATATTCTTATCTATGAACGAAATTAACTGCATAATAAACAAAATAGTAAACAACCACCATGATGGGCCGGATTGGGCCGATGTTGCCACATGGTACCGATTCCCCAGGAATTGGGATTGTAATTCCCTGATCCGCCAACACATTAAACCTAAACGGCCGACAATTTTGTGATTTTTAATTTAAGTAGGTAATCGTAGTTCAAATATTTAATTATTTATTTATTTAACTTATGATTTGGTTAGTGAATTGGCTATTTCGAAGAATTTACTAGGAGATTTAAATCAGGAGATAGCAATACTACAGTTCACACTAAAAAGGGAGGTAGGGCCACAGAGAGCGAGATAGATATAAGTAGGTATTTGACTCAAGTTTTTGTTCCAAGTTTGCCCTCCATTTTTATCTTTAGCTTCATGTTGTCATGTACTATAGTGATGTGAAAAGACGATTAACAAAACCAATTTCGATGGTTCACAATGAATTTAATGAAATCACGATTAGTGTCAAAAAGAGTTCAATTAAAAATCACAAAATTGTCTTCCGTTTAGGCTTATGTGTTGGCGAATCAGGGAATTACAATCCCAATTCCTGGGTAATCGGTACCATGTGGGCCACATGATGTGGCAACATCGGCCCAATCCGGCCCATCATGGCGGTTGTTTACTATTTTGTTTATTATGCAGTTAATTTCGTTTGAGATTTTTTACAGGACATAATTCACAAGAAATGGTGCAAAATTTTGTAGTGCGTGGTTGCGGTAGTGCGTGGTGTCCCGGAAGTGACTTAAGATTCCACGCGTAAGTTTTTATTTCGTGATTTCCGACATTGGATCATTATAAACATTTTTCACAATTTTCATAGTAATTTCTTCCTAAAACGTTTTATAGGTGTACCAGAATCTCATGGCAAACAAAAATATTGGAAAAGTGTGTTTTTCATATGGCCATTGTCTATGGCTTTATTGTCACCTGTCAAAGTAAATCAAGAGATCTGTCAGCCGCTGCAGAAATTTTGTAATCTCTTCATGCCTATTTGTTATTTTTGTGAAAAATTCGAAAAAGCTCAAGCAAATCATATTGTTTTCAATGTGTATTGTAAAATAAGGCATAATTCAAAGTCAATCTTTGATTTTAAAGCGCGTCGTTGAGTTGACAGTAAGTTGGAGTGAAATGTTTTGATACATTTAGTTTATTACCTAACTGCGTCAGAAGGAGGGTTATGATGTTTATTTTTATATTATTCTTACCTAATAGCTGCTTTTTCGGGGTTTTCAGGTGTATTTCATACATTGGTTCAGAGGAATAGTGAAAACGTTATGACCATGTAAAGAAAATTGAAAAAGATATTATCAAGCAAGTTTGAGTAATTGAAATGCTGAAAGAGCGATTTATATTATACAGGGTGGAATTTTGTGAGCTACCACCACAATGCCACCTGGAGGGAAAGTACTCTTAATATTGTAGATAGATTTTTTTTCTCAAAGAAAACATTCCTTTATTTTTGAAAAGAAATAGAACAGCATTCAAAGATTTCCAAAAATTTGCTTGCCACACCCGGGAATCTAACCAACTAAAATCTGTTAAAAATTATATCCTGTATTTTTATTACATCGATCGTTAGGGTTAAGTATAAGGATGAAATCTCTCTAACAAACTTGATAAATCAAATGATAGGAAAACCATGAAATCTTAAATTATTTTAATAATGTTACAGAAAATTGTATGGTAGGTATAGTGGTGAATTTTCGAAAAAAATTCGAAAATCTTTGAATGTAGTTCTCTTTTTTTGTCAAAAATAAAGGAATATTTTCTTTCAGTAAAATTTTCTATCTACAGTATTAAGAGTACTTTCCCTCCAGGTGGCATTACAAAATTCCACCCTGTATAAATACCTCTTTAACTTGATCATCTATTAAAGAACAAGAAATGCAAGTGGAGTTCTTAAGAATCGTTTTCTAGTTCTGAATGAAGTGATAAGTTATAAGAATGATACATAATAAAATTATTTACAGTAATATTATACGGTTTACTTATTTTTCAAGACATGTTTCTATGTTAAAAACCCGATTTATAACAACATTCTTCATACACATATCTAAAATATAGGTAGGCATTCGTACTTCATGTTCATTAATATTAAAGTCAAATAAAAAATTAAACAGTATCAAGATCGTTTAATCCAATTTCCCCAGTATTGCACTCAACAAAGTTTATTTTCCCCATTTGCCATGAGATTCTGGTACACCTATACCAGTATTTACACTTATCATTTAATGATACCTATGTCAAAAGACATAAAGATTTTACATTGAGTTTCATTGACTTTGAGCAAATTAATATTTTTTGTTTACTTAGAAAGAGAGAGTGTGCCCACAGAGAGCGAGATAGTGATACATAGGTTGTGCTTCAAGTAGGTATTCGGAGTGTGGCTTCTATTTTTATCTATAGCTTCATGGTCTTCTTCTTCTTCTTCTTCTCCTCTATGGCTACTGTGTTTCCACGTTTGCCAATGATGTCATGTGTGTTGTTGCCACAGATAAAATGTGCAGTGGTTGTTGCCACCTGCCACTTCTTCTTTTTTGATGTTGGCAATACACGGCGAGGTCGACTTGATTTGTGCCATTTTCAAGTTATTATAAAGTGAGACGAGTTACATACAAAATGGGACGTATAGATGATACCACTTGTGGTGGTGTGTGGTGCTTTACTGTGACTTCCACCTATTACACATTAATAGTCATCTGAAACAAACAAACTTTACTGAGACTAAAAGGGCGGGAAGGAGTATCATCCTTCATTATATCATTTATTAACCCAAGCCCCATCCCACTTGGTCCCATTTTGTAACTCGTCTCACTTGAATCTTGAAAATGGCACAAATTAAGTCGGCCTCTAATTGTATTGCCAACATCAAAAAATAAGAAGAAAAAAAAAACATAACCTCAAAACTTCACATTGCTTTGACAGTTGAAGTTGATTGAAAAGATAGGCAGGATAAAACATTCATGATTTTATTGAAATTCATTCAAATTCATGAAAGTTTTGTTTCTGAAATTGGCAATTCGGAAAAATGCAGAAGCTTTTATCATTCGTGAAAACTGTGTCAACTTTCGGAACAAAGACTTTTAATATTACACCAAATATTGCCGGATCTTTTAAGAATGTACATGGGAACAACTTTCTTTCCCCATTTATCCCTATGATGAACCCAGTTTGCAACCTCAAAATCAAAGGGCGAGTGAGGCGTCGCTGCAAGTCTTGTTATTTCGTAGTTCGTGATGAACGGATGTATGTAATGTGCCATAAGTTTCCTCGACATAAACAAGCAGCTATGAAACCAAAACCAATCAACACTTGGATATTAACGCATGCAACTCAAAGCAAAGTAAGGCCTTGGTGATGTAAATAGTTTAACATAAATTTATATAGATGTTAGTTTATTTAATAAAATGTAGTTTATCCAACATTTTGTTTTAATACATCATACCTATGCTGTTAAACAATATCAATGAATAGGTACTAATATGTTAAAAGATTGATATAGCATGTAAGTTTAAACAGCAAAGCATTGTCACCACAATATTTTGAAGGTGTGAAGAAGGTACATGAAAAAAATGTCTTTGTTTCCTTCCAAGATCAGTCACATTAAAAATCGGTCTATTCCACTTTGATCACCTGGCTTTGATGATCCAGGTGATCAAAGTCCACTTCCAGCAACAATTTAGTGTCCTTTGATCACCCACGGATATGATGCCCTGGGTGATCAGAGTGGACTCCAGTTAAATTATTATTTTAGTGTCCTTTGATCACCTACATACAAATCACATCTCCTCTTATACTAAATGTACGGACAAACATTGTTCAGGTAAGTAACGCTTTAAAATATTTCATGCTGCATAAAAAATTTTGTCTATACCTATTAAGAAAATGTTTGTACTTACAACAATTGGTCATGACGTCTATTCAGAGGAGGAGGTGTGAATTGTATGTAGGTGATCAAAGGACACTAAAATAATAATTTAACTGGAGTCCACTTTGATCACCCAGGGCATCATATCCGTGGGTGATCAAAGGACACTAAATTGTCGCTGGAAGTGGACTTTGATCACCTGGGTCATCAAAGCCAGGTGATCAAAGTGGAATAGACCTAAAACATAAAGATAACTGACAGTATCATTAGAAGAACAATATTGTGCCCAGTAATTCCTAAATGAATGCTTAGCAAAATTCGTAAATGTATGTACCTAAATGTCTATTACAGCTCCTATGGAATGTATCTAATTAGGTGACCTGGAGATACGGCCGAATTATACAGGGTGGATACGATAAGTGATCTCACTCGATTATTTCTAAACTATACAAGATATCGAAAAACTAGTTACTGATTCTGAAAGTGCTTCATGAGCTCTTTCAAATGGTACCAATAATAGGTTACAGATTATGGAAGCAGATAACATTGAATTTTTTGCTTTTGTAACTTATTATTGATACCATTTGATAACAAAGCTCATGAAGCACTTTCAGGATCATTAACTAGTTTTTTGATATCTTGTATAGGTAGTAAGAAATAATCGAGTGAGATCACTTATCGTTTCCACCCTGATAATCCGGCTGTATCTCCAGCTCACCTAGATACATTCCATAGCAGCTGTAATAGACATTTAGGTAATTACATACATTTACGAATTTTGGTGATAAATAGGCATTTTGTATTATTAGTTTTTGTATAACGCCTGAACAAAAACAAAGGGTAATATATATTTTGGTGTTATACATAGATTTCGAATTTAACCCTTATTCAAATGCGAGCTGGTAGGCATTTTTTTTACAAAGTTGAAGTGGATTTTGGGTAATTGTGGGTCACTTATTTCATATTTTTGATCAAAATTTATTAAAAAATAGGGGAAGGGGTAGTTTTTTGGGTGGTAAATAATTTACCATTATCCATTCATGACTACAAATTATTCAATGTTGGTGGTAAAATAGTTACCATTGTCCGTTTTGGTTTATTTTTGGTTCTTGACTAGTGACTTCCTCTTGGTTCTACCTATATTTTATTAAATATTTTGGGAATTAAATAATATTGTTTTTATAAAAATAATATTTATTAATATTGGTCATTATGCTTACAATTATTATGCTTACCTTGAGTCTGAAACTAACAATAAATTCACTAATTACGTAATGTCAAAACGTTACGTAAACAGTTATCAAAATAACTTAAAATTTCTCCAAATATTTATTTAGTTTTATTTGTGCACATACAAAAAACAACAGTTATTTTTATATATCATCAAACTTTTGTCAAGACGGGATCGGACAGTGGTAAACTATTTACCACTTCTTTAAAATGTCTAAACTATATGAATAAATCAATTGCAGACGCTGCCTATAAGTGAGACTATACAATAAATGTTATAGTTTAGGATTTTGAATCGAAAAAACACTTATCAGAATTTTCGTTGAACAAAGTTTCAAAAATACCAAAAACGCGCGCTAAAAACTTGAAATTTTTCACACCAAAACCGTTTGGTTGACTTTGACATTACCTGACAGTGACAAATGACGTTGAAAAGTTGTAAGATGGCATAGATAAGTAAAAAAATATATTTAAAAATATAAATAAGTGACCACAATATCTTAAAGTATCACCATATCGAAAATTAGGATCCTTTTTTAAAAGTAAACGAAGTGGTAATATATCTACCTTTATTTGAATAAGGGTTAATATATAATTTAACTAAATAAGACTTGAGAGAAAACAACTTTTTCATGGCTATGCTCTATGCCTCGTACCAGTGTAAAGCCCGGTCTCTGAGCATGTAGAATTTTGTCCAATGACCCCAAAATACTTAGCTGTTGTCATTCAGTAGAAAATGTTTTTGTCCAACATGGCCAAGTGGGAATATCTCCTATTCCCGGATTACTAATGTTTGGCCAAAAAACGTTTCCCAAATTATCACATCGCAAACAACGTTTCGCAAATTTTCATTTGGCAAAACAACTTATTGCAAACTTTTAATTCGCAAATGTCGTTTTTGCCATTATTTAGAAAAATATTGTTTGGCAAAGTATGTTTTGCCAAATATTTCATTTGGCAAAATTTGTTCTAAATTAATTTTCATATTTCATTCTTTTTATCGAAATTTCCAAATGATTAATTAACAATAGAGGTGATTCTAGCGCTCGGCGGCCGCTACCGCGGCACGGCAATCTCTTTGTTTTACATAAAAATCTTGTAAGAACCATGATCATGTGCCAAGCTTTGATTTGTGGGAATTGTGGGATTTGTGGGTAACGGTGCGGTGGTGGGTAAGTATGTGAATAGTGTCAATTTGACCAAACAAATTATTTGGGATATAATATTTGGCAAAATAAAACATTTGCTATATTAAACATTTGCCAAATGATAATTTGACCAAATGAATTAGTTGCGAAAAGTACAGTTGCTAAAAGTTCATTTGGGAAATGAAACTTTTTCGATTAGTTGTATGCGAAGTGAAATTTGGCGAAAAGTAATTTGGCCAAACGGAAGGATACCGTTTTCCCCGTTTTATAATTTCCTAAAGACTTGGCTGCTCTAATCATATCTGTGCTTGGCTGTATAGCATGATGTCATTAATCAAGAAGAAATAATAAAAAAAATACATTTGACAGGCTTCATTTCTTTGACACTGACACTGACAGTTTAGTTGACAGCCTGCTGCATACAAAAGTCAAAATGCTTAAATAGTCCAAAATCCTTCACAAACTAATACTTTATAATAACGTATCTATATTTTAATGCTTCTTACGTACAGATATTATTATTTCTGCTAAGATGAATATAGATATTCAAGGTAAATAATATTTTGTAAAACAGTGAATAAATAAACTTCAGGATAAAATGGTGAAAGTATGAATGTTTATCATTACGGAGGAAATTCCTATATATTTCTAATTCAAGATTTAGTTAATATCAAGCTTGAACATAATAATACTGTTTATTATCATCGTCTGTGTAACAGACATTAAGCCTAGGCGCAGACCACCGATTTTTTGTCGGCCGATAGTTTAGTCTGGCAGTTAATCAGTATGGGCATGTATGGAAGTGCGCACATTACACCGATTGATTCTTCTTACAAATTAGAATCGGGCCCACTTTCGGTCGGTTAACCCTTAAGTAACATCCTTATTTTTGGTTACACTTTGAACACCCTGGGGCAAAAAATTACCCCAAACGGAAATTGAAAAATTTTAAGTAAATTTTTAAAATCAATTTAATTTTGTGATTTACAATGTATTAATGGACTCACTGAATTATACGATTGCTTTAAAAGAACGTCTATCTAGCGTAAAGAAACACCTTAAATCAATCATAACAAAAAACAAATAATTTGTCATTGGCAACCAATAGTCTCCACAATGGTCTTCTAGAAAAATCTTGGAAAGTTATTGTGGGAACCAAAAACTTACACTAATCGGACATTAAATAGATGTTTTAATCATATTTTAAACACAAAATGAAATAAAACGAAAATTTCTGGCTTGTTAATAAAGCAAAATAAAAAAAAATATTTTTTTATTAAATTATAAAAAAATATATAAATATTTTTTATTTATATTAGTCCTAATTATTTTTTTCAAAACACATCAGACACCCTGAATTACTACGTAATTATCACTTTTTAGCCCTATTTCTGTGTCGAATTTATGAACGCTCTGTTCTGAGGGGATGTCTTCAAAGTTCGAAAAGTATCATGTAAATCAAGCTCTAATTAT
Organism: Ostrinia furnacalis; assembly: GCF_004193835.3. Taxonomy (NCBI): domain Eukaryota; kingdom Metazoa; phylum Arthropoda; class Insecta; order Lepidoptera; family Crambidae; genus Ostrinia; species Ostrinia furnacalis. Next base: position 478,944 of record NW_021133072.1, on the reverse strand, counting down.
CTCTCTGCATTCTAGAGACAATGTGTTACTTAATTGTCATATAAATATTTACTCATTTTGTGTCAATGTTGTAAAAACCTATTAATAACATGTTAGGTGATGATAAATTAAAGTATGCGTAACTAACACCCTGGGGTAAATTTCTGCCCCACCTACCTGTACAAGCCAAACGGATGATTTTTTTCACATCCCGCATCTACGAGTTAAAGCGCACACTTTGGATTGAGAATACACAAAACGACATTGCACTAGCTACGCTAGAAAAAAAAATGTCGATTTTTATGCGCCTGGGGTAAAAAATTACCCCACGGTGTTACTTAAGGGTTAAAAATCAGTGGTCTGCGCCTAGGCTAAACAGAGATTCAATGCGTGTCGTTGCAATAGTGTAGCTTCTCTAACTTTGATCTTTATTGGCCATTAGCTGGGTATTTGGATATTCAGTCAGATTGTACGGACTCGGCACAATTTGACCATTTCTGTAATTATAAAAAAATGTTTTTGTTGCAGAACAGGACTGTGCAGTTTGCCTGCAGAAATGTCACCACCCAACTCAACTTCCATGTGGCCATATATTTTGCTTCCTCTGTGTTAAGGTAAGGGAATCTATTAGTAATTTTCAGGGTTAATACAATATGCAACAGACACGCACATATAAATCTATAATCTTCATTGAAGTTCTAACAATTTACAATGGACTAGTTATGTACTTCCATTAAAATAAAATAAATTATCATTTGTTTAGGTTTATTGTAAAATGTATAAAAAAAGAAAAATAGTTACTTAGGTAGGTACAAAGTCCAGTAATTAGTAGCTAACTTAAACATTATAAGTATCTAGTAAGACATGGGTCTTAACTCGACGTCTGCTTGTGACCACAGCTGCAACATAGCAGCTGAAACGTCAAGCCATGAGTATATAATGTAACTCATTAATAATGTTAAGACCCGTGTCTTACTATTTTAGTTATAATGTTTAAGTTAGTTTAAACATTATACTCCACCCAATAATACAGTGGATGCAAAATTTGAAGCGCAAATAAGACTGACAGTGTAAATAGTAAAACATTAAAATTAGATTTGTACCTAACTCACTTGATACCTGGTATAATAAGAACCATGCCCAAAATAATTAAAAAAAAAATGTTATTAAGAAAACAAGAAACCCTACTGCATAAAAATTAACTAATTATTTTTGTTGTTAATGCCTCTAACTGCATTTGAACATTCAAACACTCTAGTTGCTATGTTTCTATGTTTTTAGTTCATTTTTCGCAGTCGGGTTTTTTGATTTCTTTTTACAATCTATTTATGAAATCCTTTATTTTGAAACTCTACTCGGTAGATTTTTAGAAAAAAATAAATAAGATGTGGAGCCTAAAATAAATGCTTCTTCCAATTTTGACATAGCCGGTGTCACTCTACCAGTTAAGACGAATCTAACGACATTTAAAAGATTTTAACATGTTGAAATCGAGCTGCTAAATAATGTGGTAGGTACACACTCAGTTTCGTATTTGCCTTACTGGCTAGAAATAATTTTAAGCTATCACTGTACCTGTATTTCTTTTGTTTCAGGGTGTAGCAATCCAAAATAAAAATTGCGCAATGTGCCGGGCACAAATACCTGCGGACTATTTAGATCATCCTGTATTATTAGAAAAAAATTCTCAACAGCAATCAGCTGATGAAAATGAAAGTGTTGAAAACCAGTGGTATTATGAAGGGCGAAACGGTAAAGATATAATTTGAACTTCATAAAATTATTAGAGGCAAAACAAAATACTAAACGTTTATGTAACTTTATGCAATGCCCCTGTCGAATGCTTGTACAAATATAAAAACTCAAAAGAGCGATTCAGTGACGGCCGTGAGGCCGATGTGAATTATAGTTTATAATTTCATACACGTCGCGATTCAGTATTCAATAGACTTTTAAAAGTACTATAATTTTAGATGATGTTATTCTGTGGTTTCAGGTTGGTGGAAGTATGATGAGCGTAGTAATAATGAGTTGGAATCAGCATTCAGTGCTGGTGACACTAATTGTGCGTTGCTCTTGGCTGGAGCTGTATACACGATAGATTTTCAAAGCATGATCCAGTTTCGTCGTAACGACCCGACTCGCAGGCGACGCGTGCGCAGAGATACGCCAACGTTACCTGCCAAAGGTACGACTTTATAATATGAGAGCTATGTATCATGCATGATTCAATAAACATTTATACATTTTCAATTCTAAGTTTAGGCGCTCACCTTACCACAGCTCATGGCAGCGCCATAATTTCAAACATCCAGACCTAATAGCGGAAATAAATACTGAAAAAGGGGCTAAATATCTCTGAAAGGAAGAAATGTTGGCTACTGTATCTCTTAGTATTTTTTCGTTATTTATAATTTTCAAATTAACGCTAAAAATTCAATAACTAGGTGACAATAAACATTGCCATATGAAAATCATACTTTTTAAATATTTTTTATGCCATGGGATTCTGGTAAACTTATATTTGTTTACCTAGGCCTTGGAACCTTAAACTGTGCTGTGTCTACCTCCCAGCTCTTACCTCAAATTCGCATTGCTGCAACAACAACACAGACACCACTGATACCAGACAGGTTCTACTATTTTATATTGTCTGAGATGTTCACTTTGGATTTTAATTTACAGGTGTAGCTGGAATAAAAAATATTGGAAATAGTAATTCAGAACAAATGAAAACAAATGATGAAGATAATGGTAATGATGAGGTCATAATAGTTGAAGCGCCTGAAAATGAAGTGATAATAATTGAGGATGAAGACCAAATTAATGAAAGTGACAATCTTGATGAGTCACTTGAAATTGTCCATGCTCTGAGGTAATTCAACACATTTGACATTTCTTTTACCATGTGTTTTTTTACAACATGTTGTTTGTGATAATACTAAGTCTAATTTAATCCTCTGTTTTCTTTCAGCACGATACATTTGGTGGACCCAGAGTCGCCTAGTAACGTTGGGAATGACTCGGCAGATGACACATGATAAATATCAAATTACGTACAGTAGCGTAAATGATGAATTTATACAGTAATAAAAAAGTAAACTACATAAATGAGCTCTCATAAGTTAGCCATGGATGAATAAATTTCATTATTTTATTTTTCATACAAATCAGATTTTATAAAATTTATTTTGTATGAAAATAAAAAATAAAAAAATGATGATATCAAATTTCTGACTTCACCATACCATTTATATGCCCATGTTAACATGGGCTAGTGTCAGCTCATATACCCATTTACCTAACATCCTGTATAGACTTTGTTAAATTAAAGGCTCAACCGTTAAAGGGTGTTTTCGGTTACTCCAGCTCAGACAGGTTCTAATTTCGTGGTAGTACTATGGGTAGTACCTACCTAAGACAGGCGTGGATCCAGCCCTCAAAAAGTATATTTTTTTCAAATTCATAGGCTCAATAGACTGCGAGTGTAATGTCACAAGCCTATAGTTCCAAAATACTGAACTGTCCTATCCATGACATTGATAGTGGGGCGCCAACGCCAACACCGGATCGCTGGATCCGATTTTTGTCATGTTGGAAACCATATAGTTGAACGATGGTAGCGCCCCTCTGTCATTGAGTTTGGTGAGACAGTTCAGCGTGGGTCATCTTTAACAAGGTTGTGGGCATGCCCTCTAATGAATCCGCGCCTGCGCAAAACTATCGTTAAAAAATATATGTATAGTTTAACAATAGATAAATTTTATTATAGTCACTATAAGTAATGGTAATGGTATTAAATAAATTAATAAAGTGTTTTTGACATAATTTACAGTTAAGCCTTTAATTCAATCCCGAATACTCATCCATAAGCCAAAAGACGTCCAGGTGCATTCAATCATTTAGTTATAGAAAGCTGTTTTCCAACTTCATGTAACGGGCATAGTGCAACTGAGTAGGGGACGGTGACGGTTCCCGTCTGCAGTAGTGTAACGATGCAGGAGGGGTGATGAGACTTAATAGATCTGTCACGAGACTTTTGGATGAAGTACCTAAGTACTTCATCATACATTAAGTGTAGTTATTTACAGTACGATAGCACATTATGCTGCATGCACGTACTACAACAGAACCAACTCAGTTAAGCGCCATGTACCTAAAATCGAGTTCTATTTCAAGGTCTACAGTTACGTTACCTTACTACAGCCGTCATGTCACAAGAAGAAAGAAAATAGCAGCATGAATTGGGTCTTGAAAGACCGGTTTGAGTGCGCGTAACATCCCACATGCAAAGCATTTCGCAGATGGCGCTAGTAGCGCCAGCGGTTCTGAATAGTAAGTCAAGTTGTAGCTGCTATGCGGGAAGTTGGCCAAGACGTAATTTTATTAATAGTGTGATGTGAACACCATCTCGGTTACTATCTCCTTCCTCCTCGCGGGGGTCGCCCATACTTCGGTGTGCGTACTTGCGCCGTACAATACAACCCGATCGAGTTATTTGCGCACCTCGCTGGAATGTGACTCCCTCGCACATCTCCCCGTCCGTACCAGCACCCCGATTACGGTAACTTTTAACGTCTACAATCCAGACGCGTTTCTGATTCTGCAATACGATTGGTCAAAACAGCTGACGTACGCTGTTGAACGACCAATCGTATCGCAGAATCGAGAAGCGTGTCTGGATTGTTGACGTTATAAGTTACCGTAATCGGGGCTCAGGGAGCATCAATGTGAAGTCACGGCTGCCAGGTGCGCAGTTGACTCGATTGAGCTGCAAGTACGCCTCGAGTAGCTTTTGTGCGTTCCACAGATTAAGTAGAGATACACCACCATAGTCCAGTGCGACGAGTGATGAGTTGAACGAACTACCAACCCTCGGGAAAGTGCAGTCCAAACCTATTGAACTATATTCAGGGTGGAAACTATAAGTGATTACCTACTAAATTGCTTTTCTGTCAGCCAACATTTATTATTTTAAAAACTAGCTCGCCCGCGTGTAATGAGGGCTATCGTTTTTATACTTAACAGTTGGCACCCCTGGCGATTGACAGGACCTTACTCTACAGTGGCGCCATCTTGATGAGTGCAAATGCGATAGTCCTCGTACCACTTTAGAGCTCAGAAGTTGGCGCCACTGTCTTCGCGACTAGCAAGTGACAGGACCTTACTCTACAGTGGGCGCTAAAACGATAGCCCTCATTCAGTTTGTCACAGATCGTTATGTTCTAAATTAAAGCTTTTAAATGTTCTGATTAGCTACTGTAGTTTCATCAAAATCCATTGAGTAGTTTTGGCGTGAAAGAGTAAACATAAAATTACATCCATACAAACTTTCGCATTTATAATATTAGTAGGATAAATGTTATTCAAACTGAATAATTTTGGAACTCTTTTGGGAGCTGGAGATACTGGGTCTTAAATGGAGCTTCTAGGAACAGATTACAACAATAAATTAGAATTGTGTTAGGCATAGATTAATACATCTAAGGTGTTAGGTGTTNGGTGTTTTTCTTTCAGCTACTATTGTAGTTGATGTCAAAGACCTACAAAATTAAAAGCTAGATTGCACAAAATGGCAAATTGATAAACTACTCTAAATAGATTCAGAGGAAAAAGATACACAAAAGCTGTTAATTAATACTACTTAGTGTACTGAACATTCATTTAATCCCCATTTTATATAAAATGTTTGAATTACATAAAGTAAACTGGAATGAAGTGCCAAAGGAAACTTTTATTTGATAAATTTATTTCCACTTATCTAATTGAATTAAGTAAAAACACCATGAAGTTACTTATCCCTTACTTTGATAAGATCATTAAGATCTAGAGCTACACATATTTCCTTAGACTCTGTGCGTGGATTCCTATCCAAAATTTCAGTAATAGGGTAATAATTTTCTCTGTTGTCGACATTCCATCCAGAATACTGAAACAAAATTAATGTAATTAATTACTTCATTGCATAGAAAAATATTTCTAAAATATAAAATGTAAGTTAGGTAAAAGAACCATACCACACAGGTGCACTTGTGTAAAATTTTTCCATTAGATTCCATGGGAATGAATTTCTGGAGTAATGCTTTTCCATCAATTTTCCACAAGTTTAGTTCATCCAGTTTTGATATTACTGTGTCTCCATCCCATTTAACATCAGACTTCAACAATACAAAATTTCCAGACTGGAATAAATGAAAAATGTTTTAACATTAATATTGTAATGCACACAAAAATTTTTGCAAAAAATATATTATTTTATAACTGAAACCATATATTATTGCCTATTATGCTTCTACTAATAACATACCTAATTTATTTGAATGTTATTATTTTTTCATAGGTAATAATATGACTTAAGCTTTACCTTGGTAAAGATATTGAAGTCTATTGGTGTAGTCTTCACTGTTGAATATCAGTGGCCTCAGTAGTATTATTATAATATAATAATACTACTGAGGCCACTGATATTCAACAGCATAGTATAACAATATTATTGTTATACTATGCTCTTTATAGCTGTCTTTTGTTTAATGGATAAATAAACTTACATGGAAATGCTTTGGTACATCTTTAGATTGACTGGAGTCAGATTTGTTTCCGTCTGATCCATTCTTCTCCTCGTCCGAGCCCTCCTCCTCGTCCAGCTCGCCCTCGTCGTCCTCCCCCTCCTCGTCCTCCTCTCCTTCACCTTCACTCTCCTCGGATGACTCGTCATTTTTGCGCTTCTTTTTAGAGTTGTTTAGGGATCCCTTAGATGTACGCTTCCGCCCTGCCCTAGCTGGCTGTTCATTCTGCAAACCATATTAATGTATTTTATTATTTTGAATCATAACAATGTTACAAAGTGACAACATCTGTCCACATACTAAATGTTTATTATTTTAATTTAGGGTATGCAAGACAATGAGAAAAAGCTATTAAGGTACCTAATCTAGGAATAACGCAGTACAGTACAATCACTACTTTCATAACCTCTGTGCCTACCCTTTAGGGATCATTTTGAAAAATAATTATTGATAACAAATAGCTTTATTTAACTATCCAGTTAACCATTAATAACCAATAAATCGAGAAGCAACGTATTAAAAATTCACAGAAACAAACATCAATTAGGTATTACCGAATCGGCATCCGGCGTCCAATCTTCTCCTGAATCTTGGAACTCTTCTGGTTCCACTCCTCCGTCTGATCCATCGGATTCGTCATCTTTCTTCAATGACTTACGTTTACGCATGTTTGAAACTTATAATATTCTAGTAAGATGAGATAGTGCAAAACCCACGCCGATTGTAATTACAAGGTAGGAGAATATGAAAAACAAGCCCATTCAACGAACGAGAAAAAGCAAGCAACGGATTGAGCATAGACAAAAACGAAGTCGACTGTAGACAATTGTAGCTTGACATTTAAACATGGAGTCGTATCATGATCGTATCGTTTACTAGTTTTTTTTTATCAAATATTTTGCTCTTTTACATTCTTGCCTTTTTTGGCTTTCTCTAAGTTTAACATGCACAACAAAAGAGCTAAAATATTAATGTTCTTTATCGTCCGTGTAGCTAAACAAGTAAGTGAGTAACAAAAACATTTTAGGGGGTCGCTAGCATCGCCGTGAAAAGATCTAACCACGCATTATCATATCTTTGGTACCTGCTACAAGCACGCAAGCTCATTTCCTTGCTTGCATTGTCATATCAGCTGATTGCGTCATTGGATTTATAGACAATAACGCAAAAACAAAAAAACAAGTCGCAGTATCTCCATTCTTGTGCTATTGTTCATTTTGGAAATTACCGAGTGTTTAAAATCTCAAAATGAAATTCCAATATAAAGAAGAACATTCTTTCGAGAAAAGGAAGACTGAAGGAGAGAAGATACGCAGGAAGTATCCTGACCGTGTTCCTGTCATTGTTGAGAAAGCCCCGAAGGCTAGATTGGGGGACCTCGACAAAAAGAAGTATTTGGTGCCGTCTGATCTAACTGTTGGTCAGTTTTACTTCCTGATCAGGAAGCGCATTCACTTGCGACCCGAGGACGCGCTGTTCTTTTTTGTGAACAATGTTATTCCTCCGACGTCCGCCACCATGGGATCGCTCTACCAGGAACATCATGACGAAGATTTTTTCCTTTACATAGCTTTCTCTGATGAAAACGTGTATGGATCTTTCTAATTCCACAATTTTATTACCATTATTATATCTAAAATTACTATACTAATTACCTTATGGTGACACTTTAGTTTTAAGGTTTAGTTTAATGATCGATGTATTATGTTACAATGGTGATAATTATTTTTAATTTGCAATTCCACTTACGACTTTGTAAAATCAATGATGATTAAAATTTAAAAAACAAATATGTGAAGATAATATTGCAATGTTTTAATCTCTTTGTTTGGTTTAGGAGTGTGATTATTTCTGTATTAAATAATAAACATAAAAACACATTTACTTCTTTTATTTTTTTACGTTTGTTCCTAAAATCAATGAAAATTTTGGGTGATAGGTACATTCTAAACATCTGTTTAAACAGGTACTATTAAACATTTGCTATGGCATTCTTACAGATAACAACACCTAAGTAATTAATCACACATTATTATGAACTAGGTTTATTTTTTAAATACTTATCTACTTGAACTACCAAATTATGGAAAACAACATTGTTTTCAGGTAATTAAATATTGCGCAATGTAAATAGGTAGGCAAGGATGCAAATTAAGGGTTAAAGGAAAATCTCATCAAACTACAAGCAGTATTTCTCATTATTTTCTTTTATCTACCCATACATGCTCTGTGTCTACTTAAGACTGATCCTGAAGATATAATTTTTCTTTTCATTTTATTAACGATGAGAGAGTACTATGTCTAAAGATAGTCAAAGAGTACCTACATAGAATAGAAAAGAAGGAAAACAAGTTGCTGCTTATGCAGGCGACGCAACGCTTCTTTCGTAGCCAGCAGCTACCTTGGCTTCACAGAAAAGACATGACCGAATTAACGGGTTTTATCAACCCCCTTGGGTTGATAAAACCCGTGGCACGAGGTCGCGTTTTTAACCTGCCGAGGGTTGGGCATATCAAGGGTGGCCCTTTAAAAAAAAGTAAAAAAAAAATGATTTTGAACCCTAAGCCTAGGGAATAAGGTTGCAAATGAATGTTAGAATTCACAGGTAACTGCAAATAAATGGGTGACGTGCTTGGTCTTGCCACGGGTCTTGCTGAGTACCTGCGGTCCTTCTATTATTGTTTTGCTTTGTGTAATATGCATCACCATCATGGTAACCATTGTAATTTTTTTTCTTTTCTTGACACTGCTGCTACACTCGCAAGCAGGTATCTCTATTTTCTATTGACCCACAATATTCCTTTACGACCACTGTTCCATTTCGTTCGCTCACACGATTCCTGAAGAGAGAGAAACGTAAACTGCCATTTGCATAAATAAGAGGACAAAAAAATAAGTAGGTTAGTATGAAGCTGTAAGTTACCCACCCCACGACACTACTGGCTTGGTAGTGTAGAAGGGAAAAAATATTCCCCACGACCACGACACTACTGGTAGTGTGGTGGGTCAGAAGGGTCCCAGTTTTATGAGAGACAACGATGGAAAACTATATTTCTCATGTGTGTTCTCATACTATTTACTACCTATACGCCTGGTACTTAATGTATTTTTTAAAAATAGGTACTGCTGTTCCCCTCGTGGTAAGATATATGCTTGTGTTGTGTTACGAGTGGGCTCACCACAATAGTAGAGAGGCGGTGGGATTCGAACCCGCGTTCCTCGGATCGGAGTCGGCGGCCAGTCCGACCCATTCACCGTCGGGCTATCGTTGCATTATAACGCATGATGCTGCTCCTTCCGGATTGAATCCTTTCCACAAATAGGAACATACTACCTTACTTGTATTTTGGAAATGGACGGACATAGGTACTAAAGGACTAATTAAAAAATAACGCCATTCGTTTCTAAGGATTTTTATTGTATCGTACATAAATGTAATTATTAAATGGAAATGTTTTACTTAAATACTAGGGTAAACCACCCAATCATTGGCACTCTACCAATTTATTGGCATGCTCCAGTTTTTTAAGAAAATTAAGATTCTTTGTAGCCAAACCATATATTTTTTAGTAGAAATTGAATAGTAATATCATTTATTACTCAACTGGCTACACACGTTTTTTATTTTTTCAAACATCGCGGCGCTTCAACCATTTGTTTGACAAACCGGGACCTGTGCGAAAAAAACAATCGAAATATTCGTTTTTTACTAAGGTAAGAGCTATCATAATCTTTAAAAAAAATGCAAATCTATTTTGTAGTTCTTATACATAATCATTTTGTCTTATTATTGAATATATTAACTGCCTTTTTAAAACATTATTTTATAATTTAACCGCCAACTTTTAGTTATTTGTAGTGTGCCAACATTTGGTATGCGTAAAATCTGTTTATCCATTTTATTGGCACACATGCCAATAAAAGGGTATTTAAAATAATTTAAGTTTATTAAAAATTATACCTTGTTTGTCTCAAAATTGAGTTTAAATTGCATTTAAAATATTTTCTAACGTTTTGGATATACCAATCCAATTGTTGGCCCACTGCCAATTATATAAAATCCATTTATTGGCACGGGTGTCAAACATTGGTTAAAAAGGTGCCAATAAAAAATATTATCTTTTTAGCCACTTTCAAAGCCTTTCAAAGTCTTATTCCACTAATCCCCGTTGACAATCCCTGTCAACGGGATTAGTGAACTTTTTGTTCATTAATCCCCGTTAACGCCAATGGAGTTTATAATGGTGATTAATGAACTAAAAAGTTGATTAATCCCCAGTACGTTAAAAATAAAATACTAATGTAAGAATCAGGTACCTTCTATTTATTATTGGATAAGAACTCACTTATTATTTTTATTATCAAATTAAATTAAATTTAAGACTGATTACAATACTTAAAAAAAATTAACACTTACCTGATAACCAAAAGCACTATGGATATTGAATAGTTATTCCCCATTCATAATTTAAAAGAAGATGGAAAGTATTACATACAAATTTGGCCCAAAATGTAACAAGATAAAAATGGTGTAAATTAATAGCTTTGTAATCAGGCTTAAATTTAATTTAATTTGATTATAAAAATAATCAATAAGTGCGTTGTTATCCAATAATAAATAGAAGGTACATGATTCTTACATTAGTATTTTATTTTTAACGTAGTTTTCTGAATAAAGAAAAATAAAATAAAGTAATGGGGATTAATGAACTTTTTAGTTCATTAATTCCCATTATAAGCTCCATTGACGTTAGCGGGGATTAATGAATAAAAAGTTCACTAATCCCCGTTGACGGGGATTAGTGGAATAAGCCTGTGAAAGGCTTTGAAAGTGGTGCCACGGTCTACTATAATTCAGATTGAAACATCCTGATCATCGCTCTAAGACCGGTCCGTTCACAGTTTTAACTGACGAGAAAGAACAGCTTTTTGTTGACTGGATAACATAAAAATCAGTAGCAAAAAAGGATTTCCGAAGAGAAAAGAAGATTTGATAAAAGTGGTTATGGAAAGTTTAAAACCATATTTAAATATAAGCGTTTGAACTGATATGGTATGTTCCTATACAAAAAAAATGTTACTTTTCTTTAAACAAAGGATTTTATTTTGTTTATTTCTATCATGAATCTCTTTAAAACCTCTAAATAAGACCTAGCAGCAATTTTTCAGTCTTGCGAGAACAGTGCCAATAATAGGTAATTATCACTGCCAATAAAAGGTTTGGCTATGCCAACAACTGGTATTTTGAGGTATTTTTTTAAAAGGTACACTATATTGAATAAATGATTTAATTTATTAATGATAAGTACTTTATAATATTCTGCAAAGATTAAAAGACCAATATAAATGTTTTTATGTTTGATTAAACATAATTTTACATGTAAATTTTACCGGTTTTGTGAAGTAGCTGCTTAAAGTGCCAATAATTGGGTGGTTTACCCTACTTCCTGATGCATTTTTTTATTAAACAATTTACTTAAGTTACTAACATAACATAATATTAAGACTACATGAAAATACAGCCTGGTGCAAAAAATACGTATTTCGATACACAAGGGAAAATATCGTATTTTTGAAAGTAGATTTAATAGCCGTATACGGCGAACAATTCGCCTCACTTGACCTTTCACAAAGTATAATCCAAAATTATTCGATTAATTATATTGATAATCACAAAAAAGATCTATCCAACTAAGCGACACACCTATTACTTTACCGACCGGGCTGTAAATGAATAGTAGCTTTGTCATAAAGAGATATTCAATAGTTTTATTTGATACATACATTATTAAATGTTGAAGTATTATTTTAAATGTCTAAATGAACATAATTTGGCACTAAACGCTTTGAATTAGACATATTTGAAAATTACAATAGTAAGACTATAGATAGATAATTAACTAAAATTTGTTTCATTCCTGAAGTTACAAAATTGTTTCGAAATATAAAAATAATATTGGTTGGTCACCATAAACAAGTAGTAAAATGTTGTTTTAATAACCAATTCCTTAACATAAACATGTTATGTAATTGAATAAATAAGTAATTATGTGTTTATTTAGGACTGTTAAATGAATGATACTTTAAATGCTTACACATAAACTAAATACAGTAGTTTTTCAATCTCCTAATACCACAAAATTATGTCCATCTGGATTAGAAGCAATCATACTTTTATTACGAATCATCAAAATGTATTCTCGATATATCATAATAATAGGAAAATAATATTGTTTGACATACAAAGTTAAATCTAAAACCTCATGTAATTGTGTGATCTTCGTGAAGGTCGGCCTCTAGAACGCATCCCACGGCCTCGAACGCCGCTTTCGCTGTCTGGAATTTTTAAAAAGATTGAGCATTTAATTAGTATTTCAGGTAAATTTACATCTAAAACACTGCAAACGATGCCAGTAATTAATACATCTAACAAGGCACATAAAACATAAAATTAAATAATATTATTAATTAAATTACCTACAGATGTGGCAATATTTATTTTTATATTGGTTAGGCTCTATTGTTAAGAAACTGCACGTATTTTCACTAAGAACATTTTTTACAAAGATAAAAACGTGTTTTATGTTAATGCGATCCGACCATGTCGATAATTCGCACGTACCGGATGACCTACTTGGAATAATTGCGATCTTGAAAATGTGTAAGGTTACTTTAATAATGTCTATTAGTGTTTTGTTTTGTTTAGTTGCGTGGGAAGGATGGAAACATTAGACATTTCGGATAACGTTGTTTGGTGCCGCAGTCACGAAGAGCCTAACCGCGGGCGTTATATCGGGCAGTAGGGGAGAGTCGTGAGTACGTGGGAGGCAGCGTTGCCAGACGTCCCGATTTTGGCGGGACGTCCCGATTTTTAAATCAAATTTAAATGTCCCGCGCGGGACAGGCTCTGTCCCGCTTTTCGGAGAGAGACACTCACTTCACCAGACTTTGAGATTGTTTGAAACGCCATTATTGTAAAGAATATTTTTTTTATTTCGATTTTTGTTTTTTTTATTCTAAACACGAATTTAACGATAGACTTCTCTAATCTGATTTAAAATATTATTTTTTTGGTAAAATACATTTTCTATGGCTAGTTTTGCTATCTATTGTCACGTAAACGTAATTTTAAGTCAAATAAAAGATAAATATTTGAAAAAAAAAAGCAAAAATTTTATATCATGCGATAGCCAATAATATTTGAAAAAGCTTTGATTATATACGTTTTTTTACTATGTCCCGCTTCTGACGGAAGAATCCCGGTATTTTCACGCAAAAAGTACTAAAGTTCCGACTTGGCGAAAAAAAAAACTGGCATCGCTGGTGGGAGGGTAGTTCACCTGCGGCGCGCATCCAGCGCGTGTGCGGCGCGTGCGGCGAGTGCTGCGGCGCGCGGCGCGGCGCGGCGGCGGGCGCGGGCGCGCTGGCCTCCGCCTCGCGGCCCTCCTCCGCTATCTGCAGGGACACATTCGCGTTACATATCGATGCTGAATGCGATATCGATGGTTACATACTTTAACTTCAATATGAGTTAAACCATTCGTCAACCATATCGATGATTTCATTTTGGTTGTAATTTTCGACTTGGAATTGTTGTGCACCTTGGTTTACAAAGTCCACTGAAGTGCATGAATACCTGGAGATACCAAACGTCAAAGAGGTTGTAGATAAGTCCTGTAGGGCTTACAAACAGAGACTTCAGCGTCATGAAAATGTACTTGCTGCATCCCTTCTGAATTCTGAGAACTCTACATTCAGGCTCAGGAGAAAGCGAATAGCATCCATCTGAAGAGTTATTGTAAAGGAAACGAGGTGACACATTATGGGATGTGCAGAACCTAAACTGTCATTAATGCGAATTCATCTAATCTGATAAAGGCTGATGACTGATCGCAGATAGAAAGAAAAATATATCGATGCTGAATGCGATATAGATGGTTACATACTTTAACTTCAATATGAGTTAAACCATTCGTCAACCATATCGAGGATTTCATTTTGGTTGTAATTTTCGACTTGGAATCGTCGTCACTGTATGTATTCACGTGCAAACTAGCTCGGTATGACTGTGAATAATGACATTGAGATATTATGTTCCCCCAATAATACTGACAGAGATTATTTTGTTGTTAGATAGAAAACCCCAACTGTGACGTGTGAAAAACTTATATTTGAAAACATTATTTACCTGATGAGGCGAGGATGGCTCGCTTCCCTGCGAACTGACTGCTGTAGTTTCCTCTTCACCGCGGGACTCTTCCCAGTCTCGGCCTTCTCCACCTTCGGCTCCTATGTAAAAAAAGTAAACAATGTATGGTAATATCTACTGTAGTGTCGTTTTTGTAGTCAGCTATTTAACTGTAAATATGTTGTTGAAAATAAAACATTATGCTTAGCTTAATTGCGACTAATTAAGAATATTTAGTCCCTAAATCAAATATAGACATTACATAAGCAGGAAAGTAGGTTTTCGGGTCAAGTACTAAATAGTCTACATTTATTAAGAGTATCAATATTTACTCTTATGACGATATTACCCGTATGTTAACGTAAATGTTAATTAATGTACCATGCGTTATCTCTTAATATGTAAGGTCATTATCAATGTCGCTGTGCGTCTTTAGATTTTTTATTAATGTACTTATGTAGGTACATACATATCTCCAAATATGTATGTAGGAAAGTATTATACTTATTTGTAGTGTCAACATTGTTAACCTCGTGACGGCCACAATATTTCCCCCCATACAAGTAAACTATAAACGATTAGGACGAATGATGGGGCACGTCTTCGAGGATAGCACTATCTAAAATAAATGGTGTTTTCTATGTATCTATAATATGTATGTGTTAAAAAAGTATTTAAGTATGTTTAATCCGTTGTCTAGTACCCATAGTACAAGCTTTGCTTAGTTTGGGACTAGAGAAACAGTGTAAAATGTCCAGGGCCCCTGATTGCGCTAATTTGTAATTCGTTCGTGTTTCATCTCCAGCCTACACTCCAATTTCATTCCAGCAGATGTGCAATTCGGTATTACGGTAAAGTTTACGCGTAAACAAAGACGAAACAACGGATTTATGTACTTTTTGTTAAAAGTCCGAACACCTTAATGTTGAACTAAAACACAGGAAATATTCGTGAAGCGTTTGACTTGTGAGAAAAAGTACTTTTCTGACAGCTTTTACTCAAAGGCGCAGTTGCACTCCGCTTACGTTACAGCTTCGTTTGAACTAGCTGTCAACGATACCGCGATACGGACTTGTCAAAACAGTTGAAATGTTCAACAGTTCGTCGTCCAGTCGCGTTGCAGTTGAAACTTATTACCGCAATCGGGGCGCAGGGATATAATTTATGTTGGGTTTGGGTACTTTAATTATAAATAATACAAGTGGGTCAACCAGTTCAGTAATAAATCTTGTAGTGCACACACGTGTCTCATTTAAATCCCAAAAGACTTACATAATAGTTGGGAGCTATATTTTTGTTTGTAGAAGTGTGTACTGTGTAATCAAAAATTTTAATGAAAATCATTGTACCAGGCCTGTTCATCTCCGCGAGTTTACATCGAAAACAAAACACGCACGATGGCCCACCTACAGGATACTATTCGACAAGGCCTCACATACGAGCGAACATTGACTCACGCACGCGTATTCTTGTGTATGATGGAAGAAAATAAAGAAAATGGTGTACTAAATACTGTGCAGTATTTAACTGCCTAAATAATAATAAAAACACAGAATGTACTTTTTTAAGTTGCCTCAAGAAACTGAGAGGTAAATCATCATCATCAACAGCCCTTTACAGTCCACTGCTGGACTATGAGCCTCCTCCACTATAGTGGAGGGTTTTGCCATAATCTCCACGCTAGGCAGGCGGGTTGGAGATCGCAGTTTAAAAGATTGATGTTTTTCAGAGAGCGCTGCTGCCCATTCTCTGTTTGATGTGTAGTCCCTAAGTCGCCTCTTACGACACCCGCGGGAAGAGTAGGGGTTGGTGACAAATGTATTCTACTCTGCCGTCACCACACGGCTTACATCGAAGTAAATATGTACACCAAAACGAGAGGTAAATAATTCATGCTAAATCATGTATTTCCTCCGCCATTTTCCGCAGTTTGGCACCTCACGTCACATCATTTTACCGAAGTCAGCCCTATAGCTTCGGCGCAGTGCCGATCACTGACGTTTGTCAACAAAATGGTGCTTGACTCTTGAGACAGGCTAAATTACACCATATTGTTAATGACATTGAGCATACATTTTTTTTAAATAACTTCGCGAAGTAAAACTTCTGTACGTAGTACTTTTTATTATTCTGTGATTATACTGTTGTAAGTTCTCGAGTGGCGACCACGGGCTGGAAGACGTAGCGTGGGCAGGCCTCCTACTAGGTGGACCGACGATCTGGTAAAGGTCGCGGGAAGAGCCTGGATGCGGGCAGCGCAGGACCGTTCATTGTGGAAAACCTTGGGGGAGGCCTTTGTCCAGCAGTGGACGTCATTTGGCTGAAAAGAAGAAGAAGATTATACTGACTGGACTCGGGCGGGTGCGGCACGGACGCGTGCGCGGGCGGCAGCGCGGCGGCCAGGTCGGCGTGCGTGTCGTGGTGCGACGCCGCGCCCGCCTCGCCGAACGTGAAGCGCGCGCCCGCGCCGCCGCCCGCGCCCACCGGCGACACCACCGCCTCGCCGAACCTGAGGGATGCAACACTACTCAGACACGCTCTAAACATAACTACAGTAGCCTTATTCACGTAATAAAACTTCAACGACAACAAAACACTAAGGTTGGGTTGCACCATCTTACTTTGACTTTAGTCAAAAATCTGTCAAACTCCATACAAAAACACCGGTTATCGTTAAAGTAACTGTCAAAGTTAGGTGGTGCAACTCACCCTTAGTTGTGATCCTATCGAGTAATCGTTCTATCAAAATGACCCTTGTGAATACGGATTTAGAACTGTTTTTCAATGGGATGACGTAACAAAACTTCAATGACGTTAATCGCTGAGTTGCGATCCTATCGAGTAATCGTTCTATCGAAAATGACCCTTGTGAATACGATGTGAGACTTATGAGTACAATGGGACGACTTCTGAACGTCAGCGAGATATTGACTGACAAAATACGTGAATTAGGCCACAGGTCTAGCGCTTAGGCGGTTATCACACTGCGCCGCGCTCCGCCGCGGAGCGCGGGGCGACAGATTTAATCATTGTATGCAAGTACCTCAGTTTGTATAGAAAACACGCGCGGCACTTCACACTGCCAACGCGTCCGCGCGTGTGATTTTTTATATGAAAATCACGCGCTCCGCGGCGGAGCGCGGCGCAGTGTGATAACCGCCTTAAAGCTCCAGCCACACCAACGCGTGCCGATCGCCATCGCCGGCGCGATCAAAGGCCAATGACAGGTCGCGCGACCCATGACAGTTCACGCGACCTGTCATTTTCCTATGATCGCGCCGGCAATGGCGCTGCACGCGTTGGTGTGGTTGAAGTTTAACTCAGTCAGTACCTGAGGTATAGGCGCGGCACGATGTTTTTTTAACGTCAAACGTCAGAGAGACTTCAGTACTTCTAGTNCATCCATAGCAAACATCCCTCTCTTCTTTCTATTTTGTTTTGTTTGTACTAAAACCTCTTCGTTTAGTTCTTTAGAAACACATCCTCGCACATCTCTTATACTAAATTGTGTATAAGTATTTAAATGTTTTTCTGAACTTTGTTACTTATTTGAATAGTGTAATTAGTACAATCGTTCTTTCAAAAGACAGCTCGAAATATTATAGGTCTAGCGCTTAACACGCAAACAGCGAGCCAGTGACATATGCCATAAGCTAAAGCATATAATTCTGAATTTGATGGCGATTCGAATACGCAAACGATTCGAACTCGAAAGTTTTTCGTGCTAGCCGTACTGTACCTCTAGTACGAAAAACTTTCGAGTTCGTTTCGTTGCGTATTCAAAGTGTCATCGAAAAATTTTGTATGAAAAATTAAACAGCGCCCCCTAGGGCGGCTATAATATAGGGGGCGCTGTTTAATTTTTCATACAAAATTTTTCGATGACACTTTGAATACGCAACGAAACGAACTCGAAAGTTTTTCGTACTAGAGGTACAGTACGGCTAGCACGAAAAACTTTCGAGTTCGAATCGTTTGCGTATTCGAATCGCCATCAAATTCAGAATTATATGCTTTAGCTTATGGCATATGTCACTGGCTCGCTGTTTGCGTGTTAAGCGCTAGACCTATAATATTTCGAGCTGTCTTTTGAAAGAACGATTGTACTAATTACACTATTCAAATAAGTAACAAAGTTCAGAAAAACATTTAAATACTTATACACAATTTAGTATAAGAGATGTGCGAGGATGTGTTTCTAAAGAACTAAACGAAGAGGTTTTAGTACAAACAAAACAAAATAGAAAGAAGAGAGGGATGTTTGCTATGGATGGATGCGAGTGACGTTATTTATCAGTTGACTGGTCAAATTTAAACAGTACACATGCGCAAATCATAGCACATCTTTGGTGAAAGGAAACACCCATACAGTTTTACACATCTTTGATGGAAACGCAGCCTTATATTTGCCAACTACCTTCTTGAATATTTAATAGACACTAAGGTTCTATCAACACCACGTTTTTTCAGGCGCCATCGACACGCGTTTGCCGCCGCTGCTAAATTAGATTGCTTTGCAGTTTACTGCCTACGATAAGATTGTGCACATAGCGCATTCCATTTGCATGAAATGACACGTGAACATCAATGGTGCTTACAAAAACAATTTTAGAGCGTTAATTCACGAACTTAATCCGTTATAGATAGCATTAGTACCACTGAGCTGTTAATTAAAAATGCAACTTCGTAGTTTGGCCTCAAAAAACAACAATTTTGTCTAAAGAACTCATTGTAATTTAAAGAAAGCTGATAAAACTATGAATATAGAAGTTAACAACCCAACATGTTAGGTGCGCAAGTAAACAACTTCATTATTATTCTAATCGAAACATGGCTGATAAGAAACGAATTTACATTTGAATTGAGCAGATAAATAAAGGTGGCTCACTAAAATAACAATGTAACTGTAATGTAAAAGTTTTTAGCTGTTTTGTTGCGGGAGGATTAATAATAGTTGGTTAATTAAGTTTGTTAGCAGTTCATTATCATCATCATCAACAGTCCTTTACAGTCCAATGCTGGACTTTGGGGTTGGTGACAAAAGTATTCTACTCTGCCGTCATCACAGGGCTTGCTAGCAGTTACGAAGTTGTTATTGCCTATTTCAGAATCTGCAGGTGAATAGATTTTAGGCATCACATAAAACTGCTGCTGGTATTTCCTGAACACTATAATCCGGGTCTTTTCAAGACGACAGTGAACAGGGCACTTACAGTACAGGGCAGATATGTACCATCCTAGGCTGCATCTCACTTAACACCAAGTGCGATTGCGGTCAAATACCTGCCTTGTCTTGCATAAAAAAAAACATGTTTCAGTTACCCGTCGGTCCTCCTCGGGACATAGAGCGTGGGCGTGGACGGCACGATGCTGTCGTCGCCGTCGTCGCCTCCGTTGCCGCCTATTGACAGTGCGCCGCTCGCTATAACAAAACATTTCTATCAAATTTTTGAACTAACTCACAATATAAGAAATCAACACGTTAGACATTTAGAACAAGATTAAACAACGTAAGAAGTCATTTAGATAAAGTATATTAGAATGGTTTATACCAGTTTGGATTTATTACAAAGTCAGAGGACAATGGTACATGTAAGATAGTAAAAAAGTTCATATTATACAAACAATATGTATGTATGTAACTGCATACACTGGCCTATTTTATTTATCCATTATGTAGCCAACATTAACTATATTTGCTATAGTTAATATAAAAGTATTAATAAGGTAAATGAAGGTAGAGAATCAGAATCTCTTTTCTCATTAGGTAATTTAATATGCAGTCAGCGTACAAAAACAGCGTTATCAGTCACTCTGTAAATCTACATAATCTAATCTACACACATAAATGTGAAGTTTGTTTGTAATTTCATTTAACAGTATTTTACTAAATGTAAAATGACGTTATCAGTACTTAAAATTTTTTGGTCGTCAGTATGTTTGTACCGGCCGACCCCCGGAATCCGGACTTTCACTGACATGTATTTGGTGTTAGTTAGAAGGGGTAAGTTATTACTCAACAACAATAAAGGTAGTGTGTAAAAATAACGACAGACGCAGAAGATATCATAATAGTAATCAATGAACGTTATTGTTTTCTATATTATCAACACGCGACATAATGTTATTGACATATTGAATTAATAAATACAATGCTGATAGATAAGAATGCGGGGCGTAATTAACAATATTTTTTATTGTCTTGGTAGTTTGTTTTCAAGAATAAAATTCCGCTCAAAGATGTAAGTTAACCCTTAAATTTTTTTCTTTTGTAATAGGAATAGTGTCAGTTTTAAAGATTGACCTCTCTATAATAGAAACATTGGCGGAATAATTACTATGGCAGCATAAAACTTCACCGAGATTCCTTCCTTATTCTGAGATATCAGGCTTTTTTTACGGGGAAAAAATGCATTTATTCGCATATCTACCCTGCGGGGACAAGGTAGATTATGTGGGGCTCACCAAATCAGAAGGACGAGACATACCCACTAAAAGACCCCGGTGCTCCGTCACTCGCCATAAGTGGGAGGAAGCTGTGGGTTTCCGGACAAAGCCTTCTCTTCTCTACCACAGCCCCTGGAGGTCTGCGCCTAGGCTAACTTTTCATAGGACAGGACAACGTCTGTCGGTACAGCTAGTCTAAATATACAGGGTGTCCCGTAATGTAACGTCAAGCCGGAACTAGGTGTTGAGGCAAGTTGTGCTGGTTATCAGAAAAATATAAAAAAAAATCTATGTGGCATATTTTAAAAATAATAGGCATTTAAAAAAAATCAAAAAATTCTACTCCAGGTGACGGTCCTTTTGCTCGTGTTGCCACAAATCTTCACTTTTTCCAAATTTTTTTTTTGTTATGTAACCCTGAATAAAGCTTCTCTAAATTGTTATCAAAATTACAAAACCAGCTGCTCCAGCTTGCAAACGTGCCAGTTGTTACCGAAACATGTGTTAATCCAGTCACTTCGTCAGTCCCTAGTTGAGTAGCTTTATTGATTATAATAGGAAATTGTATATAATTTAATAGCATCTTATAATATAAAGTTAATCTGCATTTGTGTTAAGTTTTACTCCAAATCGTCAGTCCCTAGAGCGTCAGGCCCTAGCTTTCAACGGCACTTGGGACTAAATTACTAGTTAGGGAATGATGTTTTTTATATAGTGATAATAACAAAACAACTACATTATGTGTATTAACTTATCTATGAATGTTAAGGTTATAAGTTTTATACTTTATTAGAAGTCATATAGGAGTAATGTAGTATGAAAAAATTGAAAATTACAATTTCTCCTAAAATAAAGCATAAAGTGACTGGCCCTTTTAGACATAACATAATTAATTAATAAACAATAATTTACACTAATAAAGTATTCAAAAGCATCTTAAAAAAGTTACGGACAAAATGACGTCGAAAATATACAGATTTTTATGGAATGACCCAAATATATAAAACTCAAAGGTGACTGACTGACATAGTGATCTATCAACGCAGATAACCCACGCTGAACTGTCCCACCAAACTCAATGACAGGGGGGCGCTACCATCGTTCAACTATATGGTTTCCAACATGGCAAAAATCGGAACCAGCGATCCCGTATTGACGGTGGCGCCCCGCTGTCAATGTCATGGATAGGACAGTTCAGTATTTTGGAACTATAGCCCAAACCACTGGACGGATCGGGCTGAAATTTGGCATGCAGGTATTGTTATGACGTAGGCATCTGCTAAGAAAGGATTTTAAGAAACTCCACCCCTAAGCGATCCTGCACACGACGCCGCCACCGCGCCGCCGCCGCGCCGTCGCCGCGCCCCTACACTCTTCATACGCGCCGAGTAAACCCGCCGCCGCGCCGCCAAAGCATAATTTCGCCATTTTCACGCGGCGCAGTGCAAAGGCGCGGCGGCGGCGTCGTGTGCAGGAGCGCTAAGGGGGTAAAACGGGATCCACGCGTACGAAGTCGCGGGCGGCCGCTCCGCTAGTCATAAATAAAATGAATCATGCATACGCTCAGTGCCGCTGCTGATGGCCTCGATCTGCTGGATGGGCGCGGGCTCGCTGTCGGCCTCGCCCGCCGCGCCCGAGCCGCCCTCGCCCGGCTCGCTCTCTTCACCTTCTTCGCCCGCCTCCGGGGACTGCGCGGGCGACTCCTAGTACAAACGTTTACTATTAAGGTCGGACCGCATTTGGGCGGCGCTGCCCAAACCCACGCCCGTATTCACAATCATTACTATGAGGTCTCACAGTGCGCGTGGAAGCATAGGGTGACACACGAACCAATCACAGTGCTCTATTCAACGCTGTGCGTTCGATTTTCTGTTTCACTTAAGCTAGCATCGTTTTTGAATACGGACGCCAAAATATTATCTCGTAAGCAACTGTCATAATGCAACATACGCCATACAAAATGACTGAGATAATAATTTGACGCATTGCGTCGCGCCGCGCAGTGCCGCACTGCGCCACGCAAATGCGCCTTTAGGCAATATGATCCACCGCGACACGCCAATTTTCCGGTACCAGGCAGTTTAAATTATGATATAAGTACCCAATTTTCACAAAATGTATATGCCTAGGTAGAAAAGGTAAAGGCTACGCTAAATAAAACGCGCTCTAGCGCCGAATTGTGTTCGTAGAATGTGGTTAGTTTCATGTCAAACACAGTGCCGACGCTAGGACACCGTCGTGACGGAGCGTCATGTACTGCTAGCTAGCCTAGATACGCGTTCTGTTTGGCGAAGCTTTTAATGTTCCGACATAATTTTCTGATTGCAAATATGATCATACTGAAGATAATGTTTGCATATTTGCTTCATCTCTGAAACAGCTGCTTTGCACGGTAGGTATTTGATACAGAGCATGTTGCATTAAGTGCTAGCTTCACTTCTGTTTGCACTGGGAAGCAGTGTAACTATACCATCCGAGGCCCGTGGCGTA
Organism: Ostrinia furnacalis; assembly: GCF_004193835.3. Classification (NCBI taxonomy): domain Eukaryota; kingdom Metazoa; phylum Arthropoda; class Insecta; order Lepidoptera; family Crambidae; genus Ostrinia; species Ostrinia furnacalis. The sequence continues at coordinate 455,274 of NW_021133072.1, read as the reverse complement.
TGTAGGGTTTTTATAGGAATTTTTCAGGGGGAGGGAGCCAGGACCATAGGCCTGAAGCAGCCCTTCGATTAGGGTCTTGGGCCGGGGTCCCCTCGAGTCGGGGGCCCGTGGCATTTTGCCAGCCCTGCCAACCTATAGTTACGGGCTTACGGCACTGCTGGGAAGTTATACAATTGATAACTCGAGTTGTATTGTAAGCCCTTACCTGCCGGCCGGCGTTCTCACTGTCGTCGCCCTCGCCCTCCTCCTCCTCCTCGCCTCCTTCCACTTCCTGTTCTTCCTCCATGTCCTCTTCGTCTTCTTCGCCCTCCTGATGGCAATGACATTCATTCATTATTAGCATAATAACTACAAACAATAGAATATTATCTACCTCCAATTCAATCAATGATAGATTCAAGTTTCACTTTCATTTCCACTCAGTTGAATCTATTGTTAAAGTCCGGTCGCCGAGCACATAGAATTTCGTCCAATGACCCCAAGCTACCCATCCTTATCGCTCGCGCGTAATTATATTGCTGTCGCGACTGTGCCACTGGCGGCCGCAGTGAGTGTGAGAGCGCGACAGCAGCTTCCAATGAGGATCAGTACTGTTGTAGAAAATGCAATAAAACTAGTATCTACGTTAATCTTTAAGACATAAGAAAGATACATCTTTTTGAATTATCCCAATCGGACCATTACTTACGAAGATATTAAGTAATAAACATAGGCCGTTTTTGCCGCTAAAAGTCAACGTACGCAGGGCCGCGTGACGTCACTATATCCGAATCGAGCGCAGCCGGCGTACTGCGTGGATAGAAAATATTTTTTTCCAGCTAAACTATCAGTTTTAGAAAAAAACTTTTAATAACATTTATTGATCAAAATAAAGTAACCTATCGACCAGTCATTGTTAAAAGTAAAAATTGTGAAAAATAAGTATCGCTATGTCCAAAAACCACATTTTTATAGGATTCGATGGAATGCGGAGACGCGGTTGGGGTGAGTGTAACTTTATGATTGTTTGTATTGAACATAATATGAATGCTAATACCAGCGTTGCCAGTTTTTTTTTTCGCCAAGTCGGGACTTTGATACTTTTTGAGTGAAAATAGCGGGATTGTTCCGTCAGAAGCGGGACATAGTAAAAAAAACGTATATAATCAAAGGTTTTCAAATATTTATCTTTTTATTTGACTTAAAATTACGTTTACGTGACAATAGATAGCAAAAGTAGCCATAGAAAATGTTATGTTAGAATAAAAAAAGAAAAAAATTAAAAAACTTTTATTCTTTGGAATAATATGGCGTTTCAAACAATAGTCTGGTGAAGTGAGTGTCTCTCTCCGAAAAGCGGGACCGAGCCTGTCCCGCGCGGGACATTTAAATTTGATCTAAAAATCGGGACGTCCCGCCAAAATCGGGACGTCTGGCAACGCTGGCTAATACCCAGTTTCTGGCCTAGAGGGAGGGGGAGGGGGGGATAAGTCATACCCAGCTTAAAGCCTGGGGGGAGGAGCAAGCCTTACCCAGCTTCTTGCCTTGGTAAGAGGGGGGCCTGGGGGGGGGGGTTAGTCATACCCAGCTTCTGGCCTAGGGGGAGGGGCAAGCCTTACCCAGCTTCTGGCCTGGGGGGGTGGGGGAGGGGTCAAGTCATACCCAGTTTCTGGCCTGGGGGGGGGGGGTAAATCATACCCGACTTCTGGCCGAGGGGGCAGTCATGCCCAGCTTATGACCTGGGGAGAGGAGGGGCGGGGGAGTCATACCCAGCTTCTAGGCTAAGATTAAATAGATTTCCAGGAGGGGCAGCTGGCCCGCCCATGGGAACGGCTAGGTAGATAGGTAGGTACGTAGGTTTAACTTAGAAAAACTAAATAACAGGTAGGTATTGCGTGTACATCGAAATGATCTTCATAGCAATGTCTTGTAGCCTAGGCAGAGTGTATAGATGACCCAAACTGAACTGTCCCACCAAACTCAGTGACAGGGGGGCGCTACCATCGTTCAACTATATGGTTTCCAACATGGCAAAAATCGGAACCAGCGATCCGGTATTGACGGTGGCGCCCCGCTGTCAATGTCATGGATAGGACAGTTCAGTATTTTGGAACTATATCTGCCTCAGCTATACTTATTGTTAGAAGTAAATAAATTAATACCTACTTATACATTTTTATACTTTACTTGGACGAAGATATGACTCTAACAACACTTATGAACACTTTATTTGCATAAATCGCCAAATATACCACCGTGGAGACCCTAATCGCGACTCCGCGTTCCATTGAATCGTATGAGCGTCTGGATTTTTTGCGATATTTTTCACAATTTCTATTTTAAAAAATTACCTATCGATAGCTTACTTTATTCTGATGAATAAATGTCATAAGAAGTTTTTCTCTAAAACTGATAGTATGGCTAGAAAAAAATATTTTCTATCCACGCAGAACGTCGGCAGCGTTCGGATCGGATATAATGACGTCATCGGTCCCGCGCCGGGCGGTCAGTGAACTTTTTTAGTAATTTGGCCATAACTTTGTCAATTTTTGTCGTAGAACAAAAATTTTTGGACTGTATATTATGGATTTCGTAGACCTATAAATCTGCATTCACAGCTAAAAATCGAAATGATCCTCATTTTGTGTAATGAAAACAAATTATGCAGCATCAGCATCAAGCGTCACAGAGATTGATGTTAGTTTATTTACCCTGTACATGGTCCCAGTGCACCGCTCGTCGTCCTCCTCGGAATCCACGACGATGACGCCTTCGTCGTCCTGGTCGCACCGAGATGAAGTCGGCACTTGGTACTCCACTTCTACAGACCGTTCAAAGCCCTGTTCGAAGATTTGTTAGTTAGAAAATTATGTAAAATCGTTAAAATTGTATAACAAATAAAAAGTAGTTATTATAATTTCTTAACGATTAGAGTCGCTTCTCAAACTAAATTATAAATAACTTGAATTAAATAAATAGAACTGCCTAAGTGCGTCTTCAAATTAGAGCCATAAGGAAACGCTGCAGTGTCGCCACTGTGCCGCGCTTGCCGCATCACTACTAGTTTTCATTTGTCTTTGTCACACTGTTACTTTGGTAGTGGCGCTGCAACAGCGCATCTAAAATTGTATGAAAACTATGAGTGGTGACTGGTGCAGCAAGCGCGCCACAATGCTGCCACGGCAGCGCTTCCTACGCGTCTAATTTGAAGGCGCCCTAAGGCGGGAATTGAACCCACGACCTTTCGCTTGCCAGGCGACTGCTTCTCCATCTGAGCTACTCAGACACTGGATATGGACTTGACATTTTTATAACCTTACATAGTTCCAAAATCAGTACACACCTGCACTCTCGTCCTCTTGGCCGTGACGGGGCGTGCCGGCAGCCGCCTCTTGGCGGGGCGCGCGTCGGGCGGCGCGTGCGACGTGCTGACGCCCGCGGGCGGCTGCGACGTGCTGACGCCGGGCGGGGGCTGCGACGTGCTGACGCCGGGCGGCGCGTGCGACGTGCTGACACCGGCCGGCGCGTGAGATGTGCTGACGCCGGCCGGCGCGTGAGAAGTGCTGACGCCGCCCGACATCTGAGCGGCGGTGCCGACGCTCATGCTCTGCGGCGCTACGCCTGCACCTTTATTGGATAACCATACGATAATTAAAAAATATATAAATAGATGTATGATATGATTATTTCTGTTAGCCTAGGCGCAGACCACCGATTTTTAGTTGTCCGATAGTTGGGCTCGATTCTAATTTGTATGAAGAAGAATCGACCGATACCAAATGTGTAATGTGCGCACTTTCATACATCTCCATACTGATCAACAGCCCGATCTAACTATCGGCCAACTAAAAATCGGTGGTCTGCGCGTAGACTTTTATGATCAATATAATCTAGAAAATGGCACTAAAACACTTGGTTCCCTGGACAATCACACGGTTTCTGGGTGGTTCTCATTAGCGAGGCACTTAGGCGGTAACCGTGCGGTGAACAGTTTGATGTGTCGTGGTATTATCTACTGAGATGCTACGACACCATGCTGAGTGGATACCTTTTCAGTATCATTGTAAAATTACCTTCTCATTAAATAATAATAAGTATTGTAAGTGTATTGTCGATGATACTGAATAAACATTTTTTCTTTCTTTCTTTCTTTCAAATGTAAGAAGAGAACTGCAAAACCGCGCGATAATAGATGTATCTCAACCAGGCCCAAAACGTATGTTTCTTTATAAGCACTTTAAACCGTGTTACAATATTGTGTAGTGACGTACCGGGCAGCGGCTGCGCGGGCGGCGCGGGCGAGGCGCTGGGCGCGGCCACGGCCACGCTGGGCGCCGCCACGGCCACGCTGGCCGCGCTCGCCGAGCTGGCGCCGCTGGGCTGCTCGATGCGCGGCATCACCAGCGCCACAGCCTACAAGCAACGGACACAATTTATTATCTCTGTCAAGATGACGAATTTTTGATACGGGACAGTTGCCAATGAGGGCTATCGTTTTTATACTTAACAGTTGGCACCCCTGGCGATTGACAGGACCTTACTCTACAGTGGCGCCATCTTGATGAGTGCAAATGCGATAGTCTTCCTACCACTTTCGCGCTCACCAGTTGGTGCCACTGTCTTCGCTACTAGCAAGTGACAGGACCTTACTCTACAGTGGCGCTAACTGGTGAGCGCTAAAACGAAGAAGAGAAGAGCGAAATTTTAATACAAATTAAGAGTTTTTTCTTAGAGGTGTTCAATTTAAATAAAAAGTAGTACAACTCACTTGTTGTGGGGCTTGGGAATGGGATGAAGGTTGGGTGCTGCTGTCGCTGGCACCCGAGCTGCCCATGCCAGCTTCGCTTGTGTCCATATCCTAAGAAAATAAATTTATTTGGGTAGCTGTTAATGTTCACAAGTTAACGTTGTTCATGGATAGACAATATAGTATTAAAGACAGGAGGAGGTCAATAGAATCTTATCGTGATATCGGCAGATGGCTGTAGTTGAAGCCACTTTAGAGCTCTTACACACGAGCAGCACATTGACGACAGCAAAGGCGACCGCAGTCGCCGTCACTTGTCGGCAGCTAGCCGTCGACGTGCCCGCAGCAAGCTGTCGACACGTCGACGGCAGACGTCGACGAGTCGACAGCTTGCTGCGGCGACCGTGTCGGCGTACGTCTTTGTACAGGAGCCAGCCAGTTGAAAATTGATTTCATTGAAGAAACACTGTTGTTGCATTTACGTCGTCGTCGACGAAAGAGAAAGAACCGGTCATTGTGGGTTTAAGAAATGTTATTGAATAGAGAACGAGACTACACACACCGACGCCCATGCTCTATTTTTTAATGTTTTATTATGGTAGCCTTCTAAATTCGAGTTCCATATTATTTCATTGTTTTTGACAGCACTAATTTTTTAGCAATTCCGAATCAATTTGTTCGGAACTCATTAGGTGTGCGTGTAAGCTCCTGGACTACTGACAGTTGACCTTCAAAATGGCGGAGGCGGCTAGCTGTCGCCACCTGCCGGCGGCAGCCGCGAACGCGTCGACAGCACGTCGGCAGCATGTCGACAGCTAGCCGTCGCCTTCTGACGTCGACTGCAGTTACATGCGTCGACAGCAAAATGCTGTTCGTGTGTAAGAACCCTTAGTGATTGTTTTGTTGCATAAGGGAGAGTCCGCTAATTTGGACCAGTTTTTTTCAATCCCATTTTACACATAGTTTAATTTTGTTTTTGCTAATGTCCATGGTATATAATAAAAGATACATTATTCAACTTACTATTTCATAAGTATTAATTAACATGATTGTTGTATATTTAGCACAAATCAACAAAGTACGAGTTCAGAGCTTCGGTCCAATTTAGCCAACCGGTTCGATAATTTGTACCACAGGGTTACTAAATTGGATTTCAATAAATTTCAAGCCTATAAAAAAACTATGGCAAAATATTAAACGATACATTCTTAACAAATTAGAAAACGAAAAGGAACAGTAGTTAATAATATAGACAATCGATATTGTTTTACACGTTATCACGATTTTGAGTAGGTACAAGTTTTGTAATTCCAATTATCGTAACGCACACTTGTACCTAATCTACTTTGCCAGTCTTTTGCTTTCATTTATTGTTAGTCAAACATAACTAAGCTATTATAACTTCAAAATATGATTTACTAAAAAAAATTTCAAAATCCTTTGGTAAAGTTCCATACAACTTGATGTGGTATAGGCCAGTAGAATTAAACACAAAAATTGATTAAATCGGAAATAATTCCTACAAAAGATTTTTTTGCTTTAATGGCTTCATTGGTTGCCCATTAAGACTCTCCGAAGTTTTCGACTTCGACGGAGTTGTGCTTAAGTGGCGGGGGCCCCCGAAAGGGGCGTTTTTTCGGTTTTCCGGTTATACCGCGTAAATGACTTACCCTATCGAAAAGTGGTCTTCATGACGGTTAAAGGGCACTTAATCCTGCATTGAATAAGACCAAATTCATATGTTTTGGACAAACCGTTCTCACGCTAAAGTTCGTCCCTCTCCACGTCCAATGGCTTGTTACCCACATGCTTCCAAGCCTTGTAAAGGGTCGCCTTAACCAGTGTAACCCTAACATGGCTCACGAGTTTGANTTTAGGCGTCATACAAAAACTAATACAAAATGCCTATTTATCACCAAAATTGGTAAATGTATGTACCTAAATGTCTATTACAGCTGCTATGGAATGTATCTAGGTGACCTGGAGAGTGGAGATACAGCTGGATTATACAGGGTGAAAACGAGAAGTTTCAAAATCCAAAAATTCTATGTTACCAGCTTCTATAAATAATCTGTAACCTATTATTTGGTACCATTTGAAAGAGCTCGTGAAGCACTTTTAGAATTAGTAACTGGTTTTTTGATATCTTGTATAGTTTAGAAATAATCAAATGAGATCACTTATCGTTTCCACCCTGTATAATCCGGCTGTATCTCCAGGTCACCTAGATACATCCCATAGCAGCTGTAATAGACATTTAGGTACATACATTTACCAATTTTGGTGATAAATAGGCATTTTGTATTAGTTTTTGTATGACGCCTGAACAAAAACAAAGGGTAATATTTTGGTGTTATACATAGATTTCGAATATAAAAAATGTATAATTTAACTAATTAAGACATGACAAAAAAACTGAGGTATGTCTCGTTTCTGTCGGGCCTGGGTCACAGATGACCGTTCTTCTTTTTTATTTTTTTTTAAATATGCAGCATCAGCATCAAGCGTCACAGAGATTGAAGTTAGTTTATTTACCCTGTACATGGTCCCAGTGCACCTCTCGTCGTCCTCCTCGGAATCCACGACGATGACGCCTTCGTCGTCCTGGTCGCACCGAGATGAAGTTGGCACTTGGTACTCCACTTCCACGGACCGTTCAAAGCCCTGTTCGATGATTTGTTACTTAGAAATTATATGTAAAATTTTTAACATTATTATTGCAACAGATATGATCGCTATCATGAAACTAATGCAAAGGGTAGTAAATAGGTACACTAGGCGGCCAGCCGGCGTAGGATGCGCACCATGATAAAATCTTATTGACGATTTTAGACGACGAATGTATGGGCTTATTGTGAAAAATCGATAAAAGGTTATCGTGACACGCATCCTAGACCTACAGGTCACAGCGACCTAATGCCAGGCGCCTAACGCGCGGAGGCACTAATGCTAATTTGGAACATGAGAAAGTACCAAAATCAGTATAGATGACCTAAATTGAACTGTCCTAAATCAATGACAGAGGGACGCCACCATCGTCCAACTAAGGGCTCCTGCAAAGGCGCGGCGACGGCGCGGCGGCGGCGCAGTAGCGGCGTCGTGTGCAGGAGCGCTAATAGTTTCCAACATAGCAAAAATCGGAACCAGCGATCCGGTATTGACGGTGGCGCCCCGCTGTCAATGTCACGGATAGGACAGTGCAGTATTTTGGAACTATACACACCTGCACTCTCGTCCTCTTGGCCGTGACGGGACGTGCCGGCAGCCGCCTCTTGGCGGGGCGCGCGTCGGGCGGCGCGTGCGACGTGCTGACGCCCGCGGGCGGCTGCGACGTGCTGACGCCGGGCGGGGGCTGCGACGTGCTGACGCCGGGCGGCGCGTGCGACGTGCTGACACCGGCCGGCGCGTGAGATGTGCTGACGCCGGCCGGCGCGTGAGAAGTGCTGACGCCGCCCGACATCTGAGCGGCGGTGCCGACGCTCATGCTCTGCGGTGCTACGCCTGCACCTAACCATAGGATATGTAAACAATAAGATTATGCTTCACATAGTATAATCGTTCGTTTCAGCCAAATGACGTCCACTGCTGGACAAAGGCCTCCACAATGCACGGTCCTGCGCTGCCCGTACGTACGTACTACGTAGCGTGGGCAGGCCTCCTACTAGGTGGACCGACGATCTCGTAAAGGTCGCGGGAAGAGCCTGGATGCGGGCAGCACATAGTATAATTTATATTAAATTTTTGTGAAACTCCACAGCTATTTGTAGAATATCTAAAGATAAATTATGATCGTCTCTAGAAAACTGGCAATAAAACAGAAGAAAAAAAATCCGATGTGACGATTCTTATGGAACGATGTAGACCTGGGTCACTACGCCGCACGGTTTCTGGGTGGTTTTCATTGGCGAGGCACTTAGGCGGTTACCGTTCGGTTTAGCCTAGGCGCAGACCATTGATTTTTCGCCGGCCGATAGTTTAGTCGGGCAGTTGATCAGTATGGGCATGTATGGAAGTGCGCACATTACACCGATTTGATTTGGCCGATTCTTCATACAATTTATATCGGGCACAACTATCGGCCAACCAAAAATAGGTGGTCTGCGCCTAGTCTTACGGTTTGATGCAAATGTATGAGGTTTGATTACAATATTGTGTAGTATTGACATACCGGGCAGCGGCTGCGCGGGCGGCGCGGGCGAGGCGCTGGGCGCGGCCACGGCCACGCTGGGCGCCGCCACTGCCACGCTGGCCGCGCTCGCCGAGCTGGCGCCGCTGGGCTGCTCGATGCGCGGCATCACCAGCGCCACGGCCTACAGGCAACGGACACAATTTATTATCTCTGTCAAGATGACGATTTTTGATACGGGACAGTTGCCAATGAGGGCTATCGTTTTTATACTTAACAGTTGGCACCCCTGGCGATTGACAGGACCTTACTCTACAGTGGCGCCATCTTGATGAGTGCAAATGCGATAGTCTTCCTACCACTTTCGCGCTCACCAGTTGGTGCCACTGTCTTCGCTACTAGCAAGTGACAGGACCTTACTCAACAGTGGCGCTAACTGGTGAGCGCTAAAACGATAGCCTTCATTCCACACGGCCGACTATTTCGCTTAGGCTTATTTGAAGTTAACATACTTGTTAACGCCAGCGCTTTACGTAAATAAAAAACATATTGATTTTCTGTATTTACGAAATTTTAATACAAATTAAGAGTTGTTTCTTATAGGTGTTCTATTCNTTCAATTTAAATAAAAAGTAGTACAACTCACTTGTTGTGGGGCTTGGGAATGGGATGAAGGTTGGGTGCTGCTGTCGCTGGCACCCGAGCTGCCCATGCCAGCTTCGCTTGTGTCCATATCCTAAGAAAATAAATTTATTTGGGTAGCTGTTAATGTTCACAAGTTAACGTTGTTCATGGATAGACAATATAGTATTAGAGACAGGAGGAGGTCAATAGAATCTTATCGTGATATCGGCAGATGGCTGTAGTTGAAGCCACTACACCGTGAAGAAAAGTAATCCAGTCACCAGTGCATGGCCCATGAAGGTGTCATAACGCAGAATGCAAATGGATATGATATCACCTAAATGGTATTATTATAGGTTGAGTCAATTTCTTTTAAATCTATTAACCTACTGCTTAGCTAATACAGCTTATACTCTGTGACGAATGTGTTGTGCGCATGCGCGTATAAAGGGTGGAAACAATAAGTGATCTCACTTGATTATTTCTAAATTTTACAAGATTTCGAAAAACTGTTTAGTGATCCTGAAATTGCTTCACAAGCTCTTTCAAACGGTACCAATAACAGGTTACAGTATAAACTGGAACTATCTGAAAATTCAATGTTTCTTTCCTCCACAGGACAGGCAATGCCTAGTGTGGAGGTCTGTCTTTCTGTATTGTTTGATTCTGGCAATATTTTCATTTTTTTCATTTTCTGAAGAGTGACCGCAACGGTTGTGCGCCACTGATGTTGACTCAAGTTTTGGCCTCGGGCGTTTGCCACGGGAGATGGGAGTGGACTACACTCGCGAGCAAAAATATGGAATCACCCTATTTATTCCGAGCGATCATAAGAACTAAATGACTAATATAAGATCAATAAAAATGGCACCATTTTAAAGGTGATATTATAAACTTTAAATTGATACTATTATAATGGGAATAATTGAAATAAAATAACGTATTTCTGTGAAAGCCGAAGATCGAGTGTCTTTTATTTTATAATCGATAAAATATTACATAGACAAAACATTCTATAGTTTTAATATCATCTATAGTTTATTTGGTGTTCAAACTACTTTCTAACACCCCAACTACAGCAAATAAACTATAATTTCAAAAAACAAGTTTTACGGGACATAACGCTTAAGTCAGAACANCGTTTCTCTTTTGGTATGTGAACCATAACATGACTGCCAAAGATTCTAATATGGGCTAAATCTGGTTTCTTGTTTGTCCAGAGCTCATAAGGAGTTTTATTATTTAGTCCTGATGCTACAGATCTATTCTTAAGATAGACAGCGGTGTTTGTTGCCTCTGCCCAGAACTTCTTATCTAATCCTGCATCAAATAATAAACAACGGGCTCTCTCTACAATTGTTCTATTAGTTCGTTCACTCAAACCATTTTGTTCGGGAGTGTATGGATTGGTCTTTTGATGTATTATGCCACTCTTTTTTAGGAAATTCTCAAACTCATTGCTACAAAACTCTAACCCATTATCAGTTCTGAATACTTTGATTTTTCTACATTGTTGGTTCTCTACCAATTCCTTATATTCCCTGAAGTACTTGAAAACTTCTCTTTTTTCTTTGAGGAAATAGACAAACACCATTCGAGTAAAATCATCAACAAATATAAGAAAATACCTTGCTCCACCAATTGAAGTAACCTCCATGGGGCCACAGACATCAGCGTGGATAACTTCCAATGGCTCGCTGCTCCTCGTTCCCACATGGCCAAATGGTGAGCGCGACTGCTTTCCTTCACAGCACACGGTACACGAGTTTTTGTTGATCACGGAGTTATCAGTGCACGATATTCCTGTCACTGCTCCATCTTTCATCTTGTTCAGATCGTTCATATTCAGATGTCCAAGTCTCCTGTGCCACATTTCACTGCTTGCTGCTGAAGAGCTTGATGTAAACAAACACTGTTTCTTTTCTATGACCATCTTGTAGACACCATCTATCAGATTTGCTACAGCCACTAATGTGTTCTGTCTGTTGTAAACATAGCAACAATTCTCCTTAAAATCGACTTTATTCCCATTCTTGATAAGTTGACTGATGGAAATTAGGTTTGTGGTAAGGTTAGGTACACACAACACATCTTTCAGCGTCACTTCATAAAGGGAATCCGGAGTAACGGTCATGATATCGACATCCCCAGAGCATAAAACTGGCATAGCATTCTGATTTGCCGCTATAATCTCCTTAATGCTTGTAGTAAAAGATGCATTCTGTATCATGTTTATATTTGGAGTCATATGTGTACTCGCACCGCTATCCAAATAAAAGTCCTGTTTGCTGTAATTTCCACTCAAGAAAACTGCCGAAAATGCGTTTGTTTTCTTTATCTGAGGCTGATTACTCTGTTGTTTACATTGAGATTTGTAATGTCCAAACTGCTTACAACGATAACACTTGACACTTGACTTGTCTGATTTGACATTTGATGAGTCGGGCATAGACTTTCCATTTCCGCCATACGCACCGCCATGAAGTTGGTTGGAGTTGTCGAACTTGCCAGTGCTACCAACTTTCAAACTATGACGACTGTGCTGCCCTCTACTCAAGAATGCGCTTCCCGCCTCGCAGTCATTTCCTGCCAAATCTATGAGCTTCGTTTTCACTACGTCACTGGTAATGGCGATTCCCGAATGCTCGATTGCCATAATCATGGGGAAATACTTTTCAGGCAAACCAGCTAACAATAAACTCCCGATCCACTCGTCATTTACGGAGAAACCTGTTCCCGACAACTTCTGGGCCGTTTCGATGATTTGTGTAACATAACTCGTCATTGATTCGCAGCTGTCAAGGCGAATTGATATCAAATTCCTGAGTAATGTTATTCGTCTTGAGAATCCAGAATCATCAAACATGTTTCTTATTCTCTGCCACAGATCTTTGGTGCTTTTAGCTTCTTTAATGTGGACGTATAATGACGGATCTATTGTTAGGATCAGCTTGGCCATTGCTTTTCTGTCTTCTGTTGCCCTGGCTTCTGAACTTTCTTGCTTGATGCAGTCAGACATGCCCTCCAAGACCAGCAAATTTTCCGCTGCAAACGCCCATTCATGGTAATTCTCGCGACCCAATAGCTTAGGCACACTGGTTAGGAATGCGTTTGAAGACATTTTTGATGTTTCAGTTCTTGCTTCTTGTAAATAAATACGCGCCTATTCCAGATAATGCACTTATTGATAACTTTTTTGGGTTTACTGGGCCCATAACCTATTATAATGGGAATAATTGAAATAAAATAACGTATTTCTGTGAAAGCCGAAGATCGAGTGTCTTTTATTTTATAATCGATAAAATATTACATAGACAAAACATTCTATAGTTTTAATATCATCTATAGTTTATTTGGTGTTCAAACTACTTTCTAACAGATACCATAGATACATACAATACATAGTCATTCAGTTCTTAAGACCGCTCGGAACACAAAGTGGTAGAGATGAGACGTATTTACTAGAACAGATCCACACACTAGGTATTTTACAGTACTAGGCGGCACCTATTCCAATTTTTTTTTTTTTAAATACTTGATCCACCTAGTATTTTATAAATTACACGATTTCCGACCCTACCCTCAAAGTAATAGAGGTTATTATTGCGTAATCCGTAGTCGTGTATTACGCGCATCGAGTATTTCTCGCTAAGCTTATGTGCGAACGTAGAGATTCACTCATATCTTTTAAATACGTTAACTTTTATGTTGACAGTCCTAAGCCTGTTGAAGTATGAAGGGAGGAATTATTATTCAATTTCAAATTGCATTATTCATACTACGGTTGTATCTTTTCAAAGAAAATTGTGTTTTAAAGTCATATTACGTGGATTAGTCCGCACTAGTCGCGTCAAGTATGCTAAATTACTACGTACTAGGTGGAATAGGTATTTGGATCGAGTATTAATAAATACTAGGAATAGGTGCACCTAGTATCAAATTTACTTAGTATAACCCATCTCTACAAAGTGGTGATTCCATACTTTTGCTCGTAAGTATAGTTGAGGCGGTACCTGCGTGGACTCGGGCGGCGCGGTGGAGGCGGCGAGCGCGGCGCGCGGCAGCGGGCGCGAGGAGGACGCGGGCATGTACTCAGTGCTGTGCGCGTCGTGCGGCGCCGTGGGGCCCACCTGCGCCATGGGCCGGATGGACGCCAGCGGCGTCTCGCCCCCGCGCCGGCTCGCCGTCACGCTCTGCTGGGCTACGCCTGAAGGCAGACGAGTCACTCAGGCCCGTATACGCACACAATACAGGGGGCAGTGAGTTTACACATCAAACGTCTTCATTATAATAATAATAATAATAAGCCTATTATTTCCGAAACATTTTTACATTTTACATTTGACACTTTCTTCACTTAAAAAAACATTCACAAAATGTCTAAGATTTCGGTGTGCCTATTGGCAAAGGCCTCCTCCAACTCCTTCCATTGCCTTCTGTCCTCCGCCACTCTCATCCATAGAGGTCCTGCGGTCAACCTCAATTCATCCTCCCATCTTAAAGCCTTGCGACCTCGGTTTCTGGCGCTATCTCTCGGGTACCACACTGTCAACCGTTCACACCACTTCTCCTTGTTACAACGTCTTCATTAATGACCGTAAAAAGCAACATTAAATGTATGACGGATTGTACAGCGACCCTAGCGGATCAAGAACTAAAATCTTCATAGATTTTTTTGACGCGCTCACTAGTGATGACGTTTGATGTAAACTCACACTAAGCCCTCAGAAAATGAAATAAAGCGTGGATCAAACCAGCTTCTGCTTGTTTTTTTTTTCAACCATGTTGGTCTTTCGAAGGTATACAAAACATTTACAAATTCGAAATACAAAAGAGAAAGTTATGTATGTATTCGAAAAGGCCTTCAAGTAGGTGATTTTAGAAACTATTTCGACTCTCATCAGTATCGTATGCATAAAGTTTTGATAATACTTACCAGCCATCGGTTTAATGTTGGCAGTGGGTGGGTCAGTGGTAGTCTTCTCGGCGGTGGCCTGCTGCTTGGACGCCGAGGCCTGGGTGGCGGCCAGCTGCCTCTGCAGCATGCTGACTCGCTCCTGCAGCTCGCCGCGCTCCTTCTCGACCCGAGACAGACGCCCCTCGTACTGGGACTTTATAAGAGCCAATCGCACGTCTTGCTCATCTCGCGTGCTTTGCGCTACCTGCTCGATGGTTCCTACTTTGCTCCGGGATTCGTCTAATTCCCTGCTCAGTGAATTTTTCAATTCAGTTAGCTGCACTATTTTACTTTTAGCCTGTTTTAATACTTGTTTGGCCTTTTCTTCTTTGTCTAAGTTGCTGCTTCTGAGAGTTTCAAGATCCTGCTTTAGTTTTTCATTGTTGGTTTTTTCTGTTTCTAATTGCGACTGAAGCTCATTCAGTTGTTCTTCCAGTTTCTTAGTACTTTCAGCGAGTGCTGTGTCAGCAGCTACAGCTTCTCCTTCAGTTTTCTTTTTCTCTTCTTCTACAGTCTTAACTAAATCTTCATATTGACCCTTATATTTTTTGGCAATTTTTCTTATTTGCATTTCTTTATTTCTAATGTCGGTTAGAGATGCATCTTTGCTAGTCAGTTCTTCATTTAGTTTAGAGTTTGATTCGACAGACGACGCAAGTTCCGATTTAAGTTTTGTTAGTTCTTCGGTTATACGCGACACGTCGTCTTTGAGGACCTGCAGTTCCTCATTCAGTTTCTTATTCTCTTCCACTAAACTGCCTTGCTGACGTGAAAGCACTGTATATTGCTCTTCTAATTTAACCTTTTCTACTTTAATAGCACCAAGCTCTTCGTTAAGTTTTCTGACAGATTCTTTTTCGTTTGTTAGCATTTTAGCTAAAGTCTCCCGTTCATTTTGAAGTCGTTTCCAATCTTCAGGACTAGTTTTGTTAGCTCTTTCAACCAAAGCATTTACCCTAGTTCTCCATCTGGCGCAATCAGCTTTCAATGAAGTGTTCTCAGACTGCAGTGTCTCGTTTTTAGATGTGAGATCAGACAATTTCTCCTGCATTGGTGCTAATTTTTCATCCATATCCTTCACAGTCGCCGAGAGCTCCTCTACTCTGGTTGTCAATTGATCGCGTTCTTCTCTCAATATCCTGTTGCTATCTGTCAAGGCGTTTAAGGTTTCTACTTTCCTTAAAATATCAGACTGCTTATTCACTGTGACCATGGAAACCTCTGATCTTTCTCTCTCAGCAGCTAATGACAGTTTTGTGTCATCTAGTTGCTTTTCAGTGATTTCAAGCTGAGACTTTAGTCTCATCGTTTCAGCTTGCAAGATATCGAATTTAGCCATAGCGATATCCTTTTCTTTACGCAGGTATTTCACTATTTGATACAGCTGTTCTGATGATTTTCCATCTTCTTCACTCACTGACACATTGATACTCTCATTTGCGGATTCATTCATGCTCTCTGAATGCGATTTTGACGCGTGACTCACTGACAACTGTGTACCTAAAGCCTGTATTTGATCATGCAATAATGAATTTTGATCATTCAAATCTTTCAAACGCTGTGTTAATTGTTCATTTTCACTAATAAGAATTTTTTCTCTTTCATTCCAGGCCAGCTTTTCAGACTCTAGTTTTTCAAACGCACTGTTTTTCATCGCTACCAGCTCATTAAGTTGATTTTGTGCTTTAGAAAGGTCTTCCTTTACTTGTGTAAGTGTTTGTATATCAGAGGAATGCAAAATCATTTCGTGTGTATACTTTTCTTCTGCGTGTTGTACAGCTTCCGATAGTTTCGAAATTTCAGCCCGTGCGCTTTCAAGCTCTGAGCGACATTGGTCAAAACTAGCAAGCGCAGACTTCAATTCATCTTGGGCTTGCGTCAGTTCATTACGCAAAGAAGTATTACTCGCAGTATGATCACCATTAGCATGAAGCGATAATTCAGCTTCTAATTCTGAACACCTGTCTTCCAATTTTTGGACTTTTTGTGCGTAATCGGATAGTTTAATATCTGTCTCAGTCTTATATTTCTCATATTCATTACTAAGACTCTTGAGTTCCTTTTCTGCACTTTCAGATATATCACAATACTGTTTAATGTGTTCCTTTGCTGTAGTTAATTGAGTTTGAAGAGATTTGATTTCATTGTCTCTGTCACATAACTTATTTTCAAGTTCTTTTATCTTTTTAACAGTATCAAATGAGCCATCAGTATTTGGTGCAAGAGCAATTTGAAGCTTTTTCACAAGTTCCTCATTGGATTTACTTTTATCAATCAAATCTTGAGTAAGTTGAGCAATTTCTTTTCTCATCACATCAGCCGCATCTTTTTCTTCCTGCATACGTGACTTAGCCGTTTCGGTCTGACGTTCTAAATGGGATGCCAGTTCCCTAAATCTATCTTGTTCCTCTTGTAGTCGTCTTCTTAGGGCTGAACATTCCCTTGTGGCTTCATCTAATCTTGACTCTAATTTAGTGCGATTTTCAGCCTCAACACGCTCCAAACTAGCTTTAATCAATTCTAGGTTTTTCAACAGTAAAGACTGGCCTTGTCTTTCACGATTCAGTATTTCTTTTTCTGTTTGTAGACGCACTTCAGCGTCTTTAAGCAATTTACTTTCAAGCTTTATATTCTCAAGTTGAATTTCTGCTGCAGCAAGTTTACTTTGAGCATTCAGAGCTTCATCTCGCAAGTGTTGCAACGATACTTCATGTTTTGCAATAGTAGCATTATATGCCTTATTTTTTTCTTCTAAAGAAGTAATTTGCTTTTTGTATGTTGTTATATTTGTTTGCAGGATTTTCAGACGTTCATTGTTATATTCCGAAGTAGAAACGCACTTACTGTTTGCTGCAGTAAGTTTAGCTATCTCCTGTCTCATGTTGTCAATCTGTTCAAATAACATTCTTTCATTAGTAACTTTTTCTTCTTTATAGGTTTTATACTCTTCTTTGAGCAATTCCAAGTGCTTTTCAGTTTCCCTATACTTGATTTCGAAACCAGAAGTATCGACGGCAACAGGTTTAGTTTTCTCGGGTGATGATTCCATCATGAATGTATCCCCTTTATCTAAATCAGAAGACTCCAAAACAGATGAGATTTCATGGCGTTTTCCTTTCATGTGATCATGATACAATTTTTTGAACATATCTCTTTGTCTAATCAAGCCATTAACCATTTTGGTTTGTCTATCTTGGGCTTCAGTTAATTCAGTAACACGATTCTTCAAAGCTTCTATTTTACTTTGCAATTCTCCACTCTCAAACTGCTCTTTGTGGCGTTCAAACTCTTCCTGTTTCTCTGTTAACTCCCGAACCATTCTTAAGAGCTTTTGGTTGTTGGACTGAAGTTCCTGAATATCACTAAATGTTACTAAAGCTTTAGAAATGATACGAGACGAACTCATGTCTGAAGAATTGGTAGTATTTGAAGTAGTATGAGCATCATGATCACCATTCGGTAAAAGTCCTCCACGACTATGCTCAATTTCTTTTAGTAAGAAGCAAACTTGCCTTCCTAAATCAGCTAATTCTCCCTTCAATTTCGCATTTTCTCGGCTATAATGGTTAGCTATTTTCGAGGTCTCGGCGTAATCATCCCTCAGTCTATTGCATTCAATCAAGAGTGAATCTATTTGTTGAGTGAGAGCTGTGTTGCTTTCTACAGCTTCTTCATAATCAGCTTTTTGTTTCTGCAAGAGTGGTGCTTTCTCTTCCAACTCTTGTACAATGGTATTAATTGTTATATTTAGCCGTCTGTTTTCCTCTTTTTCTTGAGCTAACTCATCAGTCACTTTAACTAGCTGTGAATAGATCTGAGTCAATGACATCCCAGATTTTAAAAGTTTACTGGCAGTTGCTGCT
This sequence comes from Ostrinia furnacalis, assembly GCF_004193835.3. NCBI lineage: Eukaryota > Metazoa > Arthropoda > Insecta > Lepidoptera > Crambidae > Ostrinia > Ostrinia furnacalis. Next base: position 436,978 of record NW_021133072.1, on the reverse strand, counting down.
GATGGTGCTAAATCGCTTAAAGCCATATCTAGATTTTGAGCATTGGCAGCTTTTAGTAAATCATTCGCGTGTTCTAGTTCATTTTTCAATGATGCGATTACTTCGTTTTTCTTTTCCATCAATTCTTCGTGGTCTAACTCTGCTTGTTTATATTTAGTTTCAAGTTCACCATATTTTTCAGTTGCTTCATTTAATAATCTTTGCAGTTCAGATATTCCCTCAGTCAATTCCAAGGTCTTTGCTTCAGCATCATCATGCATAGTTTTGAATAAATCCGCAAGTTTAGATTTGGCATCCAGTTCTTTTTTATAGTTCTCAGTCATTTTGTTTTCAATTTCTCTTTGTTCCATTAAACGTTGCGTAAGACTTTCAGCGCGATTATTTAGATTTTTCTTCACTTCATTGAGTTGAGAAATAGTTTCATTGGCAACATTCAATTCCTCAACTTTCTCAGCTAACTGTGTTTCTAAATTAACCAAACGACTTGTATTATTAAGTCGCATAGTTTGTAGCTCAGATGTAAGTCTATTGACCTCTTCTGTGAGGCCAGAAATTTGCGAATTTAATAATACTCTTTCTTGTTCAATCCTTTTTTCGCGATATTGCAGGGAAAGTTCTTTACTTTGAATTTCATCATTCAGTGCCAATGCTTCACATTTGGCGTCAATAGCGGCACGCAATTGTTGGGAAATTGAAACTTCGTTGGCAGTCAATCTCTCTATTTCAACGTCGCGCCTTTGTAGAATACGAGTCAAGTCATTTCTTTCGTCCACAGCAGCATCTCGTGCGCTTTTAAATGATATAGCCTCATTTTCAAGACGGCTTATTTTTTCACGGGCCTTTTCAAGTTCCAAATTCAGGTTTTCAACCTGCCTACTCAGTTCTGTTATTGTTTCATCTGATCCCTGTAACTTCTTGGCAGCATCATCATATTTTGCAGTTAGTTCAAGTATTGTTGTTTCTAAGGTGCTGATTTTATCGTCTGAAAAAGAATTATGAGACAAAGTTAGATAAAAAGGAAAATACCGGAAGTGTGTACTAAAATATGCATATAGGTACTTTAATAAACGTACATTTATAATTTTTTGTTTGTTACATAATACCTCAATATTTTTATTAGAGAACTTGTGGAATGTGTGTGAAGGTGAAGAAAACAAGGTATTTTACGTATTTTATTTGTTAAACAATGTTTCGCAAAGTGTTGGCGCAGATGGGCCACAGACCACAGCCACCGGTGCGGTGGCTGTTGCGCGTTACCGCTACATTTCTAAGAGTGTCAGAAGCGAGCGACAGCCACCGGTGTCTGGAAGCCGCCACATTTTATAACCCGCTCGTTGCTAAATATTCGAAATAGGTATTTGGATTACGTATTTTAAAATATTTGGATTAGGTGCATTAAGTAAAACAGTACCTAATCCACGCAATCCAAAATTTTTAATCCAACCCATCTCTAACGGGGGATGGAGCAGTGCGACAGTGGCGGGTGTCGGCGTTTTGTGTGGCTCGTAGTGACCACTAGTGGCGAGTCGCGGACACTACTGTAGCGAGTGGCCGCCACCGGATACACGTGTGCGGCGCGTCGCACGGACACTATTTAATATGGTTAACCGTAAATCTGATTTAAAATATGGTATTTTTATTTTTTTATTCAAATACATTTTTTTTAATTTTATTTTTCGCGATTTTTATTTTATTTTATGGCTGTTTTTACTATCAATCGTTTTTTTTTTAATTCAAATCCTAACGAAAAAAAACTATCTGGCAACGCTGATTGGCGGCAATGTCTTTTGGTTCGTAAATGTTGACGTAGATTTTTCTCACAATAAATTTTCATACCAAATTACCAATGGACGAATACGAGCGAAAACGCTAATATGAGCGTTAACATATGACACGTAACATAAAGGAGTCCTTTTAGGCCATTGGTTCCCAAAGTGGGAGGGGAGGCGCAAAGACTGTGTACTTAAGTATTTTAGTAGTAGCGGTCGCAGGTTTAAGCCCTAAAGGATTGCAGACGCAGCACACACAAGGCACGCAAGTCACAACGCATTTTAGTTTGCATTGTACGATTTCACGTAAGGGTGCGTAAATGCCGGCGTTCGGCGGCGCGGATAGTGGACGCTACTAGTGATGTGCCGATTTGGTATTCGAATTTTTTGGTATTCGTTAAAAAAAGAATCGAGTTAGGACTCGAGTCGGAAGACTCGGACAAGTATTCGAGTACTGGCACGGGTATTCGAATACTGGCTGGCACGGGTATTCGAATACTGGCTGGCACGAGTATTCGAATTGTACGGGCTGGAGTCAGTGGTTGTAAGGCACTGCTCCCGTGCCCGGGATATGCGGTCAGGTTAATAAGGTGTGATAGGAAGGAGGCTGAGCCCAGGTCGCCCAGGGCAGCAGCGTTAGGACGGCAGGTAGGCGGCGGGGACCCGCTGCCAGCCCGGCAGACTCACCGGACTGATCATAGCGACGGCTAAGGGTGTCTTGGCCGCAGCGGGGGGAAATGAGACACAACGACGGACGGTTGATATCTGTTTATTGTTGTAATTCTATTGGTATTTATACATGATTTATTTACTGTACACAATTAAACGTATTTGCTAGTGTGCCGTCGGTGTATAGTGCCGACGGTGCAGGACGCTGAGGGTTCATGGGTCGCCCGGCGGTCGATGCTGACGGTGCAGCAGGATGTACTCGTACACGAATACTTCAGTGGACTCGAGTATTTTTTGAATCGAACTTTGTAGTTTGTGTTTGACGACAATATCTAATATTTCATCACAAATCATATGAGTATTTCTCAAAAAAAATGTACGTAACGAAATAGTAGTAACGAAATAGTAAGGCCATAAGGCTTGTTATACATTGGCGAAATATTGTGAATGCTCTTCATTTATTCAATTCGAAATATTTGTAAGTATGCACCCAAATACGGGGTAATATTAAGGGGTTAGAAATAAAATAAGGGAGTAATCATTCATACTATTTTAATAAAATTATTCATACTATTTTAATAAACGTAATCTAAATGATTTGATAATTTTTTGCTGGTGGCACTTCTGTAAAGCAGATAGTATCCAATCCTTTTGTTATTAACGCTCTATATTTTTTGAAATAAATTAAGTAGTGAATATTACTTACTATGCTTAGTCAGGTAATAANAATTATACATATAATAGTATAATTGAAACTATACATAATCTACAGGGTGTTAGGTAAATGGGTATATGAGCCGACACTAGCCCATGTTAACATGGTCATATAAATGGTATGGTGAAGTCAGAAATTTGATATCATCATTTTAATTTTTTTAATTGTCATACAAAATAAATTTTATAAAATCCGATTTGTATGAAAATTAAAATAATTAAAATGAAGATATCAATTTTCTGACTTCACCATACTATTTATATGACCATGTTAACATGGGCTAGTGTCGGCTCATATACCCATATACCTAACACCCTGTATATTACCCTCATTTATTAAATGCCTCAGATCTGGAAAATAGATATTTACAACTAATCCCAATATCCCCTTATCTACACCTTTATCACACCTTTAGTGTTCAAAGTATAAAATTATTATTTGTAAGTGTATTATATTGAAACAAGGTCACTATTGTGTAACAGTATTACTCAATTTCGAAAAACTTATTTAGCTCTGATAAATTCCTCTCATCAACTAACTTGGCCACATCATGCTCACCCATAAAAGAGCAAACCATTCTCAAAGTGGTCCAAATAGTTGAGGAGCTGGTGTCTACAGAGGATGAACTTGGATGCAAACTCTTAGATTTGTATTGCTGATTCAATGCCACAAGGAAGTGCTCTGCTGCCTGTTTGTGAGCTCCTAAATTCATGCAAGTGATGCCCACATTGTACCTGGCTCTGATGAACCCGGGTTCCAAATTCAAAGCATGATGATAAGCTTCAACTGCCTCTTCAGACCTTTCACTATTAGCCAGTGTGGCTCCCAGTCTGTTCCACAACTTTGCATTATCACTGGCAACACTTAAAGCAGTTTTAAAACAGTCTACAGCTTTGTCATACTCTTGATTTATGTTGAACAACACACCCAAACCATTTTGCACATCAGGATCAATCTGATTTGGGTTTAATTGTGCTGCTTTGATGTAAAATGTCTTCACATGGTTCTCCAAGTCTTTGATATCTAAATTTTTAGGATCAATATCTAAGGGACACAGGTCACTGTATTTAGGACTAGCTTTCAACCAATCAAATAATGACATGTACGCATATTTGGACATGTTCTCATTTGTGTAAGCTGCAGCCAGAGTTAGATAGGCTTCCAATTGCCTGGGGTCTATTTCTAGAGACTTCTTCAGGGCGGTTATGGCCAGAGGATCTTGTTCATTTTCAGCTTGAGTAGTGCCGAGCAGGAACCATGCCTCAGCAGAGTCTGGAGCCTGCTGTACTGCAGCTTCAAAGCACAGCACTGCTCCTGGTATATCTCCCATTTTCAATTTCTCCTTGCCTATTTCAAGAGCACTCTTATTTTCTAACATAACATTTGCTTCAGTGAAGTTATATTCTTTACTAATGCCATTTGCTTCTTCTGATCCCCAGTAGTCAGAAACATCACTGAGCTTAGCCCATTCATCTTTATATTTTTCTGTCATTTCATCTAAAATCTCATCTTTACTAAGCTTTTTCTGGTCTTCAGTAGTTGCACCCAAGTTGAGCTCTCCTGCACTTATTTTTTTCATAAAGTTCATAAACTGATTGTAAGCAAGTTCATCATCATCCTTCACACTGTTCACATATTCTTGAGCCTTAGCTTTGACATCAGTGTTTTCTAATTCAGATTCATTCAGATATTGGATTTGAACATTAGAAGGACCTGGAGCATGAAGAAAAGGCTGGTGAGGCATTTGAAATGGCCTCATCATTGTTGGAGGCATGAAGGAAACTGATGGCCCTGCTGACCAAGGCCGGCTGGCTTGAGGTATGAAGTTCTGAACTTGATGATTTGTGTTGAGTGGTTGTGTGGTTTTAGCTTGATCCGAAACTGGCAAATTATTGAGAAGAGTGTTCATGTTGAACGTTTGTGGCACCTGAGAGTTCTGGGCCATAAATTCGTGCACAAAGCTGTCCGCCTGAGAAAGAGGTTGCGAGAAAGATGCATCTCGACCGACGATACTGGAGAGCTGTACCAATGAATTATTTCCACCGCAGTCACCTCCTACTAATTTATTGAGTGACATTTTGCTGTAGCACAGTTACGTGACACACCACTATAATTTACCAATCTAACAGTGTAATCGTAGGAATCTTTCGCTTTTATGCGTTCATGTTTATCAAAAGTGCAAAGTTCATGATGATAACGCAAACCATAGAGAAAAGTAATATAGATGACCCACGCTGAACTGTCCCGCCAAACTCAATGACAGGGGGGCGCTACCATCGTTCAACTTTATGGTTTCCAACATGGCAAAAATCGGAACCAGCGATTCGGTATTGACGGTGGCGCCCCGCTGTCAATGTCATCGATAGGACAGTTCAGTATTTTGGAACTATATTTTGGGATTGCGAAATCGAAAGAAAATAAAATGTCATGTGTCAGTAGTCCATGTTAATTTACTCTATGACTTCTATGAGTAAAATGGAAATTCAATACATTTTTATTTTGNACACTCTTTGTTTGCACTCCACTCTTTTATCTTCTAAAACATCGGTTCCCAAACTTGTTTTGTCACTTTGAGAATAAATTCTTTTTAGCGCCCCCATTTGTAGTCGAGAGTCGAGTGTCTAAGAGTCCTCCTAGTAGATAACGCCTCCCAAGCCTCTACACTACGTCCCGATTTTTTTTCTGGGTCTCTTACCACCCCCCTTTAAGCCTGCAGCGCCCACAAGGGGGCGTTATCGCCCACTTTGGGAAAGACTGTTCTAAAACATTATTAAAGTTAAAAGTTCCAATCTTCGGATTTTGTCTTGAGACCCATCCTATCACAAAGTCACTGGTTAAAAAATGCTAAAACTTAACACTAAATTCCACAATTTAACTGATAACTGACACACACAATGCTCTTTAAAGTGGAATGGGCATACAAAGTTCGACAGTTGAAGGTTGCTATTAAAGTACAGGACTTAGTGTTAAAATACCGTGAGTACTCGAAATCTGTATTCGAGTTTTGTGGATCCCAATACAGAATTTTACATACTCGAGTACGTGAGTACCTGCTAGGTATTTTAGTCAGTCTTACGCGGCACATCTCTAGACACTACACTGAAATCATGCATGTGAATTAAACTAAGGCCTAGAACGCACTATGCGTTTAGCCGGAATGCGACGCGGCGTGCCGCTGCGGTAAGCCGCACATCGATTATTACATGAAACCGCATGATAACAACGCACTATCATGCAGCTGTTTCAATACATATTTTTAACCAGACGGCTAACTGCATTCCGGCTAACCACATAGTGCGTTCTAGGCCTAACTGTTATACCAATGTAATGTATGTGTGACACCCGAAAGTGTACTTTTCATACAGTCGATCCCTGTCTGATCTCAACAGTTGTATGTATTTGATGATATTTTGCAAATTCCCTTTTTCCCATTTATTTTATAAGAATCTTAAGAAATGTTGATAGATGAAAATAAAATTTTGATTTTAGTTTTAAAAACTTCCATTACATTATTTAATTTAAATGTTAAGTTTTGGAAGAATGCATTATAATTTATCTATTTAATAATATATGTATAAACCCTTCTTAAAAATAACCCTCCTTCTGACACAGTCGGGTAAGAATTGGAAATCTACAGTGTTTTGCAAATGTGGGGTTTTAGACAATCTTTCACTTTTATTGATACTAGCTTCTGTGCTGCTATAGTCATGGTTTACAACAGGTTAACTGTTTAATAAAACTAGATATTCTCGTCATGATATATATTGCTAATTAGTTCCAACTGTTTATCTTCTACCCCCAAAAATTGTATTAGATTAGCATGTATGCCAATAATAAAATAAAATACCATAGAATTAAGATGTTCATAAAACTACATTGCACACTATTATCAAAATATTTTGCTTGAAATAAGTAATTTATAATCATGACCTTACATATTAAGTAACTTTAGGGAAATCTACAAAATATGATTTTGTGTGTGGGGGAACGCACAAAACCCCACAATAAGTAGGTAAACGCTAAGAGGGGGGTATCATGTATTATCATCAGAATGAAGACATGTCAGACAAGTCGTAAGACTAATGCGGAATCTGTAATTTATACGTTCCTAAAGGATAATCTACGCAAGCATAGTGGTTTAGAGATCCAAAGAGAGATACGTAGGTTAGAAAAATGTGTTTGTCATATCTGTTGCGTTAAATTTTTGTATCTTAGGTTCACTTTAAATTTATTGTTAATAGGAATAGATAATTAATAGCAAAATTGAATCTATTATCTCATTAATAAAACACGTTAAAATAAGAAAATGGACCGGTTTGTTGGGAGTACTTACCTATTTGAGATTTGCTGGTTTCATGGAGAGCCTTGGATGTCAGGTAGTCTTCAAATTTTTTGTCGATATACACATTAATCTTCTCCACTACGGGATTAGGTAAATTAGCAAATTCTGTTTCTGATAAAACATCTTTCAAGTGATTTTTAGCGCCGGCTTCAGCACTTGAAGCATCCATTTTTGTTTTACACAACCATAGACTAAATTAGATATTTTCAAGCGTTGCGCACACAACAGACAGAATAAAGAATGGGGGTCTTTAGCCGAAAATAGAATTTATTAGAAATTGTGAGCAAAATGGCGATCGTCATGGCAACCGCCGAAAAGTAGTATGTTTTCGGCAAGGACACGTTTGCTTAGTTTATTTATTGATGTCTTTCATACAATTTTTTAGCAGTGATAGCACTTACCGCTAAACAAAAGCCAATTTTCATAAGCGCTAACAATTCTATTTTCGGCCAAACGCCTCCAATGATTAATGCGCATGCGTGTGTTTCGTTCGCGCTTCCTATTGATCCAAAGACAAAACTAGGGAGGGGCAGGAATATATGAGCTTGTCTGTGTACCGGTTTTGGAACATGCGAGAGCTTAATCTATCTATTGATTTGATCATCTCGGTATTTTGGGATTGCGAAATCGAAAGAAAATAAAATGTCATGTGTCAGTAGTCCATGTTAATCATACTCTCTAATCTGTGATGTTAATTTACTCTATGAGTAAAATGGAAATTCAATACATTTTTATTTTGTAATTACTACAAAATATTAATTTGAATCGTAGTAATTAAACAAGCTATTCAGTTAAATGTTAATCGAAATGGAAGAAGAGCAATGTTTGCATGAATGTGAAAGTTACATCCAGAACCACAACGTCCAATTATTGTTGAAAGATTGCATAGTTCAGCTGTGTGTAAATAAACCTGAAAACCCAGTTTCTTTTTTGAGACAATATTTTCAGAAGTTAGAGCGGGTAAGTTAAGTAATTTATACTAGTTGCTTCTTTTAAAAAATCTTATTTATCTCATAAGAATGGAAACTGTAATGTATTTTATTTTAAAGAATTTTTTTAACAAGTTTACATTTAATTCACATAGAATAATATGTTCCACATAAATTACTGTTGTGTAAATCATATTTCATTTTTATGTAAAGTGAAAACTATTTTAAATACCTACCATCTGTAGGTATTTTTTGAAGTTCAGTAAAATTCCTATTTTATGACCTAGATAACAAAAATATTTTATGTTTTTACAAGGGACTTGGCTCATGATTAATATTTGATTTTGATTTATTTTTTATTAATAGGAACAAGCCAAAGCTGCTGCAGCAGCAGCTACGGCATCAGAGGGTGAAGCAGACGGAGAACTTTCGCCGCTGCCCGTGCCCGGGGTGCAACCTCCTCGCAGACGGGGAGGGATAAGTGCTGAACCTGTTACTGAAGAAGATGCAACTAGTTATGTTAAAAAGGTAAGAAACACCATGTTAAAAGTGTTCACACTTTAAAATTTTGTTGTATTCTTTAATATTTTATCGCTGCACTTGTTAAAAAAGATGTGTCCTATAAAACCATTTGAAATTGTTCACTTCTAGGTGGTGCCAAAAGATTATAAAACGATGGGTGCTTTATCCCGAGCGATAGCTTCCAATGTTCTGTTCACCCACCTTGATGAATCAGAACGTGCTGATATGTTTGACGCAATGTTCCCTGTACAGTGTCTGCCAGGTGAAACAGTTATCAGGCAAGGTGATGAAGGAGATAACTTTTACATTATTGATTCTGGTGAGGTTGAAGTAAGTACTAGTTATCATCACATTATGTATGCATTCCTCAATTGTGTTCTGCTTCCTTACTGGTGTGATTTATATCATTTACAATCACAAGTGTTTATGTTGTTCATTGCATAGATATACAATTTAACAAAAAGTTAGATAATAATGAACACAAGTTTCAAATGAGTTTAAAATGGCATTTCTTTAACTTTACTTTTTCAGTCAGTGCAGCATATTATTCTATGCATATTCTTGATGCATGTGCTGAAAACTTGATCAGATTTTTAGCAAATATGCTCTCACAAAATTTTCAGGTATTAGTTAATGGTGAACCAGTTACTACGATTGGTGAAGGTGGAAGTTTTGGAGAGTTAGCCCTAATTTATGGTACACCGCGTGCGGCGACTGTGCGTGCGCGTACTCCACTAAAGCTATGGGGTCTGGACCGTGATTCTTACCGCCGCATACTAATGGGGTCCACGATCAGGAAACGAAGGATGTACGACGAATTCCTCTCTCGCGTGTCAATTCTAGGTATGATCATAGAATTTATACCACTGTATTCTAAAAAGTGTTGCAAACAAGGTCAATCTGAGTTATTTCGAAATTACCCCAAATCTAATGTAAGGATTTACATTTAATGAAGGTTTTTTATTTCAAGTTGAATTTCATGTATGTTGTTTATTTAATGTTTCAGAAAGTTTAGAAAAATGGGAGAGACTGACTGTTGCGGATGCTTTAGAACCTGTTTCTTTCACCGATGGTGAAATAATAGTCCGCCAAGGCGAACCAGGAAATGATTTTTATATTATTGTGGAAGGTACATAATAATTACAATTAAACATCGAAAATTTTAATTGGCTAAAGAATCTTTTGTTTGTTTTCCTCATAATTCCGATCAAGCCGTATAGTATAAAAAGGCGATGGATCAGTGGTGTAGCGTGTCTAACAAATTTTGATACAGGGCCCTTCTTTTCAAGGGCCTCAAAATCGTTTGATTTTTGTTGCTTACACGTTCAGGGCCTCTGTTTTATAGTCTTGGTTACGCTCCATGGATTGTTTATTGTTTCCGCAGGGTGCGCAGTAGTGCTGCAGCAGCGCAGCGGGCAGGGCGAGGCGGTGGAGGTGGGCCGGCTGGGTCCGTCGGACTACTTCGGCGAGATCGCGCTGCTGCTGGACCGGCCGCGCGCCGCCACCGTGCGCGCTGCGGGACCGCTCAAGTGCGTCAAACTCGACCGAGCTAGGTAATAGCAATTTTTTAATGAAAATGTTTCATTCGACAAATTAAAAAAAAAAGAAAATGTAATTTGAAAATGATAAATAATTGAAAAAATCTAACTGCCTAAGCCGGGAATTGAACCCATCCTTACCCCTAGTTTGAGATGCAACTCTTAACGCTAAAAATTAAATAACTAAGGTAAATGTAATCCATTAAATTGCACCAAAATGGTTTAAATGTAAACTATATACATATGGGTCTAGCGCTTAATTCAGTTAGTGCCTGAGGTATGGGGGCGGCACGACCTATCATTTTCGGATTGCTTTTACATAATATATTCCAATACTGCGATAAATAACTAACTTACACACCATAAATTTTAACTAAACATTACTTAAAATGTCTTTTATTATTACAGATTTGAACGCGTACTGGGCTTATGTGCTGATATCTTGAAACGGAATATTGCACAATATAATAGCTTTGTGTCTTTGTCTGTCTAAGTGTGTTCATAATTAATCTTTAGACTGAGACACTTAGCCTGTTTAAGGGTCGAGTAAAATAGTAAGGTAATTCAACTGTTATGTCATGATAAGGTACAATATTTGTTTCATATGTTATCGAAAAGAACATAATATTTATATTTATTTAATTAACTTAATTAGTGTTATTCCTTTACTTTATGTTAGTCATACAAAATTTCATTTCTGTATATTATCATATAATGAAAAAGTTATTGTTTACAAGTATTAAATCATCTATCATTTTTAAACTAACTTCATTGTGCATTATTTTATGATAGATTTTTTTTAGTATCGATGTCCCTTTCCGAGAACCCTGTTTACTTCTTCCATTCAACGAGTTCTGCAATAGATAACCACGACGAACTACCACTTTACCTTACACTTGTGGTTTGTGTTACCTAATTACTTTCGATTTCCTCATTCCGAATTTTATCCCCAATGCTTCGCCTTTTCTTAGCTCGACGTGTGAGGCTGCAATACTGTCCTTATCCTCGCAAATGATGCTGTGAAAATTAAATCTTTCGACATTGTGTACCTTATGTCTGTCGCCAGTGATATAATGGGACCTTAACAAAGAGCAATTTTGAATCATTCTTATGTTCAGACATTTTTACACGATCAAAGTCCTGTAGCAGTATTGATTGATAATAATTTCCATTACAATTCGCATACGAATCTAGGGTTTCAGTTCTGTTTTATGAGATCTCATAAAACAGAATCTATAAGAAAATACTGTTTTCCATTTTATTGATCGATATTTATTCAGAAGATGGACATGATGCCATGTGGCATTCTCTCCCAGTCAAAGTTTGGGCCAAACAAAAAATATAGAAAAGTTGAGGCGACCAACACAACTATTGAATTTAATAACTGTTTATTGTTTGCATAATGAATTGGCAAAAAAAAATATTTATCACATAGGTTCATACTACAAAATGTCCAACAATGAATCGTCTCATCAACTATGACACGGTACTATGACGTAACGAAGTTAACTATTTGATTAACGGTGCCCAGCTCTGTGACGTAACTATTCAACAAGGGTTGTTCATTTTTGAATTTTGCCACTTGACGCTTGAATTTATGGCGCTGTACTTGCGCCTATAGTCCAGTCAAATTAGACGTGACCCCTGCATTAATTCGCATACAGCTGAAAATTGGTACGAATGTTCGGAGCACCATTATGAATTAACTGTGAAAAGTCCCCATCGATCCGACATGTGCTAAAAAAAATATTCTATGTCAAAGTTAAAAAATACGGGTTTTTGAGATTTTCAGCCAAACGGTAAGTTTTATCACAAAAATATGTATGACAAGGTTTAAGACCATACAATTATCTATCAAAATTGTCTATACACTTTCTCCTAAGTGTCAGCGTTTCTGAGATTTCGATGATCCGAAGAGTCAAAAAAGTGTTTTCTTCATAACGTTCTTACACATAAATCCAATGTGATATCGCCTCGTGCCTCGACTCAGCATTGTATCATGATGTGTTGTCGACGTCAAATATAAAATGATCAACCTCAATGTCGTCTGTCATCTTTAATTATCGAAAAATGGGTGCAACTTTGACGAAGGACTGCACCGTGAGTTTCTAAGATACGAAGTTTTCGTGTCTATTACGTTTAAGAGCTCTTATATGCACACGTCACTACTCTACTTGTAACTCTATGGTCACTCTTTTAGCCCAGTCAAGTCAGAAAATCCAGAGCCCCGATTACGGTAATTTTTAACGTCAACAATCCAGACACGCTTCTCGATTCTGCGATACTATTGGTCGTTCAACAGCGTACGTCAGCTGTTTTGACCAATCGTATCGCAGAATCAGAAACGCGTCTGGATTGTAGACGTTAAAAGTTACCGTAATCGGGGCTCAGGTTATAATAATTTGCATAGAGCTGAAAATTTGTGTGAATGTTGAGAACACCATCCTTAATGAAATGTCAAAAGTCCCCAACGATCCGTCATTTGAAAAAAAAATTTACGAAGTCCAAGTTTTTTGCATTTTTCCGCCAAACAGTAAACTTATCATAAGAAATGACAAGAAATAGTAGTAGATCATAAAATTATCTATTAAAATTGTCTTTGCCCCTTTTTCCTAAGAGTCACCGTTACTGTGGTAACGATGCAAAAAGTTGAAGAATTCGCATTCTGTTAACTACTCCACAAGTCCACAACTTCAACTCTATTAAAATAGTTTTGAATTGAACAGGATAACAAATACATCCTAAAAAAGGCCTACTGGGGAAACCTGGTAAAAAAATGCGCCAAATAACCATCATAGGTGTTGTGGAAACATGTGCATAATAATACAGGGTGTTTGGCGCATCGTGTGCCAAAATGATTGGGCGGATAGAATGGGTCATTTCCTATATTTTCAGCCCCCATAACACGTTCCATGTCAGGCGGCTACTTTTATATTAAGTTTTTTAGTAATTTCACCAAAATACCCAAATCGCATCATTTAATTTCGATTTAAAAAAAAACTACTAAGCGTAGCCTCAAAGTAAATATTTTGTTTTGACGTGCATTGATATAGGGTTGCATCAAATCTAAATTTACTGGCAAATATCATCTAGTTTTTTTTAAATTCAGCTTTGAACTTTTCCGAAAAGTTAAAAATGGACTGAACATTTAAGTTTACATGGCTATAAAATTTTTTTTAAAAGAGATAGCGATCTTCGGATTTTATCAAAACTTCTCTAGTCTATCCCCATTCAAACGGTATACTAATCTTGTTTAAATAATAACAACAACTTCACAAATTCCCTAAATTAGTGCATTGACTCTATTCGGACTGATTTGCGAAATTTGTGTTTATAGCCCCTTTTTGTGTGAATAACACGTTACGTCTACAATCCAGACGCGTTTCTGATTCTGCGATACGATTGGTCAAAACAGCTGACGTACGCTGTTGAACGACCAATCGTATCGCAGAATGGAGAAGCGTGTCTGGATTGTTGACGTTAAAATATACCGTAATCGGGGCTCTGGACTGTCTAACTTGGTCGGGCTAAAAGAGTGACCATAGAGTTACCAGTAGAGTAGTAACGTGTGCATATAAGAGCTCTTAAACATAATAAACACGAAAACTTCGTATCTTAGAAACACATGGCGCAGTCCTTCGTCAAAGTTGCACCCATTTTTCGATAATTAAAGATGACAGACGACATTGAGGTTGATCATTTTATATTTGACGTCGACAACACATCATGATACAATGCTGAGTCGTGACACGAGGCGATATCACATTGGATTTATGTGTAAGACCGTTATTAAAAAAACACTTTTTTGACTCTTCGGATCATCGAATCTCAGAAACGCTGACTCTTAGGAGAAAGTGTATAGACAATTTTGATAGATAATTGTATGGTCTTAAACCTTGTCATACATATTTTTGTGATAAAACTTACTGCTTAGCTGAAAATCTCAAAAACCCGTATTTTTTAAGTTTGACCTTGATTTTTTTTTTAGCACATGTCGGATCGATGGGGACTTTTCACAGTTAATTCATAATGGTGCTCCGAACATCGTACCTACCAATTTTCAGCTGTATGCGAATTAATGCAGGGGTCATGTCTAATTTGACTGGACTACTATGTGGAAAATTGTGATGAAAACCATTCGGCTATATTTTTTCCCACAGATAGTATAAACTTAAGTAGGTATCTGCTTATTTTAAAAGCTTCGGGGAATTTATCATTTTGATCTTGATGTCCAAATATCAACGGGGGCGTTTGGCTGAAAATAGAATTTTATTAGAAATTGTTAGCAAAATGGCAATCGCCGTAAAATAGCTTATTTTCGATGAGGACACGTTTGCTAACTTCAAAAGTAACGTTTTCCTATACATTTTTTAGCAGTGATAGCACTTACCGCTAAAAGGGAGGGAGGACGCTGCCGCTAACAAAGGGGGCATTTGGCGGAAAATGGCGTCCTTTTTTAGCGGTAAGTTTTGTCAATGTCAAAAAAATGTATAGATGACCCACGCTGAACTGTCCCGCCAAACTCAATGACAGAGGGGCGCTACCATCGTTCAACTATATGGTTTCCAACATGGCAAAAATCTGAACCAGCGATCCGGTATTGACGGTGGCGCCCCACTGTCAATGTCATCGACAGGACAGTCCAGTATTTTGGAACTATATCAGTAAACCGTGTCCTAGCCGAAAACATTCTAAAGTTTTCGGCGGTTGCCCTGGCAATCGGCATTTTACTACCAAATTCTAACAACGCTAATTATCGGCTGAACGCAGCCAATGCTATTTTCGGCCAAACGCCCCCTAAGACTCTTAATGCTGCCATAGATATAAGATTAGTTTAATGGTAACTGACTCGTTTAGTAAATACGTAACGGTTGCTTCTATAACACAGCGGTTTATTAGGGGAAGAAGGCTAATCTATTAAATATCGAATTTAAGAAACAAGGATTCCGGTATTTGCGATCACGTTCGATTGACAGCCCTACTTTACCATCTTCATGCAGATTCCTGTGTGAGCTGTCATTAGTGTCATATAACGAAAAATACCGACCATCTGTTTGATTAGTAAGAATTTTTGTGATTTTATAAAAAAAACAATCGTTCTAAACAAAGTAAAGACAATTTTTATAATATTTGTACTACATTGTGAGGTACGAAAGGATACCACACTGTTATTGTGTCCATTCCCTGCATATGAAATCTCAACACAAAGTAAACAAAAAGGCGCGAAAATGGATGTTGTCGAATCAATAAAAAAGGATAAAGCTTACCTCAAATGTAAGTTTATTGTGAAAAATTGGGAGAAAGAGTTTAAGGTTAAGTATTCTCGAATTCCATCTAAATTTGACATAAAAGAAGCACCATCGAAAATTAAATATGCGTACAAAAAATACTTTCAACTAAAAAGCTCCTTTCTTGAGAACTCCCTCAGTGTCTGCGACATAGATGATGAACCTTTGAGATCACCAGAATATACCCAACAGTTCGATATTACACCTGATAACAGTAATTCACTGTCTGAATCTGTATTACCTGAACTTCCTAGTGGGCAAGAACTTCATCAATTACTAAGTCAGACAGAAATACAGAAAAATCCAGCTGTTCCTAGCCCTTTTATTGAAAATTTGTCTAAAAAACTATTTCTTAATAGACAATTTTCTTTGAGAAATCCTAGGAAATTAGCATTACCCAAGCCTCAATTAAATTTTGTGGAAGATGATAAAAACTTACTACAGAGTGAGAATGAGGATGAGACAAAGACTGTAGAGTATAAAAAATCCTCGAGTGTGTTACCTACAAAGAATAATGAACAAGAAGCAGTTAATAAAAGACTATCAGCAAATTTAATCATTGACAAAGCCAGTAGTTTTATACCAGTGAGACAACTAAATAAGGCATGGATCGATAGAGCTATAGAAAATGATTCTGCCATTGACAACCAATGTTCAAACACTTCTACATTTGGATTAAGTAATATCCATTTACCTAATTTTCCAGAAAAAACTGGTGATGTTGTTGAGAATAGTGAGTCTGAAGAAGAGGATAATGGATTTAATCATCTAAAACCTGCATTAAAAAAAAGAAAAATAGGTGGGAGTAGTATTTCTACTTCTTTACAAAAAAAGTCCACTGAAATAGAAACTGTAGACAAAATTCCCAGAGAACAACTGAAAAACAGTAATAAAAAAAACAAAGCTTCTGAAAGCGCTGAAACTATTAACCCTCCTAATATTGCTGAATATTTACCATTTGGATTGGATAATGATATAAATCCACGACATAGTAATGTAACTGATATTTTAAATAAAATTGAAATTAATAAATTAGATAAAAATAATGACTTGAAGACCAGCGAAGACAAACTTTGTGATAAAATAAAAAATGGAACTTTGAATGAAAACTTTGTCAGAATCAATATTGAAAAAAAAGTTTTTGTTCGGGGAAAAAAGAGTGTTAAGTTTTCCAAGTATAAAAAACAGCAATGGAAAGATAAAAAAGCACTTCATGCTAGTATGGAGTTCCCTGAAGGTGGAAAAGTTAGCTGTTTTAAATGTGGAATGACTGGTCACATGGCCAGATATTGCACAGCACACAGAGGTGATACACTACTTCCCCTTGATAGTTATGATGACAATGATTTACCAACTTTAGATGATATGCAAAATGTTGTAGCAAATCAAAATAAAAATGTATCTAATGAAAAAGTTTTAACTATGTCAGTTATCACAGGTAGTAAAATACCAGATTCATTCTTGAAAATATTAGCTGAAAACGAAGACAATACAAGTTGTGCAAATGTGAAACCAATATATTCCAGTCCACAAAAAGAAGCAACCAAAGAATTAATGGAAGCACTAGAAAAGTTTGGTCACAATTCTTTTAGGCCCGGACAAGAGGAGGCAATTATGAGAATTTTAAGTGGCATGTCAACATTGCTAATATTATCCACTGGTGGAGGAAAATCTTTGTGTTATCAAATACCTGCATACATTTATAGTCAACATTATAAATGTATTACTTTAGTTATTTCTCCACTGGTGTCTTTGATGGAAGATCAAGTTTTAAGTATGCCAGAATTTTTAAAAGCTGGATGTTTACACACCAATCAGCCACCTACACAACGTCAGAAAATTATTAAATGCTTAAAAGATGGCGAAATAAACATCCTTTTAATTTCGCCAGAAGCTTTAATATCAGGAGATACTAATGGAATTTCAGGATTATTCAAATCCCTTCCACAGATTGCATTTGCGTGCATAGATGAAGCTCATTGTGTTTCGCAATGGAGTCATAATTTCAGACCTAGTTATCTCATGATAAGTAGAGTTTTAAGGGAAAAACTTAAAGTAAGCTGCATTCTTGGGCTAACAGCAACTGCCAGTCAGCCTACGATAAAAAGCATTATTAATCATATTAACGTCCCTGATGGATTAACTGGAGTTATAACCAATCCAACATTGCCTGACAATCTGTGTTTGTCTGTTTCTTTTGAAAAAGATAAAGATAGAGCTCTAGTTTCATACTTGATTTCGGAACGCATAAAATCTTTCAATTCCATTATCGTTTATTGCATAAGACGAGATGAGTGTGAAAGAATAGCAGCTGTACTAAGATCTTGTCTTCAAGAACCAAATAAAATTAACATGGAAAAAGTGAACAATAAACGCAAAAGAATGTCATATATTGCTGAAGCATATCATGCTGGTATGTCTGCTGCACAACGAAAAAAAATTCAGAAGAATTTTATGGATGGGACATTAAGGATTATAGTAGCAACAGTTGCTTTTGGTATGGGCATAAATAAATCAAACATACGATGCATCATACATTATAACATGCCAAGCAGCTTCGAATCCTATGTTCAAGAGGTCGGACGAGCTGGACGTGACAGTCAGAAAGCTTACTGTCATGTATTTATGAATAACAGTAATAATGATAGAAATGAACTTTTAAAACATATCCACGCAAATACTATTGATAGGTCTATTATCAGACGGCTGCTCCAAAGTGTATTCATTCCATGTGAATGTGGTTCTACATCCAATGTAAGTGACAGTCTTCCAAACAGATCTCCATGTAAAGGTCATGAAGTCGGTATTCCCATTGATGAGAAAGTTGAAGAATTAGACGTTCCATCTGAGAACATTGCCACATTACTATGCTATGTTGAACTTCACCCTAAACATTACATAAAAGTTCTAAATAATGCGTACGTAATGTGTAAAATTTCATCATATGGAGGCCCAAAAAAAATTCTTGAGGCAGCAAAAAGTTGTGCTCCACTTGCAATGGCATATTTGTTAGAAAGTAAAAAAGACCCAGATGTGGTAAATAAAACGATTTTAGAATTTAATGTCATAGAAGTGGCAGCAGCAATTGGTTGGGAAAGCGGTGTCGCAAAGTACAATTTGAAAAATTTAGAATGGATATCTGAAAATGGTTCAAATAAAAGATCTCAACTGAAAGTTGAATTTAACACTCTTGGCTTCAGAATTAAGGCTTCAGGAGATTTAAAACCGCCTGAACTTGATGCTATTTTAAATGATTTACACGAATTAGTTCTAGCACAAGAAAAAACAAGATTATATCAATTAGAAGAAATAAACACAGCTTTTGCAAAACTAGGAAATTATTCATTACAAACTAAAGATATCAGTGAAGAGCTTCTTCAGAAACAGTCTGATGAGTTGAAATCAATCATAAGATGTTATTTTCAACGGGAGGATAATTTACCCACAGATATTACATTAGAAGAAAGACCACTTGATATTGAACGAGTCACATCTGATGTTAGGGCTTTGATATCATCATATAAGGATTGTGAATTTTCTGGACGCAGTATTGCTCGAATCTTCCAAGGCATTTCTTCTCCAAACTATCCAGCTCTAGTTTGGGGAAGGTGTAAATTTTGGCGATCACATATTCATGAAGATTTTTATGGTCTTATAAAAATAGCAACGCAACAAATTCTACTCATGAAAATGTAATAAGTTCAATCAATTTTATCTTAATAAAGCATTGAGTTTAAATTAATGTTTCATTTTTATGCTCATTTAGGTAGGTAAGTAGAGCGAGTGTACATTTTATCTTTAACTCTCTTCCTTCGTTGAACCTTTCTTTCACTCTTTACTGATATGTGCATCGCCCGTGCTCGTCCAAAGGCTCGCTCGTTAGTTTGTACAATAATTGGCCAGTAGAATAATTAATTAACTCCTAAACAAAGCCCTATTTACGAGTGTATGTTCATTGTTCAGGCATAGGTACATGCTTTTTAATTGCACTGTGCAACTGGGTGGAACCGATTTTAAATCTACCGCCAAAATCAACCCGCATGAACTGCGAAGGCGCGCTACTACAGCAGCAGCGCGACGACGGCCAACAGAGAAATCTCTCGCGCGCCGTACTTTTAAATCCCGCCTGTGCCCCAATTGTGCTAATTTATATCGTCTCCAATTCATTGAAGCCAGTTTCAGTTGTAAAATTGTTTTATTTCATCGAAAATTAGACATAGGGTGTCGCGCCATTAGGGTTAGCGCCTTTCTCACGCGGTTGAAGAGCTAGCGGCTATTTTAGATTTTCACAGAAACCCATCTAATTCATAAGCCATGCCTTGCGTTTTTTGCCTTTTGAATAATGACTATGGCACTAATCACATGCCACCTCCTAACAAAAAATCGTACCTGTCCATCAAGTCGTTCCGAAGATATGGAAATCTGCGAAATGTTACCGCAGCGCCATTTGCGATTATTCAAAAACTACAGGGGGCACAAATGTCGCTGTTTAACCATGGAAAGGCACAAATTTATGCTACCTTTTGAGATACTTTAATGTGGCTAAGGCTAAAAGGTGTAAAAATAATGTCGCTGCGGTAATGTTTTCAAGCCTTACTGCAGCAGCGGAATCTTATTTTCTCCGATTACTCCTAAAACTTATTGCGCACAAATTCTAGATTCTCGGCACATTTACAGGATATAAGGCACTTAACTTTTCCATAATGCACATCTTGATCAGCGTCACCATGTTGCTGAGGCCTGAGGTTACGTACACTGTTTTATGCATGCTAACAAGCATGTAATTTTATGACCATGTTTAACTGTGCCTTTATGTCATTCTATTCACAGCAACTTAAATACCTACTTATTAGGATTCGCCGTCAGCCGATAGGTAATTTCGGTATAGGCATCATACTACGACTACGACGTGATAGGTATTTAAAATTCAGAAAGTGAAAGGCAGTCATTTATGGTATGTATTTTTTATTTTGTAGAAAATTATAACGTAGTTACAAAATATTTTATCTATTTTTATTTAGCTAATATGATATAAACACCAACATAATTTATGTATTAAACCTACTTAAAATATTAGGAATTACTAAATGAACAGACTGGCCCGGTTTCTGATTGAGATTTTCAGCTTGAGCGTAACTTATCTTCTACTCCAGGATCAATTTAAATGAAAAGTTCATACTAATTAAGAGAGCACGCTCAAATCAAAAATATCAATTCAGAAACCGCGGCGGGGCACAAAATTGTAGCGCCGGTATTTAACAATTCTAACTGCGGTACTTTGTCGAAGCGTCGAAGAGTTGTTTGTTGTACTTTAGTTAGATTGAGCGTAATTATAAACGTTTATTGTGATCTCGAATTAAAAATCCAAGATACCTAGATTTAAGTAGCTAAGTCACAAAACTAGAAAACTGGACGTATGTTATGATGATGAGAATTCTTAGGTTGCAATAGGTTTTCTTTACGGTAAGCCTATGCGCAGACCACCGATTTTTAGTTGGCCGATAGTTGTGCCCGATTTTAAATTGTATGAAGAATCGGCCAAATCAAATCGGTCGCGGTGTAATGTGCGCACTTCCATACCATACATGCCCATACTGATCAACTGCCAGACTAAATAATCGGCCGACGAAAAATCGATGGTCTGCGCCAAGCCTAGGCTAATAAGTACTATCCGTTCGCTTTAAGTTTGCCGCTGGCGATGATATGACGTCACTTGAAGGGAAGCGTCTATAACTTTAACAAACTACATATATTTAAAATATTTTTTATTTATTATTATTGATAAAAAATGTGTATTTGCGTAAAATAAGACACATTAATTGCGTTTAATCGCGGTTGGACGAGGGGACGCGCATTCCACGGACCGGCAAACTTAGCGCGAACGGGTAGTACGTTACAACTTTAACTTTTTAACTACCTACCTCCAAAACCTGTCACAACTTATTAAAAAAACATCGCCCCTCAGTTCAATTTCTAGACAGCAATTTAATTTACAGACATGTTTTATGTTCAGCATTTTTGTAAAAAGCATTACCTAATGCTTTCACTGAAATCTCTGCGGTCTCAATCCACCACACGCACATGACTCACAGTCACATGACTGTGCAAGAATATAATAGAATATACATATTTATTTGTAATAAACGTGGTAAACAACACCTATGTATGGTGTTTTAAGTTTAATTCAGCATTGCACATTTAGATGAATTTTATAGCATACAAATATTCATAATTATTGTAACGTCACACTAGTAAGTGAGTGAGTGACTATTCAGAAATTCGTCAATTATTGTAGGTATACAGGGTGGAAACGATAAGTGATCTCATTCGATTATTTCTAAACTATACAAGATATCGAAAAACTGGTTACTAATCTTGAAAGTGCTTCACAAGCTCTATCCAACGGTACCAATGTTAGGTTACAGAATTAACTGGATCTATCCCAAAATTTAATGTTTTCAGCCTCCATACTAAATGTATGCCAGCCAAACAATAATGGAAGCATTTTTTTTTATTAAACAATAAACAATTAAAATGAACTCGTAAATTGCATTCTTATTTAAAATTATTCTTGAAAAACATTGGATTTAGGCTTTACTTGCTATAATATTAACAAGACATGAGTGCCATGACTGTGGCTGTACTGAATGTATGGAAGCTGGAAACATTGAATTATCAAATGGATCCAGTTTATTTCGTAACCTATTATTGGTACCGTTGGATAGTGCTCGTGAAGCACTTTCCGGATCAGTAACCAGTTTTTGAATATCTTGTATAGTTTTTAATATTATGTGGTTTTACTAAATGTATGGAAGCTGGAAACATTAAATTTTCGGATAGATCCAGTTTATTCTGTAACTTATTATTGGTACCGTTTGATAGAGCTTGTGAAGCACTTGCAGAATCAGTAATTAATTTTTCGATATCTTATATAGTTTAGAAATAATCGAGTGAGATCACTTAACGTTTCCACCCTGTAGAAGACATTTGGTATAAGCCATTTTCGTCACATTCACATTTATTACAAATAAATATATTCTATTCTATTACAAGTAATCATAAAATGTTATAAATCTCTTTTTGGCTTATCGCGCAAATTTTTTACAATAATGTACTTAAAATACAATAACATAACAAATGTTGCCTACATAGGAATCATCTTATGTCATACTCTAACTAATCGCCCCGTGCTTTCATTAAATTTGCCTATTGATCCTTTAGGATCAGGAGATAATGAACTCCAGCCAGTAGAAGGACAGTGTTCAAACTTATGATTACCACAGAGAGGCTTAAGTTTTACATCATTAAGACTAGACGATGCAACACAAGTTCCTAAAACACTGTAAAAACTAGATGTAAGATTATCTATCCACTCTCTTAAATCTTTGTTCACTCTTTTTATATTTGAATTCGAAACCTTTTTTAGCAATAACCGTTCATTTTCGTTCGGTAGAAAATTCACAATGTTTATGTTAGAAAAGTTCTTGTAAGCACTTTGAGATCCACTGTGAATAATCGTCGCTTCGTGGTGACTAATTTCTTTTCCAGAAAATAATTCTAGAGGAGTTATAAGGAATTTAGTAAATACTATAAATTCAGAATTTTCAAATAAACCCACTTTCCAAATACCTGGAAGTAAAGGTATTTTTAAATTGGGTTTAATGAAATTCGTTAGATTATTTTCATCGACATGAAGGTGGTTGACATCGGCTATGACGCCAGCAGGATCCAACCAAAGAACCGTCAGATTTTCACCTTTTTTATCGATATCTGAAGAAAATTGATACAGCAAATTTGGCTCTGATAAAGGGCCTAATATGTTAGCAAAGTTTCTGAATGTGATTTCTTTTTGATCATATTCTGAACTAACTTTAAATGTTTTAATTATATCTACATAACGACTTTCAAAGTTAAAGTCTAATATTTGTTTCGGTTTATACCATGTCTCTAACAATATGTTATCACCATTATCTAGAATAGCTTTATGTAAAATTAGATTCCCTTTATAAGTATCTGCAAAATTGTATAAACTAATTTCAATTACTTCATCAGGTTCCAACAAACAACCTTCTTGGTTTAAAATGTTGGCGTTTTGTCTTAAGATACTAGCTGCATGAGTCAACATCAAATCATCTGTACTCGAAGTCAAGTCATCAATATTGTAAATGCTTTGCCAGTATGCCTCCAAATTTTGTAGTAGGTAGTGATCTTCAAATCCTATAAACTGTTCTACTCTAGTTATCACTTCTTGATTGATTATGGGTTCGAATTTTCTTGCGAAAAACAGTTGTCGATCTTTCGTATTTTGTATTCTAGGCCAGTCCTCGGTTTTGAAATCATTAGGAGAGCATCCACACCAATCTACAACATGTTTATACTGACATTTGCAACCCAACTTTCTTTTCCAATTGGTCACATGTAAATTATTATCAACATATGTATTACAGAATTGGGAATTCCTCAATACTGTGTGAAAAAATGACTCTGCAGGTAAAAGCGTGTGTTGAAAAATAACATCTAAACCTGCTAATAGTTCGTCATGCTCTCCAGCAACATATGCTACGAATTTAGGCGACAAAGCTATCCAGTCGCTTCCGCCATCAATCACTACTCCCCGTGGCAGCTTTCTGTCGCCAACTCGCCACATGTGGGTTTCACATTCAATAAAAGTTTTGTCTAATCCTTGTTTCTTAATAAATCTCTGAACTTCACGGCCATGTGATTTAACAAAGTTTAACCCCTTGTTTGCAGATAAAAAGTTTTCTAAATCTTCAATCGATTTGATTGGGAAATCACTTTCACTTAAATTAATCACAAAGTCCCATTCCCAATCTAAGGTTAATATGTCTCTCATAGAAGTCAACAGCATTTTTAGCAATGATGCTCCACCCCATATTGAGGAGAATCTTTTTTCCGCTAATTTTATGTTTGAAAATTTGGTCTGCAGTATAGACAGCTTACGATGCAAGTAGTCTTGGCGCTGAAAAAAAAGAGTTGAATTTATTTAATACCTACCTACAAAGGTCTTGAAGTACAAACTTTGTTTTGTATTTTTAAATCATTAAATTTTACTTTGTTGTAGTGTTAAAATTAACCAAACTATTTAATAATAAAAATGTGAATATAATCAAATTTTGTAATCCATCATCATTATTTGATTTTCAATACTTCAGGTTATGCTTTACTTGATGAACTTGAAGATATCATTAGATTCTGATTTAAACCATAATCACACACACTAGGAAGTAATGTAACTGTGGAGGTAAACCTTGACCTAAAGGTTCAGCCAAACCATCACGATCAGATGGCGATCAGATTTAAACGCATTGATCGCCATTGCTGCTCGCCGGCTGATTGCGTTGGTTTGCCTGAACTTTAACAAGAATTTACTATGGAACATAATATGGATGGAGGGATTAGCAGGAACTCTATTGTTTTGAATTTCAATTAAATATTTAAAAAGAAAGCACACTTACCTTATCCACATGGATATAAAAATAATGATTGCTCCGATAAAGTGCATTGATTAGTCTATTAACTTGTCTTACAGCTCGTCCATTCAGTGTTAAAAGGAATATTATTCTTACAGATTCTTGTTTTTGATTCACAGTTATGGGTACATGTGGCACAAATTCTGAAATTAAAAAGTAGGTAAATCTAAATATACAGATAAATTTATTTGTTCAAAACATGTTGTACCTTTGCTATGTACAAATTAAATTAATATTAAACAATAAGTATGATTACTATAGATAATATAGAAGTGAGTTGTTGGTTGATCTCTGCAGTTCTTTGAGTTTCCTCCACAAATATTTCTTATGAGAAATGAGATAAGGCAACTTTAGCATTAATTAGTACTTAATTCTTTCAACTATATTATATTATTTTCATCTAGTTCTAGGTTGAATCTATTTAAATAAATAAATATATAAAACTAACAAGACTATGTTAATAATTACTTTTGTATTCATACTTCATAAATGAGTATAAACAGCAAGCTTACTTTCTAAACCAGTTTCAAATACATTCATTGTGAAATAGCCTCCACACATTTCAGTGGGGTTTCCCGGACATTTCATATCACATAAGTGATCCTCAATTTTTGATGTTGTTAAGGGTGCAGTTTCTCCACAAAAACATTCAGTTCTGAAATATTTAAAAATAAATTATAAGAATTACATCAGAGATTAACAACACAGTATCTTCTATTATTTAGATAAAATTCTAATAGGATTAATTTTGGAGGAACCTAGAGAACCTAAGGAAGAACATAGATCTCAATGAAAGACGCCTCAAGCAAGAAACCAGTCTATAGAAAATAAGAGTTTCAAAAATAAAGAAATGTTTTGTTATCTGTTACACATTTCGGAATATAACACTCACGAGTATTGAACTCCAGCAAAAGGAAAACCAGCTTGGACACAAATATCTAAACATGAACTGTGCGAGTTGGTTGAAGCATAATTTCCATAATAACTAGATAGCAGTCTAAGTTTTTTTTCATCCTTATAGCAGCCCAAATGTTTTCCATATACTACATCTTTTCCGACACAATAGTTAGGTAAACTTTTAGGGTAATAATTTCCTCCTTGAATTAAACATGTAAGATTGACTATTTCTTGTTTACAGTTTTGTGTCTTAGCTCTATGTATTGCAGATATGGCTTCTCTGTTTTGAATTTCACAGGGGGGTTTAAAATCCAACTCTGCTAGTCTTAGATATGAAGCGGGTTTGTTAGGATTTTTCACAGTAAAATCTTCGTCGTCAATATATCTGACATCAGATTTTCTAGCTGAAACACCAGCTATTTCCTGCTTCTCGACATTTCCATGTGATTTTGTTTTTAACAAATGATCATTTTCAGTGGGGAAATAATTTATTGCAAGTAATAATTGGACAAAAAATGCGATTAACACCGTTATCACCAGGCACTTAGTGTACTTGTAGTAAAATCTTCGAAAACTACACGCCATTTCACAGTATGGTGATTATCACATACACATTCCATTTAGGCAGTAGAGATTTTACATTAGGAACATAATTTATATGAGCTTTTAATTAATTATTACAAAGATTCAGCGGCAACTTTAGCAAACGAAACACGAAGAATAGCAAGAAGAATAAAATGACAATTTAATTTTGACAGCTGAGCCGACTGCAGAACATGAAGCTACAGATAAAAATGGAGGCCACACTCCGAATACCTACTTGAAGCACAAACTAAGTATCACTATCTCGCTCTCTGTGGGCAGACTCGCTCTTTCTAAATAAACAAAAAATATAAAATTGCTCAAATTCAATGAAACCAATGTAAAATCTTTATTTCTTGACATATAGACTAAGAGCTAGTGAACGCCAGACCTACGTTATTTTATAAAGGCTGAAAGTTTGTCAGCGCATGCTCCCAACATAGCTAAGAACCATGGCCAAACATGAAGTTTGGGTCATGGTGGCTTTGGCAGACAGACGGTACTAAAGGTGTGTAAAATACCAACTTAATTACGTCAAAGTANTATTCTAGTTTTCTCGAGAGCCTGCTTCTTCAACTTCATAAGTAAAATTGGGTTATCTGCCCCCCTAGACAAAACGCACTTTTTGATCGAATCGAAAATCGAATCCGTCAAAACTCCATACAAAAAAGGAGCTTTTCGACCACTTTTCGACTGGTTTGCGATTATAATTTGCACTTTGTCTAGACCCACTGAAGAACAAAATAATTGAGAATGTATAGTTCCAAAATACTGGACTGTCCTGTCGATGACATTGACAGTGGGGCGCCACCGTCAATACCGGATCGCTGGTTCAGATTTTTGCCATGTTGGAAACCATATAGTTGAACGAAGGTAGCGCCCCCCTGTCATTGAGTTTGGTGGGACAGTTCAGCGTGGGTCATCTATACATGTCTGCAGCTTTCTCAAAGGCCCTAGAGCAATTCTAAGTATGCCATAAATAAAAACCTAATTAGAGTCATCAAACGTCTCAGTCATTAATTTAGTGCCACTAGAAACACCTTGTTGATCAAAACTGATGTCTTTTTGTATTTTTGGGTTATTATTAAAGACAACGCCCATCCAACTCCAAAACCCCGAAAGCTTTCAGCTCGAACTGCAAAATCGTTTCGAATGCCTAGGAGACTGCGGAAATGTGGACGAATACAGTGACAGGTTCGTGGAAATTGTCCAAACGACTGGGTCTAAGTTCTTTAAAACCCGTCGTTCAAAAAGAACCAAAAAGATCTCTGACCTCACCAATCAACTCATGGAAGAGAGACGGAACTTGGTTCTGCAGTCCTCTGAAGATGCTGCTCAGTATCGGCGTCTTAACAGACAGATCTCCAAGTCTTTGACTCGCGACTTACGCCAATTTAATACAGACCGTATTAAAGAGGCGATCGAGCGAAACAAGGGCTCTAAAGTGTTCGCAAGAGATCTGTCTGTTGGCCAAAGCCAACTGACCAAGCTGAAAACCGAGGATGGCAGAGCCATTTCGTCGGGGCCGGAGATATTGGAAGAGGTTGAGAAGTTCTACGGACAATTATACACGAGTGTACGCACACCTGTCACAAATCTAGCCGAAGACCCAAGAGCTAGATTGATCCGACACTATACCGAAGACATCCCGGACGTCAGTCTGTACGAGATTAGAATGGCTCTCAAACAGCTAAAGAACAACAAGGCACCGGGTGATGATGGAATCACGGCTGAGCTTTTGAAGGCAGGTGGAACGCCGATACTGAAGGCTCTTCAGAAGCTGTTCAATTCCGTCATCCTCGAAGGAAAAACGCCTACGACATGGCACAGAAGTGTGGTGATACTCTTCTTCAAAAAAGGTGACAAAACCTTGTTGAAGAACTATAGACCCATCTCACTTCTGAGCCATGTCTACAAGCTGTTTTCGAGAGTCATTACGAATCGTCTCGCTCGCAGGCTCGACGACTTCCAGCCTCCCGAACAAGCCGGTTTCCGAAAAGGCTTTGGTACCATAGACGAGGCTTGCCTGGAAATGGTGAGATGTAAGTGCAAGAAGTAGAAGAAGTGTATTATTAATAAGAAAATATATTGAAAATTTGACATGTAATTCTTATTATTCTTATTCTGAAGTAGTGCAGAAGCTGGTGCTGTCTGAAAAAAAAACAACTAAAACGGTCATAGCCGTAACCTTTGTACCTACTAAAAATATCTCCCGTACTATGATTGTGAAACCTCTTTTTCCTCACANGAGTCACAGTAGTTGTTGTGCACAGATGTTTGCCTTATGATGAGAGCGTGAATTATTGAACTCTGCCCTTGTTTTGTTCTTAATTCTTCTACATCTCGGACTTGTCCAGCCAATACCAACAACTTTCCTTTAAATACGGTTTGTGGTTGGATTTTGATATTGTAACACTCACAAACCCGGTCTTCAAAACAATACTAATTTCGATCTGAAAACGATATTTAATTTATTACTAGCGATACAGGAACATTTAATTATATTTACTGTTATATAATTAAACCGTTAAAGTAGCTATTTCTTTTTGTTTTACTGTAAAACTACAACTATAAATGAAGTAAACAAACCCTAACACAATCAAAATTCAACACAATTTTTGGACTTACCTCATTTGATTTGAATGACCAAAATTATTTCAAAACCTTTTTTCCACCCAAATCGTGGTATTCACAACAATTTATTAGTCGAAAATATTTGTTATTTTTTCATTTCGATATTTTTCACAAATATACGACCTAAATGTCAATGTGACAGAGCCCTCAAAGTTGTGGACGCTAGTTGGCGCTGTAATCGTGCACGGAGCCAATACTACAGTTCACACTAAAAAGAGAGGTAGGGCCGCAGAGAGCGAGATAGATATAAGTAGGTATTTGACTCAAGTTTTTGTTCCAACTCTGCCCTCCATTTTTATCTTTAGCTTCATGCTGCAGAACTGTCAAGGCAAGGCAAGGCATTATCTGTGGACAAGGCGTTACACTACGCTCTTTTTGCATGGGTTTTTTTACTACATGACATAATGGTGCCTGGCCTGGATGCCGGGTCACTGTGCATTATCCATATCTGTGGTGCATTACCTTAAACATGGACTGGACAGGAGATGAAATGCGAATGAATGAATGTTTCATCTCCAGTCTACACTCCAGTTACCACAGATATGGATAGATGCAGCATGTGTCAAAAATTGTATGAAGCCGAGCGTGCCACTTTTTAAACGTCATTAGTGTCATTTTAGCGAATTTTAGTGATTGCCGCAACGTAAAAGTAATCGTATCATCGTACTGCATTCGNAATTTTTAGTGATCTGGCGATTGGGACCGCGGTCTTAGTTGATTGCGGTCCCAGTTGGCGGAAACCTCGGGTCGGGTATCACTCATCCATCAGAGATTCGTAAATCTAATTAATCTATTTAATACCCACAGATAAATCATATTTTACTAACTAAATCACCTAAAAGTAACCTTTTCATTAGTGTAACCTAAAAGTAAACCAAAGCAGTTCAAAAATCAGCTAAAAGGTTACAAAAGTAACCTTCTGGCAACACTGACTGTTTCTCATTATTGCAGTCAACTGTCATCTTTTTTTTTAATACAAGTTTTACGGCTATGGATATTGGATATAGATCCTTACTTTTATTGATAATTCTAATTTAATTTCCCGTGAAGAACCACGAAGCAAAAATGAGAGAACAATTTTATTGTTCGAACTGACATTTCTTCTAACAAACCAGAAAGCCCCATTATTCCTGAACAAACACCGCTATCGCCAAATGGATTAATGCAACCACCATCACCTGTGAAAATGCACAGACACTCCGAAAATCCAACTCTAATTATTCAACACAAAGAAAGCACATCACATGTTGTTATACATCAAATGGAGAATCCCAGAGCATACAGCAATAGGTCGCCTGCTCAAAACCAACATCTTAGAGATATGCGCGGACCGTCTCCTATGGCGCAAAATCATCATCATCAAGATAAATTGGGAAGCATATCGATACTATCGATAGTATTGATAGTTTTTTATTTAAAAGCGACAATACTATCGATAGTATCGATACTATCGATAGTTTATTCTTCACGAGCAACAATACTATCGATAGTATCGATAGTATTGCACATATTCAATAGTATTGCCTCGTTTTGAGCTATCGATAGTATCGATAGTATCGACAGTATCGATACTATCGATAGGCCAATCGATAGTCTTGCGATAGTTTGACTATCGATAGACTATCGATAGACTATCGATAGTCGACTATCGATCGGCAACACTAGTCAATTCCTCACGTTAATAAAATATTTTTGCTGCTTGCTGTGCATTTAATTTTGCTCCATTTTGTATACATTTTACCAGTTTCTTCTAATAATATTTGTGCACAGTGGTTTAGATAGATATTGCAGCTTTCTTTATCTGGTGCTAAATGATTGTTATTTAAAAAGGTCGTCGATTTTACTCAAAAATGGATATCCCAGTACAAATAGCAGTAAGGCTAAAACCTCCAAGCCTAGCTGACTCGACTCAATGTATATTTAGTAATCCAGTCACTCAGATTGTAATCACGGAGAGTGGACAAACATTTCATGTAAACAGGGCTCTACCATTGGACTGTACTCAAGCCAATTTGTTTAACTCATTCATGATACCCCAAATCAATTGCTTCTTGGATGGCTGCGATACTTCTGTTGTTGTGTTTGGTCAGCCAAAGACAGGAAAAACATACACTTTATTTGGTTCAGGCAAGTAATTGAATTCAACTTTTTTTAATATGCTAAAATATATTATTATTTTCATGTTCAAATCATTACTATTTCATGGGTTTCAGGTTTTGAATGCATTCATAGTGAGAGTGATCAAGGAATCATACCAAGATTTCTCACAGAAATATTCCATAAACTCAATCACATGCCAGAAAGGGAGTATATCTTGCACATAACATGGATGCAAGTTGTAAACAATAACATCTTCGATGTTCTGGGGGCAGGGTTAGTGAGATGCTACAATGTTGAAGAAGCTTTTCAGTACCTACAGATGGGCTGGAGACAAAGGTGCCCGGGGAACAACCATACGGTGTTCACAGTTAGTGTAGAACAAAAGTGGGTGGGCACCAATGGTGTGCTTAATCACAGAATGTCAACAGCTAGTTTCTGTGACCTAGCAGCCTACCCGGAGCCGGGCCTTTTTGCTCTTGAAAATATAATTAAAGAGCTGTTGGCAGGAAATCCACCAAAACAAATTAATTATGACCAATGCATACTCACAGCGATGCTCAGAGATTCATTTGGTGGCAGAGCCTTTACATGGGTTATAGGCTGTATCAGCACAGAGCCTGAAGATTATCAGGATACTCTCAAAATATTGAACTTATGTCTATGCTGCAGAGGCATAAAAAATTTTGTGACTGTCAATCTCTTTGCTGATAACAACACTCCCGTTTACCCTGAGAAGACAATGCCTCCTCAAAATGAAAATAATTTTAACTTGCAATTTGCTACAGCTCAGTGGATAAAACTGGTTTCAAATGCTGAAGGACTTTTTAACAAAATTCTTCAATCAAAATCACTGTCTGAAGCTGATATTAACCAAGTGACTGAGTGGTTGTTTTTAAAGGCTGAATGTGATGAATGTTTAAGTACTGATGTTGGAACTGATAACAAAGATGCTGGACCCAAACAGGGATTACCTAGAATTGCTGAAGACACAGAACCAAGTGAGCCAAGTGAGACTGATGGGGAGAGTGATTCCGAAGATAGTCATTCAGAGACAGTATTCCAGGATAAACTTGAAAAATTCATGGAATATTTTAGAGAGAAGAATGATCAACTTTTTGCTGATCGCTGTGAGGAGTACTTGAATCATATTGATTCTGATGATATTACAATATCAGAGACCAGTGGCTCTCAATCTTTGCCCATCATGACATCCCAGTCCAATTCAGGACGCCGGCGAACAATACAACCTGGGGAAAGTCTATCTGGTGCAGAGTTAGAGCTATTACGAAAAGTAGCAGCAAAAGCTATTTCACCTGAATCTCAAAAGATATTAATAGAATCACACAAAAAAGATCTTGATCCAGAACCAAAGTTAATAGAGAGAGAGCTATTGAAGATGATAGATTCACCAAAGACTGACGAAATATGCAAGAAATATAAAATAACAAAAGAAAAATATACACAAAAGCAGATTTTGGCCCGTAAATTATCCAAAGAAATCAGTTGCAGTCAATCACAACTGAAGGAACTGATTAATTTGTGTATAGCCAAAGAGCGATTAATTGATGACCTTTCAAGGGCAATGTCTCACAATACACACAACAAACTAATTAATAATGTGCTAGTTGACCAAGATACCTTGAAAGAAATAAGAAGACATGAGTCAAGTTTGAAGACTTATAAAAAACAGATTGATCAAATTAAAAGACAGATAAAAAAGGATGAGAAGCGTAAAAATACCTTAGATGTAGAACTTGTAAAAGATAAATTAAAATTAGATGAACTTTCTGAAAGTTCCCTAGATGTTAAAGATAAGAAAACTAACTCATTAAAGCATTTTACAAATAGAATTACTCAGTTAGATAGTATATTGAAAGAGAAAACGAATGATTTAGAAAATTTGGAACTATCAAAAGAGAAAGAGCTGATGTTGAGAAAGGAGATTAAAAACTTGCGTAAAACTCGAGAATGTTTACATGAACAACGATGCAGTTTAGGACATAAGAGAAAAATTTATAAATCTCTTTCAGATTCAGAGGTGATAAAGATTTGATTTATTTTATACCAAAGAATACAGGAACAAGTATCATATTAACAAAAGTTGTTTTTTTAAATTTTTCAGGAGCGCAAATTATTAGAGTGTGAAGAGGCTATTGAGGCCATAGACACTGCCATAGAGTATAAGAACAATCTGATTTGTGGCAAATCACCTTCTGCTTCCCTCTCCGACACCCAGGATAACAGGGACTCGAGGACTCGCGGCGAGCAGATGTTGATGGGAAGGCTTGACAAATTGTCTCATGATGAAATGAAAACTCTTTTGTATAGGTATTTCCAGAAGGTAAAATATTTTGGTTTCTGTACTAGTAAATTCAGTGTTGTTGTTGTAAACTCCTATGTTCAGCAGTGGACGTCCTGTGGCTGAAATGATGATGATGATGATGAATAGTAAATTAACTTACTTTATTTAGGACTTTTAGTAAGTAACCCCTCCAGCTACAATTAAGTTACAGTTATGTTAGAACGAACGAACGAACGATGTTAGAACTGATTGATAGTGGTAGACCTCAAAAGTTCAGTAAACGATGGAGATCCAACTACAGACCCTAAGGCTAAAATTAACAGTATGACACTAAAATTGTTGGCTATTCTATTGTCCCCTATTTGTTAAATTGCTAATTTCCATTGGAGCAGATTATAAGCATCAACTTGGTGAATCTATAACAGTAGGTAAATAGATTAAATCTTTTAATTTCCAATCAAAGAAGTCTTTCAGTCAAGTGACTGGATCGAGTTTTGAGAGTTGTCATACACATGAACCGTGTACATAATTCTTGTCTGCGCTAGATACGAACGCGGACGCGCATTGTGTGACAAATTTTCGTAGCTAAGTCCGACGAAAGTCTTGTCTTCGGCAGACACGGTGAAATTTCTTATCGTGTACAAGAAGCTTTATAATAAAGGTGGTGGACCTGAGAGGCGCGTGCGCGGCGTTGGAAGCGGGCGTGGCGGCGGCGGCGGACGAGGCGGCTGCGTGGCGCGCCCGGGCCGCGGCCGCGTGGCGGCACGCGCAGCGCATGCGTCCTAACGCGCACACGCGGTATTTATCATCTTTAATTAACCTTATCTATAGCCTGACCAGGAACATAAAAACCCTCGCCATATTGCGGAAAACTAATGGTACTAATTTCTTTTAATGGCAACAGTAACTAAAAACTTCATTGACATGTCACCTTGCATGTCAGTCTATTGTTGTCAAAGTGTAAACAAACTTTATTTTAAATGTGCGCAATTGATTTTGTGCATGAAATTGCTAAAATCTTTTATAGTCGTGAAAGAAAAGTGGTTCACAATGTGTTAAAGTATTTGTCGGAAGAGAAATACCAAGGGTTCGGACAATATTTTCATTGAAAATGTTTCCAATAAAGGTTGTCAAATTGACTGACATGTTTATCGTATAGTACAGTCCACTATGAAAATTAGCTGTGGTTTGTTTCAACTACCTATTTTAAAGTTTTTTGTCACTTTCTAAAAGTTGAATTTTATGGAATTGGGAAAGAAGTACCGAGTTTGAAGCGTTCATGAGCAGACATTGCAGTTGAATATTCAAGTTCTGAATTTGGTTATTGATGAATAATAAAATAAATCCTACTAGTTCGATTGATGGTTTCATTTAATTTATTTAAACCAGGTTACCTATAATAATATTTTTTCGTTAATTTATGAAAATATCAAATTAGCCCATAATCCTGAATCCTGAGCTGAAACATAAAGTTAGCCTATTAATTTAACACAGGTACGACTGTACTCAGTGTTGCACTATCAAATGCAATTGAAGCGCCTCTATGCCAGGGTTTTTATGTTCCTGGTCAGGCTATACGTAAAATGTACGCCAGTAATCATACTCCACCGATCAACCAAATCAAACATGAACATGAACCATCTGGCAGTGGAAGTTTAAGCCGGATTATTTAGATATTAAAAAGATAAAATAACTCAGCTTAAGATTTCCGTCTAGTGACGCCGGATTATTTGTCTGACGCGTTGTGGTCTCGTGACGCATCAGATCGTAATCGGTTTCATACATTTCATCATTCATATTCATCATACATCATCATTATTTTTTAATTTGGTCACATTTGAATGTGCAGATTTTTTACTTTTTCCTTAAAATTTCCAGCCACTTCCACTCGGTGCATCGATACCTAGACGGTGGTAACGCGGAAAGAGCTCTGTCGCTCGGCATGACCACCGACTCGGAGACGTCAGATGACGCTATGCGGCTGGTAGACCGCATGAAACAGCTAGCGAGGTATCCTCCGGTGAGTAAACATCATCTTAGATTTCTTATTGACTTGTTAGAACTAGGTTCTCATAACAGTGATTGCGAGTTGTTTTTGTTCCACTAACACGTTGGGCGCCAAAATGTAGAATTTGGCGCCCAACTTGGGGCTATGAAAAAACATGCCATTGCTTGGATGGTGCAAGTACCGGTAAATAATTTAAAGCTACAATATAAATTGTGAATTTTATTAAATGTACAAAGTCTCTTTTCGAACTCGAAGCATACTTGATTACTATACTTACGAGCAAAAGTATACAATCACCCCTTTGTATTCCGAGCGGTCTTAAGAACTGAATGACTATGTATTGTAATTATGTATCAATGACAATTTTAAGTTTATAATATCACCTTTAAAATGGTATCATTTTTATTGATATTTTATTAGTCATTTAATTATTATAATCCCTCGGAACACATAGGGTGATTCCAAATTTTTGCTTGCGAGTGTAGTTTAGTAGTACAGATAAAGGTAAACAAAAGCATCTTATTCAGTATCTTATTAAGTGATAGTTGCGATTTTGCATTAAAAACGTATACTAATTCATGTCTAATACTTTCAGGCCCCAGTTATCCCCAGTCAGAATCTGAAGCAGCTGATGCCAGCCACGAATATACCCGTTGCCAAGGTGACCAAGGAGAAGAACAAGCTAGTCATAGTCCAACAGCAGAGTAAGCGCAACTGATATTTGCATATTACGTTGATCATGATCAACTTTAACATCATATTGTTCGTACTATTCTCGTACTTGCTGAGGCAGCTGCTTCCGTATATCATCAACTTCGCAAGCAAATACGACTCGGAGGAATAAACGGACGCGAACTTTGACTCTTATGGCTAATAATAATAAAGACGAAAAGGTTGTGATGGTTTATGTGGACAGATTTTTAAAAAAAGGTGCGTGATTTGACTTCGTTGTGAAAAGGTTGTGGTGAACTTATCTGTGGAACATTTTGGATGATCTCGAGTGTTGGGATTGAAGTATTTGTTTTGGCTGTTTTTACAATGTCCAAGTATTATGATCTCCATTGTGAAGTGTGTCGATTTTTAGTACGCAATCAAAAATGCTCTTAGTTATAAAAGTAATAATACTCTTTTAGAATACTCGTACAATAGGCTACATGGTCGTCAATGAGTTTAGATTTATGTCTAAAATGTACAAAATAATTATGTAGTATTAATGTAGTTTCTGTCATCTATTAGATAATATTTATGTATGTAATGTTATACTTCTTTCTATATGATGCGATGTGTCGATGGTTAACATTTTTGCATATTTAATATCGTAAATAATTATATATTCTTGATGATAGATAAGATATTCTAGTCTTTATATTCACTTTCATCGGTAAGCTGCTGCTCCTAGGAACTATACCTACGCTATTACAATCGTGAGCATTTTTATTATGAGATTCTATATGTAATGTAATTGAGAATGAGAGAATGTCTCCAACTTCCTCATTGGCCCTAGAGCAATTCCAAGTATACCATCAATAAAAGCCTAATTAGAGTCATCAAACCTCTCAGTCATTCAATTAGAGCCATTAGAACTTCATAACTATGAGTTGTTTTCTATGTGTAAGCTGAGGACACGTGTCTCCAGCTGACACATCTGTATCTTCGTAAATATTTATGCTACGATAATGTATTATACCTCAAAAATTACAGTCGAATCCAAATAGTAGGCTTTCCACTTTTCAAGACTTTAGCTCAAATACTGTTAAAACCACGATCAAAAAACTATGTGCGAGCTGGAGTACCGTGTCTCCAGCTTACACATCTGTATCTTCGTAAATATTTAAGCTACNTGAACCCTCAGCGTGCACCGTCGGCACTCTACACCGACGGCACACTAACAAATACCTTTAAATGTGTACAAACAATAAACCATGTATAAATAGCATAACATAATACCAATAAACCAGATATCAACCGTCCGTCGTTGTGTCTCATTTCCCCCCGCTGCGGCCAAGACACCCATAGCCGTCGCTATGATCAGTCCGGTGAGTCTGCCGGGCTGGCAGCGGGTCCCCGCCGCCTACCTGCCGTCCTAACGCTGCTGCCCTGGGCGACCTGGGCACAGCTACCTTCCTATCAAACTCTTATTATGTCTAAGTATATATTGTTAGGCAGGGCTAGGGCTCTAGGGACTTAGTGTCTTAGGGAATAGGGACTCTAGGCTCACTAGGGAGTTAGTC
Organism: Ostrinia furnacalis; assembly: GCF_004193835.3. Taxonomy (NCBI): domain Eukaryota; kingdom Metazoa; phylum Arthropoda; class Insecta; order Lepidoptera; family Crambidae; genus Ostrinia; species Ostrinia furnacalis. The sequence goes on along the minus strand of NW_021133072.1, from coordinate 398,961 downwards.
CCCTTCCTGACCGCATATCCCGGGCACGGGAGCGGTGCCTTACAACCACTGCCTCCCGCCCGTCCAGTTGGCTTACTCGTATAAACCACTCAGATATGTCTACATTTACTCGATTTAAACATAACACGACTACTTATTCTGGAATCCCTATTTAGCAACCTTTTACTCAAATGATGAATGAAATTGTGTACAAATGAGATGGGCTATTCCAAAACACACATTTTGGTGATTGTACTACTTTAAATGTCAATTACATTGGGTTTATTAGTTGGGCAATCAGTTAACTGTTTGTACTTCTTAACTGAAACACATCGCGTCGCTTTATAAAAACACTTCTATTATAAAATTCCACATTCTAAAACCAAGCTGCCACTTTTATTGCTCAATGCAGCCTCACTTTTCAAAAATAAAGGTGTAATATAAATAAACTTTTATTAATCTTTATAACAACTGAAAAACCCAATAGCCATACCTTCCCAAGCCTCCCGTCTTCGTCGTCCTCACGCCAGCGGTCGACGACCCTCTCCAGCTTGTCCTTCAAGTATGGTATAAGCACCAGCAGCGCCAGCGAGCCCTTCTCCAGCCAGTAGGGCAGGCGCTTGTGCTGCGGAGTCAACTCTGAGCTGAAGGACACTGGCACCCGCAGCAGGCCGTAGAAGCTCTCCGAGAATGAGGCCGCTGGAAGTACATGAGAGAAATGTGGTGAATGAGACAGGCAGAAAGTCTTCAATCTACTAGAAATACTGTTAAATCTTCTCCAGATGTAATTTTACAAAATGAATCTTTTCTAGATGTCTTGTTACAAGCTTATAAAACTATGTTACCTACAATATATGTATAATATAATAAAAATAAACTTTTTTAAAAACAAGCTTTTCTGAATTTCGAAAGTTTGTATCGCGCATGGAATTTATTCCTCTTTTTCTCTGTTTGCGCTACAAGCTTTCGAAATTCAGAATAAAAGCTTGTTTTTAAAAAAGTTTATTTTTATTATAATTTTATTTTACTCTTTTTAGTTATATCTTAATCTCAGGACCCTGGACGTTATCTAACACTAAAGTGCTCGAAAAGACAAATCCAACGAACCCAAACTCGATGAGTTTCCGCCGTTTTGTTTAGGAGTTCCTATGGCCACCTCCCGACTCCATCATCAGACCAGCTCAATGGTACCATAATATTGCATTGTCATCGGACTTACACATGTATGCAAAATTTCAGCTCAATAGGAAACCGGGAAGTGGGTCAATTTTAAGTTGCAAGATTTGACGACAGACACCAGACATGTGAAAGTAATAAAAAGCTTAATTATAACGAATTATTTGATCTTTAAAACGCAACTCTAACTTATACGGTTTTAATAATCCACCGTGTGTTACGTGTCACCAGCTTACACATACGTATCGGTTCGTAGTTCGAAAACGGTTCGAAATAAAGCTTTGAAAGAATTGAAGTCGGGTTTTTTTATTCGACTTTAATTTATGAGATATAAAACATTGATGTAGCTTAAATATTTACGAAGATACAGATGTGTAAGCTGGAGACACGGTACTCCAGCTCGCACATAGTTTTTTGATCGTGGTTTTAACAGTATTTGAGCTAAAGTCTTGAAAAGTGGAAAGCCTACTATTTGGATTCGACTGTAATTTTTGAGGTATAATACATTATCGTAGCATAAATATTTACGAAGATACAGATGTGTCAGCTGGAGACACGTGTCCTCAGCTTACACATAGAAAACAACTCATAGTTATGAAGTTCTAATGGCTCTAATTGAATGACTGAGAGGTTTGATGACTCTAATTAGGCTTTTATTGATGGTATACTTGGAATTGCTCTAGGGCCAATGAGGAAGTTGGAGACATTCTCTTTATATTAGATTACCCACCGAAAACTACAAAAATATGTAGATATTATTATCTTATAAATACAGTAGAATGTAAATATATGTGTGTTTTTAGCTATTAATGATAAATAAATGGTAGTCTTAAATTTTTTACTTAAATCAATCGTGATATTATTAAACTAATAGTTAAACCATATAAGATATTTTTTGCGATTTTTCGTACTTATCATAAGACTGCATATAATGTAAATAAGTCCCTTAAATTATATTTTGTCTTAATTTAATATACATAATTATTATGAGTATGGATGTTGTAGGGTTAAGATAATGTACACACAACATTATGTTCATATGTATATTTTATTTTACACTTTTTTTCATAATATTACCTACTTATATCACAATTTATAGAATGTAGACTATTTGAAATCCCAAGGAATGCACAACACTCCATCAGATAGTACCGAGTAGTAATGGGTTATGTACAAAATGTTGCCTTGTAGTATCTGTAAAGAATAAAAATGACATGTAATCTCAATTTGTAATTTGTGCACTGAATACAATTATTTGTAAAATTGTGTTGTTTATTTAATAAATTTACATAAACAGTGAGATAAGCAGGGCCCCGACTGCGCTAATTTGTAATGAGTGCAATTCTATCGCGTTTCATCTCTAGTCCACACTCCAGTTACGATCCAATTTCATTTCAGCTGAAGTGCAATTTGGTATCGCGGTAAAGTTTACGCGAAAACAAAGACGAAAAAACGGATTTATGCACTTTCCATTAAAATTATCTGCAGCGCGTCGTCAAGTCGCCTAAGCCTAGGCGCAGACCACCGATTTTTTGTCGGCCGATAGTTTAGTCGGGCAGTTAATAATTATGGGCATGTATGAAAGTGTGCACATTACACTGATTTGGTATCGGCCGATTTTTCATACAATTAAAACGGGGCCCAACTATCGGCCAACTAAAAGTTGGTCTACGCCTAGGCTAAATGTGAAAGCGCTCTTACCGTGCCGATTTTGTCTACTCGAGTGAGCAATCTTTGGCAACACGAGATCATCAATCCGGGCGTTATGCTGTCGTCTTTGTGGAGTTCTAGAAGCCCGAATCTTTCCTTCACTTCCTTATGGAGCGCTCTTTCGACATGTTTGTTTCTGGAAGAAAGTCGTCCATTTGTCTTATTTTCCTTTGGTACGTTAATCTTACCAATTGCATATCAGATTTTGTAATAAACTTTTTTATAGTCTATAACCATTACTATTTTGTTAGTCAATTGAGGTTCTTTCTTGGCCAGTAGGTAGGTAGGTAACTTACATGCTATATTCGGTCATCAGAGTTGTGGCCTCATCGAGATTCTTGGAAATGAACGGTATGAGTTCTGACGCAGGACAGGATGACGGGGTGATGAATTGCCCAGTGGGCGACACCATTAGCGGACCAGCTTCCCTGAAATAAATAGAAGCAATTTATGCAATCACTTGGCTCTAAAATAGTCACTTGTGTGAGATAAGCAGGGCCCCGATTGCGCTAATTTGTAATGACTGCAATTCTATCGCGTTTCATCTCTAGTTCACACTCCAGTAACGATCCAATTTCATTCCAGCTGATGTGCAATTTGGTATCGCGGTAAAGTTTACGCGAAAACAAAGACGAAAAAACGGATTTATGCACTTTCCATTAAAAGTCCGAATACCTCTTTTATAAATGGAAACACAGAAAATGTTCGTGAAGCGTTTGATTTGCGATTGAGAAAAAGTACCTTTCTGTCAGCTTTTACGCAAAGGCGTAGTTGCGTTCCGTTCTCGTTACAGCGTAATTATGCACATATTATATCGCACACTCACTGCGGGCGCCCGTCGCACTGTCGCGACGCGATACGGATTTGAGCAAAGAGCTGAATTCCGTTCGTGTTCCAGTTGCGTTGCAGTTGAAAATATCGGGGCACTGTTTGAGCATTTTACGATTTGTATCCATATTTTACATCTTCTGATTTTTTTTTAAGTTTTATAATAAGAAAGTATTTTCTTCCGAATAGAATATGTCTTACGGTTCGACGACGATCTCATATTTCTTGAGAGAGCTCGGCACATGCGATGGGAACTTGTTACCTCGACCGTAGTAGTCGCCGATCGACGTTATCAACTGCCGGAGGTGGTTGCAGTATTGGTGGGCCGATACTTTAGGCATGAACTTTCTGCAAAAAAAAAAAAAAGACTTACACTTACATAGTTTTCAACTGTTATTTAGATTTATTTTGCTTGGAAATAGAAATTTATAAAAACATAACCCTCCTTCTGGCGCATTAGGGTAAAAAGTAATGCCATTCAATAGGAAAAACACAGACGTCATCTTATATTGCCATACCAAATCTAATCCTTTTATTTATTTAAACGTAAGAAGATTTTCAACAAATAAGTCGGATGACTCTTATTTGAAACTCAATGATAAGTTATCAATATACAAAAACAATCTATCATAATTTAAGCCACGTGTCATGTTGTCTACTGAGAACTATTTTCGTAATTCGTTTGGTTTCGTTTTAAAACATTTGCTTACCTTCTACAAATATGTATTTCTCGCAAAACGCCTGATAACGCTTTTTCATAGTTGGGTATCGCTGTCAAGGCACTATCTTCTTGACTGACTTTTTTGATTAACTAAAATAAGAGGCATAATTAAAACATTTCGGTGATTTTTAAATTAACACAGACATCAATTTTACTACATGTTGTAAGTTATAATATAAATTGATGATAGAAGATTCAAGCATAAATGGTTAGAGTACAAATTTCCTGCTCGCTGTAGTTTGAACTGAGTAGAGTTTGGGCATCGTATCGAATGAAAAATGTGGTATGTCATTAACAGTGTGAACTGAAAACTTACCGAAAGCCACTCGTTTCTAACGTCGATTATATTTAAATATACATCGCCATCCAAACTCACGCCAGTGAATTGACCTAAAGCTATAGTTCTGCCTGAAATAATCAGAAAAATAATTACTCCATTATATTACAAAAAGAAATCCCCATGATGAATAATAATTTTACCTTCTAAGTTTGCCATAACTTTTGAATGCTGACCCGCCAGTGAAACCAAACTTTGGAGACCACCACGAATATGGCTTATATTCCATCCATTATCATATTTAACCTAAATAAAAATAGCCAATTATTTTATGATAAAAATATGCAGGTAAATAAAAGAAAATGATATAGGTGTTTGGACCTCACAAAGAAGCTCTCAATGGCTAAAAGCTGTTTAAAACAAGCAAAGATTTATTTTAAGTATGGTCATACATCAATAAAATTTATAATTTTACACTTGGCAGCACTAAATGTCAAATTTCAATAATCTCCAATTCGAACCTTATGAATAAAGCATAAAGATCAAAATCCATTGGGCATTACTATTTTTCTATTGCCAAGCTAGCTATTTATCTGGATAAAATCGACACATATGAATTACGAACTTGTTTAATACCATAAGTTTTGCACAGATGTTCCATTAGAGTCTTAACTTGATCTCTTGTAGCTTCTGTTGATTCATACTTTTCTTTTGCTATCATACTGTTATCATATACCCATTCACTGTAATTTAAAGATATTTATTGTAGGTACTTAAAGCATTATTATTTTCAGTACTCTATCCAAAGAAGCCATAAAGGCTTTCAGTGGTATCTTAAGTAACCCCACTAGGACATGACTCCATCTCCATGAGTCCTACTTGTGAGGCTGAGATTCTTATGTAGTCTCAAGTCACTGCTTGGATTTATAGTTATAGCTTACCAGCTCTAGTGGAGTTATGTCCTTACTTCTCTCCATGAAAATTACACTTGATTAGAAACATTACTGTTGTTGGGAACCCAACAACGCGCGGGAGGAGACGTGCGGGCGGCGTACAATGACTAACGTCACCTCGGGCCGACAGCGTCATCATCGGCTGCGCTCGGGTCACACACTCGCCTTTGGGACACCACCGTCGTCGCACAAATACCGCGTACTCTCATAATTGATTGTAAATTAGGCTGGCGAGAATACAGCACCTATTTTTATACAGTCCGCTATTTTATTTCTTACTAATATTCGTTAGGACCCTAACAACTGTGCTCATGCCAACTACAAAAACAAAGGAGGATTCTTACATAACATTAAGAATTGCTTTTCTTTCTTCAACTTTCCTCTTCATTTTATTCACTTTCTCAAATTCACTGCTATATTCTTGATATGCTTTTGCAAAGTCTGCATACTGTTGGTCTATACTAAAAAAAGTAAATATTTTAAGTATTAGAAATGTTAGTGGTTGGCAACAAAGTAAATGGATATTCTGCTCTTTTTTGATTATAATAATGATAGATACCTGGGATTATTTGTAATTGTACTTCTAGGTATTTTATCTACATAAGTTGTGGACATTTGACATGCATTCAAAACTTTCACAACTGTTTCACGGGCGTTATTCCCATTCAGCTGGATCTTCACATGTTTAAATTCACCTGAAAGCAGTGATGTAAACTGATGAAAATACGAATGTTTTAGTCTTAACTAATGATCTATTATGTTTTGAAAGTACATTGTGTTTTTTACCTTCCGGCATATCTTTTTGTCTTAAATAAAATGATAGTGGAGGTACTGCAATCCCTCGACTAGACTGTTGTGCCTCTAACAAGGCACTCAATTGTTGCAGGGAATTTTCATTTACTTTCTGCAATAAACAAGATATTATGTAAATTAAAATACTTTATTGCATAAGTTGCATAACATCTTATTACATGAGAGACTGGATAATTCTCAATCACGTTTTTGCCAATCTTAGTTTATTTTGAATATTAATTTATTATTAAAGATAAAGAATGTTACTTAAATTATGGTCTTATAGGTTCAAAACCGGTTCACTTACCCTTTGTGCTGGATATTTTCCAAAAAGGTCTGGATGCACACTGAAGTAAAATGGTCTAAGGGCTGTGGAAATCTCTGCAGAACTCAAATATCTACAAAACACTCCAGCACAGCGACAGCTGCTGAAATTAATTCAAAAGAACATAATTTAATAAGTAACATTACAATAGTCGGTTTGTGAGCCTCTGCCACCACACATAATTCCATTAAAAGTGTAAAAAACTAAATTTGTTCTATGTAATTTTTACCTTATTTTAATTCTGGAATACATTTTGTTGATATTTGACTTACTGCTGTGGATTTTTCTTAATTTACGCACTAGAATTTGTCCAAAAACATAGCTTTTGAATTGGATTGAATTGGATTCAGTGACCTTCATCTGTCACTGTCAAAGATGACAGCATTTGACAGGAAACAGATGATAGTTACTTTTTTATCAAAATATTTGTTATGGCACTCGACATATTTGCCGTACCATATCGATCACATCATCAGAAATTCAAGCAATCAAAAGCCTCAATTTTTGATTATTAAAATTGAATTTCATTTTGTAACTGAACACAGACAGACATGGAAATCAACAAAATTGATACTCGATCGAAAAAAATCGGTAGAGAAGGGAAAGAAAAGAAGATTGCTAAGAATGCTCTACATAAATGAATCTTGGACAACTAAAACTAAAATAGTAGGCCAAGGACTTGCAGAAAACTCATTCCTGAAATAAGTGGGCGCTCTCGCTGTTGAAAGTTGTGAATAAGTTTACCACATGTAGTACCTACTTTAAATAGGCATTAGTGTAGGTTATAGTGGGCTTTAGGTTTCATGGGATTGATGGGATAAGCCACAAGGATAATCCTTCGATCAACAATACCAACTAGATATTGGTATTGTTGATCGAAGGATAAGCCCGATATAACCTACTTACATTTTAGTAGGTAACTGAACTTGGTAAGAGAGTTTTCTTAAAGAAAATATTCTTCGATGTCTGTTTGTGATTGGTAGAGTCAGTTCGTTAATTTAAAGGAGAGACCTTCATATCATGGGATGGGTATCAGTATAAAAAAATGAAATGTAAAGTACCTACTTAAGCAGGTACCTTCGAAGCAAGCAGTATTATTATTATCGTGTAAGAAAGATCTACAAGTTTGAATAAATTATATCTCGTTACAATAATTATGACATGATACCTACCGCGGAAACAGAAGTCAGGAAGATATTGATAAGTGATGTAAGTTGGAGGTTAATGGTATAAAATGAATAACAGGTGAGCTGCGGATCGGTTGCTGGCTGGTGAGATAAAATCTGAAGGCTGCGCTTGCGGCGCGGTGCGTGAGCTGTGACGCAACGCGCGCCGCAGACGCGGTAGCGCCGCGCACCCTCCGCTGGCCGCAAACGCCTGACACTCGCCGAGCTTCATAATTGTTACCCGAGTTCAATAATTAAGCGATAAATATACCAGAGTGTGGCGGTGAGAGGAGGGCGGCAGTCGAGCGGCGGCCGCGTTGCGTACCACACACCCGCGGAGTGATGGACCCGAAGCTCGTTCGACATTTTTCTATCGGACGCCGTAGGAATCTCACCTGACTGGTTCCCGCGCAACGCTGCGTTAGTGCGCCGCTCTGGTGAACCCTTTCGCTTGTAAATGTGCCGATATTTACATATGCGCGCTTGCGTTGAACTTTCGATCAGCGCCCGTGGTCCGAGCCCGAGCCCGAGCGGTGTCGCCCGCGAGCTGGCCGCCGCCGGGCCCAGCGCGCCGGAGCCGCCGCCGCAGCGCTCTCAACTGCTGCACTACGTGCGATGACCTACGTATGTTTTTTGTAGCTTCATACTTAACCACCTATTGCAAAAATGAGCTCTTCCTAGGTGAACCAATACAGACACTCGAACAACCTACTTTCATCCATAAAGTAAGTTCAGATAGCTTTGGCAGGTGGTTATCTTCCTAAGATCAGTTAGTTAAGACTGCGACTCTACCTCTTTATCGACGGTCACGGAATAAACATATTTTGATGCAAGAACGTTACTAATATAAATAAATACAACTCGAGGAGTCGTATTATTCGATAGCTCGCAAACAAGTTATTGATACTGAGAAATCGGCCGGCGTTACGGTGATAATATTGTAATGTAAGTAGATGTAAATTATTACCTTGTTCCAATTAAATCACTGTCTGTTGATAACAGATGACGTTTTTGGTGAAGCTCTTATCGAGTGCGCTGACGTGAATATATAATGCAACATTATCAACCATATGTTCTGCATAAAGACAATGTGCATCGTAATAGTGCGTGCTCTTCTAATAATATCACAATGAAAATAGGTACTCCATAAATGTGTGTTCTAAATAAACACCAAATAGAGGAAAATGTGTGTAATTGTGATATTAATAGGCTCGGTGGGTAAGGACTTCGCTCTCTCACTAATAAATAATACAATTATTAGGAAACTTCGCCTGCGCCTGCGCCTACAATTTTTTGCTATCTTGATGTCAGTAAAAGAAAGTTTTGTTTTGATAAACAGCCAGACAATAAGAGATTGCCTATAGGTATTCTTACTTGGCTCTAGATAATACTAGCTGACCCGGCGAACTTTGTTCCGCCTTAATGGCAATAAATAACGGGATAAAAAGTATCCTATGTCCTTCTCCTGACTCTAAACTACCTCCCTGACAATTTTCAGCTAAATCGGTTCAGCCGTTCTTGAGTTATAAGCGAAGTAACTAACACGACTTTCTTTTATATATATAGATTATATACTAAGTACTTCGATAGAAACTAAGTAGGGGAATAGTTTTATCAGCAACAATAAGGTTTCTGTAAATAAGTAATAAACATAGAGTCAATCAGTCTGGTAAATTGTGTTTCATCATTATTTTCTGGTTTAACACAAGTATTTCTTGCAAGATGTTGACACAATTTAATGGCATTTCAGTGTTTAAAGAAGAAACTTTTTGCAAGTATGGGATCCACATCTAAGTTGCTAAAAATGTATACGCTTTGAAACAGCTAATCGGTTAGTTAGCATGGGGAAGTGAATCAATTACTTACTTATTTATCCCTTGTACATTCATTATTTTGCGCACTTTAAACTTCGAGTGTAGGTACCTACTTGTTCTTAGGAACTTTGACTTTTAAATTATCATAATGTGCAATGGATCTTCGGAGTGAGACCTCTATGCGACACAGGCAGCTGTTTGCGTAGATCAGTGTCGAACACGCAACAGCACGGTCTCAGTCCCGATTGTAAGAAAAATTTGAGGTTCATTAATGCATCCTCTCGATTCTGCGAAACATTTCAACACATGCATGACATTGAAGGACATTAAAATCAGGAACGTTACCTGTTACTCATCATAAGTACCACTACTTAAGCTCTGAACTTTGGATAGTTCCAGATTGGCACAAAATCATAACTCTACCTATGTACCTACCTGCTTAGTGGGAAATAGAGCTAGCTTAGATTGACCATATTCATAGAAAACCTTGTATGTACCTACTCCTAGGTTGCCTATTTGCCTATGCACCTCAGAAGATTTGGCATTTCAAGTTTGCATTGTTATTAAGGTAGAGCTCTACCTAATTCAATATATAGGGTGACATTAAAATCGTTGGCATCCTTTTAAACTAAGACTCTCAGTTTTTAAGGTTCCGTAGTCCTGACAAGGAACCCTTATTTGTCTTAATTTTACAATTTTGCTCTTAAAAGGAGTTTAAAACGATTGTACAGTTAACAGCACATCAGACATTTTTGTTGCAGAATAACACCTACTACATCGAAATAAGATGACACAGTGTTAAGTTTGATGTGCTGTAGGTGAGTATTTCTCAAAAAAATGTACATCTTGAAAAAAAAAGAGTGCTTTGAAACAGTTCCAAAGTTTTATATTTATAAATCATCACACAAAAAAACACACACACAATTTTGAAGGATGAATATTAATCTTTAAGATAACGAAGAATAATAGCTATAATCCTACTTATTACCAAATATTTAGATATTTTATAAATAGTCCTTTTTTACCTTTCATACAAAAACCTGTTTGCCACCCTAGCTTTTTCATGTGTTTTTGTATCATAAAATGCGATACGTATATAACTAAATTATTGTAAATTTCTTTGTATTATCGTTCTACAGTAATCGCAGTTTCTGTATCAAATTAATTTTCTATGGGGTGATATAATAATTAGCAATTTAAAGCAAAAAAACAAAATGAGTCGCTCTCATTTACTATTTCGTTATTTACTCTTTAGTTACGATTATTTCTACTTTCCCATGGTTTCTGAACAATTCCATATTTTTTTTACACGGACAACAATAGCTGCACTCTGAATGGCTGTTGGCCTGACGTCTCCGCCATACATCTATCGCGAAAATCAGTGAAAACGTGTGTGTTTTGTGGGATTACTTTTTCGTAACAGGAAGTAAAATCAGCGATTTTATATAGAACAGTAAGTCTTCATTTAACCATTTTTTGTAATACGTGTGGTACGAACATTTAGTAAGCTTTTATATTTGCTGTAACAGCTTTTATAAAAAAAATACTTGATTCTGATCTCATTTTGTCTAAATATTTCGTTACGTTTTTTACGAATTTCGTTACGTTACGAAAAAGTACAACATAATGCTGAGTGTATACTGTTATTACCTGACTAAGCATAGTCATATTCACTACTTAATATATTTAAAAAAATATAGAGCGTCAATAACAAAAGGATTGGATACTATCTGCTTTACAGAAGTGCCACCAGCAAAAAATAATCAAATCATTTAGATTACGTTTTTATGTGATTACTTCTTTTGTTTTTTTAGGAATGCCGCCAAAAACCAATGCCGAAAGGCAAAAAGCTTACAGAGAACGACTCAAAATGGATAAACATGATGGAACAAAAATAATTTTATTAAAATAGTATGAATGATTACTCCCTTATTTTATTTCTATCCTCTTAATATTACCCCGTAATTGAAAGAAAGAAAGAAAAAACGCAAATATTTGGGTGCATACTTACAAATATTTCGAATTGAATAAATGAAGAGCATTCACAATATTTCGCCAATGTATAACAAGCCTTATGGCCTTACTATTTCGTTACTACCGTTTCGTTACGTACATTTTTTTTTAGAAATACTCAGGTACAAGGTTTTAATTTTTGAATTTAATTTTGAACTCATCAGATTCGTCTCATATTCAGGGAATGTAGCTACTATGTACCATGAGTAGAGTCTTAGTTTAAAAGGATGCCAACGATTTAAAAGTTACCCGGTAGAATTTAGTTAGTAACGAATCTGCCAAATGTGGCTCACATATTGCTCTATTATTAGGAATTATAAACAGTAACTAGCGCAATAGCAGTGATTTCCACCATTTTGGTCATAGCTCAAACTTTATAATATTTTATGCTCTCATACAAAAAAAACTGGAACTTACCTATTTCATTTCAAAACATGGCATGTTATAAACATCAATGATCCATCGTTATTTACATTACATAAAAATGAAGGTGCTCACTTTGTACTCTTGTGGCAATTGGCATGCCTTATATACTTAGTAGGATTGGTGGGCATCCAACCACGAAGAGTTGGAAGGCCGTCTGCCTCACGGTCTGATGACTCCGCTGACGCCGCCTTTTTCGTAGAGGGGCTAGGGCTAGAAGCAATCACTCACTGTGATTAGATTTCTATCTATCTTTAATTCTTTATCTCTCTTCTTCTATCATACATTTCTAGAAGTGATGTGTTGTTCCACTTAGGCCAGAAAAATATGGCCAGGATCTTTGGAGTAAAAATAAAGTTTAAATTTCGAACACCGTCAGATTCTACGTTGTTTTCCAGAAGCTTGTCACAGACAGTGCGCGTGATTTTAACGCGGCTTTCTTTGAATTGGACAGATATTGATATCCTCGGTCCTATTGATACCGGCCACGTGGCTCTAGGTATATCTATGCGCTAGCGCAGCCCTTACCCACCCTACACATTCACGAGAGACGCGAGATTTGTCCTCACCGATGATGGATGTCCATTTAGGTATTTGTTTTTGTGATAGTAGCCTTAATAAAATTCAGTTCATTTAATTTGATTCTGTTTACTGTCCAATATTACTATGAAAGGAGGCTATAGGTACTCGTAATAGTGTAGCACACAGCGAAAAGTCTAACAACGAAGATGTTTCTAAAGGTCAGCACTAATTCCACATTCATTTAGGTCACGGAGAAGAAAAAACTAGTTTTACGCTATGATAAAAAAATGGCATAAATGATACCTACTCGCAGCTAAAAGGAATAACAATCCTTGAGTTGTACAAACCGGCGCTAGCCAGTTAGAATAAAAGAAAAATTTTATTTGTTGCATAACAAAATTAGCAACGAATAAAGCGCATAGTGACTCGAGTTTATTAATTTCGTGTCGACGAAAGTTGCAAACCATAAAAATACGTACTTTTGACGCCTGGATGACGCCATGTGGCAAGAGTGACGCCAAGTGGCAATAGAATGACGCCAGATAGAGAGATCCATACCATTTATAAGCGGGTTTTGTCTTGAAGAGTGATCAATACATTTGTTAGGGTCTGCCTGTGTACGTGGAAGTGAGATTTACACGAAAGGACTTAATAGAGCTGAGTGTAAACGAATTGGAGCTGTAAGTAATTGAAGTAACTAAAAGCTGGAGAAATTGTGGGGATTCCCAAATCATCAACACCGAGGTAACACTGACGTGAACGCGTTGTAAATGTGTGGATTAGAGACGTGTATGATGTTACGACGAGGTATTTTGAGAGAAAACGAAAAATTTATTTGCTTATCAACAATTAATAGTAAACTGTTTACCCTTAGAGTAGGTCTATTCCATTTCGATCACCTGGATTAGATCAACCAGGTGACACTTTGTGTCCTTTGATCAACCATGCATAAGAAGTCCACTTTGATCACCTATAGGCTTGGACGAATAAACCACTGGACGCGTAACGAGTGACGTTTTCGTCTTTACCCCGCTAGCACTTACCAAGGCTAAATTAGCCATGGTAAATGTTGTCAGGTTGTCACTTTGTCAGTATGACGCGAGCTCTCGAAGAGTAAAAATATCACGAAAAATGGGTAAATGCGCCGTACTTTATTGCAAAAATTATTCCAGTCACACAAGAAATGTTTCTTATCACGCGTAAGTACATTTTAAATCTATTATAGTAGCTATTTTTCGTAAAATAAATAAAATTTAATATGTAAACAAAATATGATTACGTCATTTTAAAAAGTACTCATTGTACATGTAAATGCTTAAAACATGTAGCATGTGTAATTTGGTTGGATTATAGGTTTCATTCATTCATTCACATCTCATTTTTTATGACGTAAAGGGCTTGAAAAATGTCGATAAGTTTATCGATATACCAAACAAACTAAAACTGAAATTATTCAAATTAGCCGCCTCATAAGTGAGATGAGTCTATAATGCCGTAACACCTGGTGCCTTGTTGTATTTCAGCTATTTGAGTGCCATTTTAATCGTGTACAAACTGACGTCCGATATAATATCTTCGGTATAGTGTCAGGTCAATCTAGCTCTTGGGTTTTGCAATATTTGTTTTATTTTTAAGGTTAAGAATAAATAAACAAAGAGACCCTGTGTTATTTATTTGTTTTATTTAAATAAAATTAAAATAATATATAAAAATTAAGAATTTATTATAGTTCCTTATTAAAAAAATAAACATATTGATTAGGATTTTTGTTTTATTCCATTGGTATTTCAGACACATAAACCTCAAATGAACCATCTAACTAATAGATCAGCAATCAGATATCAAAACGTTTTAAGTATTTATTACATTAATTATTGAAATACATTAGGTTTCTTCATAATCTCATCAATTCTAAGTTTGCGGAGCGATTTTTATATTTGGAGATTCATTTCTTAATTCCGTGATTCATTTTCTCAATTCGGTGCTCTCTCAATTCGATGCTCAACATTTTTCATAAACCACTTCACAATATTTAGTGACAATTCTATTTTTACATTCAGAATGGAGTAACATTTATTTTTTTGTATTGAAACTACTTAAAAAACTAAATATAAATTTTCGCACCGAATTCAGAAAAAATACACCGTACAGTAGAAATGCCCACATTGTCATAATGTTATCAAATTGTGTTTTATGAAATAATAATAATAATAATAATAAAACGTTTATTGCCAGTAAAACCAAATACATAAAGTCCTTATATCTAGCGGATACCGCACTAAGCGAAGCTTGTGAAATGTATAGAAATAGGCTATTGATGAAACTTTTGTCCGTGACGTGAGACAGATTATAACATTTGTTGAGACCAAAAGCTAGTTAGCAGTCGATCGTAACAGAATATTACTTGTTTATTGCTTTACGAATTTGATAATGATAACACAGCAAAAAAATATTTCACCTAGTTACCTACCTATATGAATAATTTGTAATATTATTTGTACCTATGATTTACCAATGGCACTATAATAAACACGATACAATAATTAATTATAGTCTTTCAATTAAAGAAACTTTCAATATTAAATCAATCCATAATTCATTTATCTCGTTAGGTTCATTCATTCTTTCATTTACATAACTATCGATAAAAATTTACGCTCTTTTCCCAGCACTAAATGTCATTATTTGACAATTGTCAAACCTCTCCCCCCGCAAAAAGTGGTTGATCGTGTTTCCTTAGAAATCTTGTAGGTTTCGTGTCCAGTGGTTTATTCGTCCAAGCCTATAGGTGATCTTAGCCATGGGTGATCAAAGTACACCAAAATGAGTCTAGAGTCCACTTTGATCATCTGGGTGATTTAATTCAGGTGATCAAAGTAGAATAGACCGAGAGTAGGTGATCCAGTATTATTGTATTATAATATACAGTACTAGAAGTGCCCGAGACTTCGTCCGCGTGAGATTCAAATCGTAACTACAACATTATTTGAAAACCAAAATCAGCAAAATCGGTCCAGCCATTCACGAGTTTTAGCGAGACTAACGAACAGCAATTCATTTTTGTTATAGAAGATTATTTGATACAGTATTGAGTAAATCCAGGTAATCAAAGTGGAATAGACCTGAGAATAGCGTGTTTACATGCATGGCTCTAAAGTCGCCCCGTATAAAGCCGATTTTAAAACCGGTCTCATAGACCTGCGCCACCGTTCCAAGCGAGAACATAATTTAAATAAAGCCCCACGTTGCGTTTCACAATTAAAACTGTTGAAATATATTTTAAAAACGGAACTTAGCATTTAAAAAGGAATTAACTGCTTTGGTTCTGGTGGTGTACTGCTCAAAGAGATCTTATATGTCATTTACCTATATCTAATTGTGATATAAGTATAAAAAATCGATATCCTAACTTTATATAGCCATTAGCGATATTTTTTAACATACTCCTAGGTTTAATTACATTTTTTTGCGATAGCCGGTCAAAACAATGCTCAATTCAATCTGTTAATTTAACATGTTGATTAAACTTAATTCTGTTGAAAAGTTTTCTTTTTGAACGTTATCTTTTTAGCATAACAAGTTCATCAAGGTTAGGTAAATACAAAATTATTTTTACTCTAAAATATATGTAATATCTCCGTCAGAAATCTTTTACGTCTTTGATTTCTAATTATAGATAAACAACA
This sequence comes from Ostrinia furnacalis, assembly GCF_004193835.3. Classification (NCBI taxonomy): domain Eukaryota; kingdom Metazoa; phylum Arthropoda; class Insecta; order Lepidoptera; family Crambidae; genus Ostrinia; species Ostrinia furnacalis. The sequence goes on along the minus strand of NW_021133072.1, from coordinate 382,576 downwards.
AGCTCTACAAATAGTAAAAATATACATAGGTAGTAGATATCTGCTAATAGTCCTAACAGTATGATAACTTTACTACCACTCAACTATGTAATTGACAAGAGAGATCCTCATAATTCATGCTTACTGTCCCTGGTACATATCTTTTCTTCGTTCGTTTCAGCCGAATAACGTCCAGTGCTGGACAATAGGCCTCCCCCAAGGATTTCTACAACGGCCGGTCCTGCGCCGCCCGCATCCAGGCACCTCCCGGCATATCTTTTCTTAAATGTTACTTAAATCTTTGTTTTGTCTCGTGTCATCCGCTTTGCACTAGAGGGAAGTCGAATCTTAACTTCGAGCTCCTCCCATGTTCTTCTGATTAATTTCGTTGCGGATCCAATGACAGTTTAACTTTCCCCGGGACAAACTTAACCTTCACTGCTTGGGTTTTTATTGGCGATCAAGCTGTAGATCCTGGCTACACAGGAGTTGGAGAGGTGGGAATAGGCCCGTTTATCTATCAGGCATAACTAGACACAAGACTTACTCCGTAAATTGATGAAGTTAACAATGGATTAACTCATATTTAGTTAATTTTATAACAAGTACCTATGAAGTTTGGTAGTTCTGTTCACTTTAACGGACCGTCCTCCCGTTACTTCGTTATTATTCGTTACTTATGTAGAGCCTACCTAAACCTACTCCTAATTTGCTAAAATGACAGCACGCCAACCATGCCGCGCCACGTAATAAGTTCCGATGTAGAATAAATATGTAGATTAAATTATTATTATAAACTCCTATGATGCATCCTTAGTTTATTAATATTTCATCTTTCTTAAAATTCCAGTTAATAACAACTTTTTTTACAATTTGTAAATTACTAATGCAATGACATTTAAAATGCTGTTTCTATCAAGTAGAGTTTAATGTTTATCGTATAAAAAATTCACTTTCGTTAAACCTTTATTATGCTATCGATTCAAAAGTTACCGAAAGTTACTTTTCCATCGGATTAGCTATTTGACTATAAAACAATAAAGGCTGATTTGCACCATACTTTGACCGTAACTTGCATATTCGGTGTTTTTGTTTGAAGTTTGTCTGATTTTTGATGGTGTAACCCAGGGTAAGAAGTCTGATAGGACACAATTGGTACATATACTCGTAGACGAGAGAAGACTCACGCGAGTTACTTTGGTAAAATTCCTATTAACCTAGGCATATTTACGGCCGCGACGTCGTACGTTTGAATAAATTAAGCTGGTAGCTGTGCTGGTAGTAACTGGATTTCATAGTAAAAACGTGATGATAACGTTTGGCAGAATACTTTGAAACTCAACAGAACTATTTAACTAGCTTTTGCCCACGGCTTCACCCGCGTGAAATTTAGTTTGTCACATAATCGTCATAAATTATAGCCTATATTGTGTTATTCTGGGTTAATACTGTAAAGTTTCATCAAAATCCATTCAGTAGTTTTTGCGTGAAAAAGTAACAAACATCCAGACATCCAAACTTTCGCATTTATAATATTAATAGGATTTGATCATAACATGCATGACGATTAACAGGTGCGTTGCGAGTATTTTAGAATAAACATCTGAATCTTGTAAAAGCTTCTTTTAGTCTAAAATACTGAGAAGTAAAAATTAAATAGGTAAAGAACTGATTTAAAGAACCTGTTCTAGAGATAATGTTATTATATTTCCATACGTTTCCAATAATTTAATCTTACAAAATTATTAAACAACTCTGTTTACCTATTGATTCTAAGTAAAATAAACTTAAATCAATTTCTTAGAAATTATTCATAACATTTATCTACAACTTCATATAACCTTGTCGCGTTGCTTTGATATCCACAATTATTATAGTGTTGGTATAATAAAATTGATAACCAATACAAAATAAACAGATAATTTTAAGTTTGTTTACGGAAAGAAAGAACAATTATGTTACGCTAATGGGAATATATTATTTACTGCATGATAATGTAAAATACATCTTATTTGTATCATTTGGCTCTTGATAATGTTGTCATTATGTCAATTAAATAATTCAAAAGCGTTTTATTAATTGCATCTCTCATTCATCAGTTAGGTAGGTATCTATCCTTTTAATGTATGAAATACGACGCACTGTACGAATTTCTGAAAATTGTCTATGCTCATTTTACACTTCCCTATAGCCGGTATGTTAGTGTCATTATACTATGCCATATGTCTGGTGGAGTGATAAGGTTGCAATTGCAACAACAATTGGCGATGCAAAGTGCATGCGTCCTATTGCATCGCGTCCATTGCGCAGGCGCAGGTAGTGTCGTGTTGAAGGCCGTGGATTCCGGAAGATGGCGCACGAGATAGTTAAACTCAAACTAAATGTAGTACACAATATTAGTTTGAGTCGGGCACTACTGTTGCCGGAAATTTCGCGCTGGCTCGAAGAACAATAAACGTTCATCTTTCAACATCTTATTTCATATCTAAACATGGATATAGACATTAATATTTTGTAGAGGTGTTTTTTACAATATGTAAAAGACCTTCCCGACCCGAAAAGGGATGGTTTTGATCCTGAAACAGAGGATCAGTACCTAAAATTTTGAGAAAAATTACTCTATACAGGGTGTTAGGTAAATGGAGCCGTCACTAGCCCATGTTAACATCGGCATATATGTAAATGGTATGGTGAAGTCAGAAAATTGATATCTTCATTTTAATTACTTTAATTTCCATACAAATCGGATTTTTTAACTTTCAGTATGGGACGAAAAAAAATAAGCTGTCAGTAAAAAGTTATGACTGTATGGAAAATTGTAGTAGTTTACGCGCTAATCTCAGGAACTGCTGGTCCGATTTGAAAAAATATTTTTGTTATGGATAGCCCATTTTATCAAGGATGGTTTTAGGTTAATAACATCACCCTACAACCAATAGGGGCGGAACAGTAAAGACAAATGTTGTAAAAATGGGAAATATTATTCAAACTATTTTCACGCGTACAAAGTCGTAGGCACAGCTAGTATAATATACATATAATATAAATTCATTTATAACCCCGCGCCACACTATGGAGCGAAATTGCGATTTATGGACATAGCGATTTTTTTCACAATTTCTATTTGAAAAAAATACGTATCGATAGGTTACGTTATTCTGATGAATAAATGCTGCACAAGTTTTTCTCTAAAACCAATAGTTTGACTGGAAAAAAATATTTTCCATTTTCGTTGTATGGAATGAAACATAAAGTGGTCGATTTTGACTAAGCCTTGACAGATCTTGCTTTGAAACTACTTGAGCCTTGTTTTATGGCTTGTTGACTGTAATCCTACGCTATCAGCGCGCGTCCAAAGTTGCCCGTTCACAAGTTATGAGATTCTGAAAAAATTAAAAAAAGTAAGTAAAAGTGACTTTTTTTTGGAATATCTTTAAAGATTTAACAAAAATATAAAGATTTTATACATTAATAATGTAAATTAACCTTAAATTACTGCTAAAAACACATTTTAATAAATTAAAAGGAATTAAATCAGCGATTTTTTTTTTCACAATTTCTGTTAAAAAGAATACCTATCGATAGGGTATGTTATTCTGATGAATAAATATTATGAACGTTTTTCTCTAAAACCAATAGTTAGGCTGGAATAAAATATTTTCCATTTTCGTTGTATGGAATGAAACATAAAGTGGTCGATTTCGACTAAGCCTTGACAGATTTTGCTTTGAAACTACTTGAGCCTTGTTCTATGGCTTGTTGACTATAATCCTGCACTAACAGCGCGCGCCCAAAATTGCCCGTTCAGAAGTTATGAGGTTCCGAAGAATGAAAATGAAAGTAAGTAAAATTGACTTTTCTTTAGATAAGACGACAAGAAAAAGGTTAATTACATTACTAAAGTATATAATTTTCATGTTTTAGTTGAATCTTTAAAGATTTATACCCAAAAAAAGATACTTTTACTTACTTTAATTTTCATTTTTCGGAACCTCATAACTTCTGAACGGGCAACTTTGTGCGCGCGCTGTTAGTCTAGGATTATAGTCAACAAGCCATAGAACAAGGCTCAAGTAGTTTCAAAGCAAAATCTGTCAAGGCTTAGTCGAAATCGACCACTTTATGTTTCATTCCATACAACGAAAATGGAAAATATTTTTTTCCAGCCAAACTATTGGTTTTAGAGAAAAACGTTCATAATATTTATTCATCAGAATAACATACCCTATCGATAGGTATTTTTTTTAAACAGAAATTGTGAAAAAAAAATCGCTGATTTAATTCCTTTTAAGTTTATTAAAATGTGTTTTTAGCAGTAATTTAAGGTTAATTTACATTATTAACGTATAAAATCTTTATATTTTTGTTAAATCTTTAAAGATATTCCAAAAAAAAGTCACTTTTATTTACTTTTTTTTAATTTTTCAGAACCTCATAACTTGTGAACGGGCAACTTTGGATGCGCGCTGATAGCGTAGGATTACAGTCAACAAGCCATAGAACAAGGCTCAAGTAGTTTCAAAGCAAGATCTGTCAAGGCTTAGTCGAAATCGACCACTTTATGTTTCATTCCATACAACGAAAATGAAAAATATTTTTTTCCAGTAAAACTATTGGTTTTAGAGAAAAACTTGTGCAGCATTTATTCATCAGAATAACGTAACCTATCGATAGGTATTTTTTTCAAATAGAAATTGTGAAAAAAATCGCTATGTCCATAAATCGCAATTTCGCTCCATAGTGCGCCAGTTGGAAATAAGACTATTTATACCCCTTTCGCATTATTCCAAGTACCTACATATTCCAATATTGTTGACTTTCTTCTGAGCTTTTTTTTTCTTTTAGCGAGAACCTAGCACGGCACACTAAGCGATATGACATAATATGCATAGATTAGTCCAAAATGTGCGATGGATAGAATGATATCAAGAACATTTTTCGGATGAAAAGGTAAAAAACATAGGTAACTTTTCATTCAGTCATAACTTTACTGACAGCATATTTTTGATTGCGGTTTGGTTATAATGAATCAGTATTTAGTAGACTATTTTACTACATAGGTCTCGTTAGTGGTGGACATTTGGACCACACTCCATACATTTTTGGTCATTGTCCTTTCTGACATCATCATACCATTTATATGCCCATGTTAACATGGGCTAGTGTTGGCTCATATTTTATACCCATTAACCTAACACCCTGTACACTAATTGACCGATCAGCAGCTGTTTCAATTTGTAAGAAGTGTTTATTTTATTGATAATGGTTCCATTAATATACTACGGAAAAATTACACATCCTATTTTTTAATAAAATCAATGTGAGCTGGCCTAAACCTGTACCTATTGTACAAAATATTCACTAGTTGTAGTACAAAAACATGTCAAATGCTCACACGCATAGAACATGCCCTGAGCTCGTCATATTGCACTCGAGTTGACCTTTGGCAAGTTAACTTGCGTCAAGGTTCCAATTTAAATTCACTATATAATCTACGTTCTGCTAATTTAGTACTTCATAATAAAATGACGCGCGAAATTGTGATAATTCCGTGGCTAATATAACATAAACAAACTTGTTGTATTCAATTATGTAATTGAAATGCGTTTTAGCAAACATTACACAGTTCTGTTTAATTTTAGCACCAAATTAATCTAATTTGTATGAGTATTTTTGGAGCGAACTCTGCCTATTTGTTTATTACGTTTTAATGTCCCAACCGCTGAAAAAAAATGGTGAAACTTGCGACAAATTAAAATTTTGACATTTCATTAATCAGGTTAAGTAGAATCTAGTTAACTAGATACCTAATCAATTGGTAAATGTTTTACTAAATAATTATTTAATTCTTTCAGAATTTCAGATACGTTTGCCGTTTGATAGATGCCTTTTCCCCATAGTTTTCAAAAATGCCCTTACGTCCTGCTTGAAATAGTTTACTTCTAATTGAAATAGTTGACTCGGCTTTAAATACGACGAAATGGTAGAGTCTAATAATGTAACATTCTAGTTCAATTTCGATTTGGTAAGACTGGTAGGTATCCTCTTAGCTAGGTACACAGGGTTATTATAACAAAACAATCAAAATTGCAATATCTCGGATGTAACTTTGTCAAAAGAAATCTTGCCTTGTTTAAATGAAATTGTGCATTAACCGTTATAATACTCTTAATAACAATAACGACGATTACAAAGTTTTGATGACGAATTATAATGCCGTGAACGGTGCGAATTTTTTCTCTAATTAATATGTCCTGCTCATCAGTTCATACAGAAACATGAGAAGTCTCTGTCACGCGACGTCTCCCGCCGACTAGACAATGCTGTCAATTACAACATTATCCTGGGCTTCATTGAATCCAACAGGAGGAACGTAATCTCCGCTATTCTCGAGTCGTTGATCTAATTGACCATTTGAGCGGTGCGTGCGTGTTAACGGGCTAATTATATGTGAATTGGTGAGTCAACGCAGGACGCGACGGCCGTGGGTGGCAGACGGCATGGCTCCAACCAACACTGACATAGTTTGTTATCGTGATTTAACTACACGTTTTGTAGATTTACGGAAAAGGTACTTGGACCCCGGTAGATAGTTGCGAGTGCGATGCAGCCGCTCAAGAGTTTCAACGACTTATCTGACGGACTTAGTAGAGTTGTGGTAGAGTTTCGTAACTGTTTGTAAGAAGATGGCTGGAATTCGAAACTGTCTTAAATTAAATGCTCTTGATATTTAAAATTCATATTTGGACACTAAAGGTGAAAAAAGTATATCAAGAAAGAAAAATAGAGCACTTTAATTGCACGGTGACAATCCGCTCGCGAGCGTACGTAAATTCGGCGTATGCGTCGTCCGCATTGGTGATGCTTTGAGATTGTTTATTCACAAAGAAACTGGTAAATGGTGCTTCTAACTTTCGCTGCGAGCACCTCGCGTATAACGGCGCACCGGAGACACGCGCCAAAAAAGATAAAAAAAAAACAGGAACAAGTTGGTTACTGCGCGTAACGGCGCGCCGCGGTAGCCGCGCGGTAGCAATGTCAGTAATTTCCACTTGATCGCATGCTTAAAATAATTAGGAACGGAATTTATTCGCGAATGCCACGCTTGCTTTTGGATTTTATGACTTGGGAGCTTTTTCACTTTGGCATTTCGCACATTTGTTATCAATGTATATTGGTGCTGGTGGTAGGTACTTACTGCCTTATCATTCTGCGTGTATTTTATGAGAGTATGAGCCTGTTCTGTGCCTGAAAAAAATTTACACTAAAATTTTGAGAAGATTGCAACACTCAACATGGTCTGTAAACTGTACTGTTCATTGAATAAAAGAAAAACTGTTAACATAGCGATTCAGCTGTGCTGATTTGTATTTCAAAATGCTGTTTCTAGTCGGATCCTAATTTCCCAAATGAGTTCCGTACACGTTGAAATAAACTCCAAGCCACGCTGCTACTGATAAAAAACATGACACAGTTTAGCCACATCTGTTGAGCACGTGCGCATCTCTAATCAAAATAACACATCAGCACCTGCCGATTGAACTTTCAATAATTGTGCACGACACTCATTGCGCAGACACGCCACGTATTGCCACTTATCTCCGTAACACTTATTATTGTATACTTTTAGAGCAGGTGCGAGCGGAGAATAAAAACAAACCATCTCTCGGTTATCTAAAACGTGAAAAAGGTAACGTCAGAGGCATTACGGATATGCAAAGCAAATTATGATAACACAAACTGTTTTTACATCTTATCTTTTTGACGGAAATACTATGAGTAATACTTTTAAAATGGAATAAGTTAAAGAACCGGAGAATTTTAATGGAGGTTTTTTACTAGACAATTAGTTGCAGAATAAATATTGTAAACAATAATAAAGGAAGCGTTCCCATAATGACCTCATTAACGAGTTACATTTTTAACACCTGATTTACTTGTGGTTTGTTCATTCAATTATTTGGTTAATGGTCGAGTTGAAGTACGTAGATAGGTGGTAATGACGTGAACACTTAACATTTTATAATTAATATTAAACAGCCAATGCAAGATAAATATTGTGTAATACGAACATAATTATGAATACATTTAAGTGGTAGTTCCTAATTTTTCAAATATTTATGGAAGCGATAGCTATTGAAGTATTTTGCCAACGTATGTTTTTAAGCATAACATTTTTTTTTTTTTTTATACACAACGAGGAAGCTCTTGGCCTGTATCTCACCTGATGGTAAGTGACGATCAGGCCGAAGGTGGAAGCGAGCTTCACCCGGAATCCTCAACCACGGAGGAACTGGCTATCTTACCTCTAACTGCCGGAACACAACAATGCTGTTAACACTGTTGTTATGGCGACAGACTTAGGTAAGATGGTGGTAGCTAGCCAGGCGGACTTAGAACAAGCCCTACCACCAACCAAACCGAACAGAAAAATCTGCCCCCACTGGGAATCGAACCCGGGACCTCTGCGTCTGAAGCAGGTGGTCTTACCACTAGACCACAGAGGCGGTTAAACATAACATTCAACACTATAGAAATATTTTTCTCTATCCTTGTCTCACTCATACTTCCTTAATACAAACAGGAGTGTGTGATCATTAGCAATATTTTTACGTTACGTTTTCCTACTAGTCACAAAAAGAACTGGCCAAATGGATTTGTCACGTCAAGGTCTATGACCCCAATGTCACGCCACGACATTATGTGCTCTCAGCGCACTGAGTTCAGGTTAATTGGTTTAAAAGATCCCGCAATTTGTGACTACCCGCAGTTTTGGCGCTCGTAGCGTTCGTAGCAAGTAGTTTTTTAGATTCTGCTCGTCATCATTTAATTTTGAATGTCTTAAAACTGTGTAGATTTGGATGCAACTTACAAATGTGTTGTAGCATGACTCTACATTGAAGTTGATAATTCAACTTAGATATAGATTTATTCAGGATGAAAACTATTTATTTTCAATTGTTTTTGAAATTACTGAAACGTAGAATTTGTAATGTAAATTAAGAGCGTTTACGCCGTTTGGCGCAAAAACTGTACTTTTTCAACTCGTTACAATCATTAACCAGTAATACTACAAATATGTTATAGGCATAAATAGTTAGACAATTTCGTCGTCTAAATAGTTAATTGAGAAAATATTGCGATTAGTTTAGCATTTAAGAATTATATCCAGATAAGTCCACACAGGTTTTGTAAATTTCCACTTTAGCGTCAGTTTACAAGCTGAAATTTTTATAAAAACACTGTGAAAACGATTTAACAAACATATATATTCTATAGCATAGATCCTTGGGCAAATAGTTATCTGAGAAAATTTTTAGATTTAAGCATTTTACACTAAGAAATCACAAATTAAAAGAACGTGAAATACTAAAGAATTTACGTATTTATTATTGATTAGGACTAATGTATACCATTATTTATAATTATGGAGTCGGTGTTGGAAGATTTGAAGATTTTATAGTTTCCTTGAGCTGTCACTTGACAGCCTGGCATACTTTTACGATGGTGGATCAAAGTATTTTGGTTTGACTATAGAGCGTGAGAACACGCACACAGTCATAATTATTTTAGTGTGAATAAAACTAGCATCGAAATTACCTAAACTTGACATGCCACGCTAGACGTAAACGCTCTTAATATATTTAACACAAGCTCTTCCAATTAACTACATGAAAATTTGGTATAAGTGACTACGAAACTCTACGAAAGTCATTTATTTCGTTTACTACGAAGAAAAATGTCACGATAAATCAATGCTACGAGCTACGAAGTGCTACGGAGTCATTACAGTGAAAGTGGACTAATAAAAATAAGAGCGTAGTATTCCTAGGTTTCCTTATTGTTTATTTTATGTGCATCCACGCCTTTTTGGAGTAAGAGAAGCTCAAGAATGAACATACGATGAGCGGCAGCAGTTTAATCTTTCCATTGATATATTTCTATTCTTCGAATAGCTTGAGTCGTGGCATGTCCTTTGTACTAATTAGCTTATGAAAGCGTAAGAATTGAAACTACAATATGTTTGCTAGGGAAGAACAAAATTTTCAGGGAAAATTTTGAATTGTAGCGTTTAATGTGGGAAACTGGAGCGTAACGCAGACTCTACTAAACTAATATAAGGCGAGTTATAATTCTTTCTTACCTCGTGTTATTTATTATCTCAATAAAATTGCGACCTCAAGATCTAACGATAACGATTAAGCTGATAGAGTTCCTCCCGGGTAGGGTTGCCAGGCGTCCGGCTTTAGCCGGACATGTTTGGCTTTTTAGGGTCTTGTCCGGCCAAATATTGCCTTGTCCGGCCTGTCCGGCTTTTGTTAGGCTTTTTATTTGGTTACCGCGCCAGGCGAAAGTCGATTACAGAATCATAATGAAGCGCACGCATCAGGATGTTGGTTAGCAACCGATGATGATAGTACTCACTCATGAGCACCCCCCCCCCCCCGTCACATGTCCGGCTTTTAGGGTAAAATGTCCGGCCAAATGAAACACAAAGTCCGGCTTTTGTGATTTTGGACCTGGCAACCCTACTCCCGGGGGAGACAACCCACCACCACCCATGGCCATACCAACCTTGCGGTTATACTGGCCGAATCGCGGGAGGTGTGCGCGGAATTGCGGCTGCCTAGGGCAGATTGCACTCCACCGCGCCACACTTCTTGACTCCCTACAAGTTATTTATCTACGTCCTTGTCCCTATGATACAGTTCTCCCCCTTCTGGGGCCTGACGATCACTCCACGGATGACACCATCTGGTGCCGTGCAGCGCTAGCGGTCCTCATCCTATGCCTCCCGGGGGAGAGTCGGGATTCGAGGGTGCGGGGTGAGCGAAGGGTGCGGGGGGTAGGGGGCGGGGCGGCGGGCGGGGCAGGGGGCGTGCGCCGTCGCCGCCGCGTCTGCTGGCGCGCGCCGCTCATTCCGCACGCGAGCGCCCGCCCGCGAGCACGCCATGCGCGCCCCCTTACAGTGTCAACCGCGCGACCACTCACGCGCACACGTCCGCGCCAGTGATGTTACCACACTCAAACCTTATGTGCCGCCCAACCGTTCGTGAACGAGTGCAGTTCTATCTGTTCCCGAAGCGTTGATTGTGCCGCGAGGATACCGCGGATTTTGCCCGCTTGACGTTGGATGCGTTAAAATTTCGGGTGAGTGAGAGAGGCGAGCGGTCGCGCGCCCGCGGCCGGTTTGACCGCATTATTTTCGAAATACGTACGCCGCGATCCGGTCGACCGCGCTAGAACGATCAAAACATTATAACAACAACATATAAATTCGACGACTGCCGTGTCGCGGCTGTGTGGGTTCGTGTGTGGCAGCACACTTGCCTCGTTTCCCGCAGCGCTTCACGCGATTTCCGTTTGGATTTCAGCCGATGTTAGGCCTGGACTCGCGCGAGGGCCGCGCGCAGGTCGCACGCTGTTTACATGCGCGCGCGCATCCCGTTGATGTCTTTTACTGAACGCCTTTGGAAAGTGTTTGATCGTGAAATCTGTATTTGCATCGAGCGTTTATGTAACCTAACAGCTTATTTTGGTTTTATAATACGACTTTGATTAAAATTATGCCAATTCCCCGAGGTGTCGGGTGATAAGGCGCTGTAGGTGTGTAGCTTTCCAATCTTAAATGCAAAGTGGTTGGATGTGAATCTTGAATGATGATTGCGGTTTGTGAAACTCTTGTATCAGTTGTAAAGTTCTTATCTACTTGGGTAAATATTATACAAGTGAATATTTAGAGTTTTAATAATTATGCGCACGTCATTTTTCAATTACTTATTCATTAATGATCATGCTGTATACTTATCAGTTTTTTAATGAAATTTCAAAGTTCATGCTAATTACACTTTATCATAAAATCTACAAAAATAAGTTCTATGAAAAAGATTCTAAGATAAGTTTATTGTCAACTGTTTCTACACACCAAACTTCAAATGTAAAAACACTCTATCAAATAATGAAGATCATACCATAATCCTTGAAGTAGACAAACACGGTAGAGTACTTTGATTTATAATTTGTCGTGTTTTGTATGATCTACAAGGATCATGGCACTGTTATGGCAAAGACACTAGCAATAAACTTTTAAGTAAAACTCATTTATTTATGCAAGTAGGCTTTTAAAAAGCACTTTTACACGTCTGAGTATTAACCCTAAGACAATAAATGGGCCAGTGCTGAAATATGTTTTCCAGCTCTTAGCCAAAAATAATTAAAATCAATATCTTTCTATAACGTAGTTTTAAAATGCATTTGTCTTTCCAAATCATGCTTTAAAATGCAAAGAACGGTATAAATGCAATAATTTTTACTATAAAAATATACTTATTCCGACGTAAAACCTGTTATTCTCACCTATCTCTATCTAATCAAAAATCTCTAAACTTTACAAGTGTTGCACAGGCGTGAATTCTATCACTGTTTATTTTGGGATATAATAACTTTTTTATGGTGATTACTTTATACATTAAAATTGTACGTTGTTACGAAACCTCTATTAAGTTTTTTGAGACGGCCTCTACCGGTTCGGTAATCTAAGCAATACGAACTAAGCTTTACTTCTTGTTGCAAAATAGCCTGTATTGCAACGAGATAAAATGCTACCATGTTTAGCTTATTGTGCTGTCGTCCGTATGTCTGTTTATACGCACTTAATTCATTTAAGGAAAGGGCAAAATCTAAAAAGTAGAGGTGCTTGTTGTGACAATGAGGGGGTGTGGCCTTAGGTGTACTTGAAGGACAATAAAAGGTATTGTAAGGGCGGGGTTCTGAGATAATAATATCGGTTTCGGGGTTCCGGAATAAAACCGTCGACCAAATCTGTGTGACTTCAGTGATAAGCAGGACTTGGTCGGGGGCTCGTCTTTATCTAATAGATAGTTAGTGTTTGACAAGTGACGTTAACCTTCAATCAGTTAACACCGGTGCATTAATACTGATTACAATAATTACATTCAAACTAATCAGTCAACTTGTGAATTTAGAGTTATTACTTTGTAAGTTTTTGCTTTTAATTACATCAATTTTTTTGAAGTTTAGGGAAGTTAGTCCTTAACTGAGACACTAAGGCTGAGTTGCACCATCTAACTTTAACGGTAACTATAACGATAACCGGTGCTTTAAGTATGGAATTTGACAGATTTTTGACGTTTGTTAAAGTTAAAGTAAGATGGTGCAACTCAACAGTGCACTCAACTGAGTGCACTGTTGATGATAATTGAATTGCACAATCTATTATAATAATAAATGGTATGTTTACTCAAGTGTTAGATAGGTACTTTGTAATAATAATTGCATAATATGACTATTTATTCTAAAGTTAACTTTAACTTTACGTGTACCTAATTGAAATACATTAATGACATAGACATTTTAATGTCATTTAGGACTTAATATCCTGCAGTTGTCTTAAATGTAGAGCATTTAAAGTGAATTCTAATACTAATAACACGCCTTATTTGCAGAGCAATTGAATATAATTTGTAAATAAATGTTGAACTATTAAATTATTTTATTATGCTGTCAAATTAAAGTGTTTAGTGGTTTAACAAGGAGTTAATGGATAGTTCGTGAGATAGTGAGTTGCACTCGTGAAACTTTGTGGGTTAAAAGTTTATGCTGCATATGAAAATACATGATTAGACAGAATTGTATGCAACGAGGACAGTTACATTGTGTGCCGGTGCATTCATTAGAAATATGGAGAGATAAAGTGACTACCGGTCGGACACAACGGGCCCTTGTGGCGGGCGACAGTGCGCGAGTGTGGCCGCTTCTAGAAATTCACTTACTCAGCCGGAGAAATAGCTCTAGTTCATAATTGCATCCGTGACCTAATTAACATAAAAATGAGGGGTTTATAATAAATCAAAAAGTTCTCCAAAACGTGCGTTTAGCATGATTTTATTGTAAAAATCTTGCAACATCAGCATCTTTCAATATCACATCCAATGCTTGCTGAAAATATTTGGATAATGTAGGTAATATTTGATACACTTACACTTACATTATGTTAATGTATGGGGATAATTTATTAATTAATCGTCTAGTAATAAGTATTGATGTTTTATCAATCCGTACTCACATGAAATTTGTATCTTTACAGGTGGGTCGAGGAGAATTATGCGTGGGGCGTGCGCGTGCGCGGTGGTATGCGCTTTGGTGGCGGTGTGCGCGGGCGCCGGGCCGGACCAGCAGACGCTCGCCGCCGCCGAGCAGCAGCTGCTGTCGCTGCTGGGGCTGCCGCGCCGGCCCGCGCGCGCCGCCGCCCCGCCGCCCGTGCCGCGNTTCCCCGGCGACCACCGCTTCCGCCTCTACTTCAACCTGACCGGCGTGCCCGGCGACGAGCTGGCGCGCGGCGCCGACCTCTCGCTGCAGCGCGCGCCCGGCGCCGCCGGCCGCCAGCGCCTGCTGCTCTACGACATCGTGCGGCCCGGCCGCCGCGGCCGCTCGCAGCCCGTGCTGCGCCTGCTCGACTCCGTGCCGCTGCTGCCCGCCGCCGGGCTCGTCACCGCCGACGCGCTCGGCGCCGCGCGCCGCTGGCTCGCGGAGCCCGAGCACAACCACGGACTGCTAGTGCGCGTCATAGAGGAGGACGATAACAGTGCGGACGCTAAAGTGCCCCATGTGCGAGTGCGGAGACGAGCGACGGAGAGCGACGAGGAGTGGCACCCGCTGCAGCCGGTGCTGCTGCTGTACACGGAGGACGCGCGCGCGCGCGAGGCGCGGGAGCGCGGCGGGTCGCGGCTGGTGCGCGGCAAGCGCGCGGCGCAGCGCCGCGGCCACCGCGCGCACCACCACCGCAAGGAGGCGCGCGAGATCTGCCAGCGCCGGCCGCTGTACGTGGACTTCGCCGAGGTGGGCTGGAGCGACTGGATCGTGGCGCCGCACGGCTACGACGCCTACTACTGCCAGGGCGACTGCCCGTTCCCGCTGGCCGACCACCTCAACGGGACCAACCACGCGATCGTGCAGACGCTGGTCAACTCCGTGAACCCGGCCGCGGTGCCGAAGGCGTGCTGTGTGCCGACGCAGCTGTCGCCGATATCGATGCTTTACATGGACGAAGTGAACAATGTGGTGCTCAAAAACTATCAGGACATGATGGTGGTGGGCTGCGGCTGCCGATGACGAAGGCGCCCTCCCGGTGCGGACCTAGTGATAAACTCGTGGACCCAGTGTACATATAGTGGCGGCCTCGAAAATTGTACATATCTATTTGTGTATATATTCGTGTAATTATTATTTTATTAAAACGAAGATATAATAAATCATATAATTTTTAATTGAAGTTTCATCTTTTACTTTAACACCTTACAACACAGTCATGTAAGTTACTCATTTATTGGAATATTTATTTAAAGTAGGTACTTTTAGAATTTCATTATTCAGCTATTCAATATTTTGTGCAGACAAGCAAAATCAAATTTATTCTTTAAAGTTAATCAGCTGTAGTCACAGCTCCTAGACTACAATAGGCTACTAAGTCATTAAACCCTACTTAATGAACATTGCAAACCGCAAAGGCCTACAAATTCTTATCGTTCAACCTGCCGGATACTTTCCAGTCAAAATATCGTGTGCATTAGTTGTGTAGCGGGGTCACCGTGTTAGCTAACCTTGGGTAAGGTCGGCGGTAACTGAACAGAATGAATGAGCCATAAAATACTCCAGGCTAAACATCAGGCCCGTTGCTAGGCGCCTAATCACCGAATATGTTTAAAAGGCCGACTGTTGATGTATTGTTTTGTGAACAGATACAAATTGAACAGACCAAACATATAGTGTGTTTCTGGCACCTATTTACTGAAATCTATTCCTGCTTTTTATAATAGAAGCAGCCTTGATAAAAAGTGGAAACGTAGGGAAACACATGAGCATATTAAGCGAAAGGAAAATTCATTTTGCCTTGTAAACTTGTGAGAACAAAAGCTCCACTCTTTCATAAACTACAGATAACTTTTCTCATACTGTGTATGAAAATTATTCAAAGGAGCACTTAACTTATTTCTTTTCTGTTTAAAACGTTAACTTTACTACTATAACACTAAATTAACTTTTGTAACAACTCTACCACTGTTTCGGATCAATAAAGGGATACGTTATGTCTAACTGTAAAAAATAGAGAACATAATTAAAATCCATAATAAACTCAAAAGTCAAAGTTGTTAATTTATCCCTAGTAAACCTTGCTCTATTAAATATTTGAATTCTTATTGACAAAGGCTGGCATTTGGCATTAGTTTTATTTTAGGAAAGTAGGTTCTTACAAATACTATTTTTAATGAAAACTCGGTTGTCTGAAGGTAGGCCTGAATTTACTACCGCTGCAGACAAATAAGTGGATTTAACAATAAATTCTATTGGTTACTTAGATTTAGCTTCATCATCAGACCACCCCACCACAATATTCCATGGATATGCATCTCATCTATGTAAGTATATTTTCAGCTCAATCGAGTATGCGAAGTGGGTTAATTTCAGGACTTTCAGGAAACATATTTTTAAACTTACTTTTAAATTGGACTTTCAATTCGCATGTTAATCAAAACGTGCCTGGGACAAAAGACTGCTAAGGTTAAATAAAAGCTCATAATAAAAGACAATAGATCATTATGTGAAGTAGGTATTGTCTTGAAAGGTACATACCTATTTCCAAATGTCAATGCACCCTCTTGCAAATCGTATTTTAAAAATAATAAAAGCAATTCAAACTATAGCTCAATACATTTTTACGTAACATGATGCGAAATGATCATTGTGGGCGTATGCACTGTCTCGAAGTGGTGGTAGGCAAGGTATATTGGGACGTGTATAAGTGTCCTGAAAATTTGAATTTGACTTACCTACTTCACAATGATCATTTAAATAATATTATTGTCTTGATGCAGACGAGATAATATTTTAATTACATTTAATTATATAGTCATAGAAATGTATAATTCAGGGAATTTTAATTGTCCCCAACACTTCATGCATGAATAAATAATTGAAAATTCCAGTATGAAATATTTTAAGTGAGACGGCGGGATGACGAGATGTCACTTTAGCGATGTTGATCTGCCATTAAGTGCCTAACTACATGGCATCATTAACATTCCAAGGGTTTTATAAAAATGTATATGCACTGAATAAACGGTTGACATCTACCGTACTGGTGTACATGGCAGGAAGCTGAGAGCCTAATTGATTAAGGCATGTATACGTTAATAAACTTAACCAAAAAGCTCGTGTGTTTAAGATGATTGTTTTTAAAATTAGTATCTAGTATCTTTGGAAGCTTTATGTTGATAGAAAAAACTACAAAATACAGCTTTTTTCTGTCTTGTAGGTTGTAGATTGAACAATTGACATCAGACGACACAACCCGCGTGTCAGACAGGAACTGCCAAATACATCAGCCGTGCCATCCATGGAGGGAATCATGTTTCTTTTCGGAAAATGTGTCTTAGCCTTCAGTGAATAGAGCGTAGTCGGCAATAGAGGTGCAGAAAAACGACCACGTCACACATTTCTAATTAAAATGTAGAGTTTGTAAAGTTAGGGTGTATAGAGCAAGGCGTGTATTGTTAGAAGCTTGACTCTACATGAGATTTGATGACTTTTTGAAAGCCATATGGTCTCTTCATGGCAACCTTTGACAAGAAAATGTTATTGGTGGGATTGGGGTTTATGACAAAAGCCTATCTTAGTGGCTGGCACTTACGAAGCTTTAGTTGTGTTCATATGCTACAATATAATCAATTATTTTTTAAATAGGTAATGAACCTTCAACATACAAGCAATCATAACACATTATGTAAAGTATCTATTACATACACCTCATCATAAGCGAAGAAAGAGTTTCATTATTATTATTTTTCTCTAGTATTATGATAATAATAATACTAGATCTCTTAATTGATGAGTGCTATGGAAGTGTAGTTTTAGAAAAATGCCAATTGAATTATGGTTGGTTATGAAAATAAAAATATTCTGTAAATTATATACGCCCGTATTCACAAACGATGCTTGCTTAAGTGAAGCAGCAAATCAAACGCACAGCATTGAACAGAGCTCTGTGATTGGTTTGTGTGTCACCCTGTGCGTCCACGCGCTATGAGACCTCATAGTAATGTTTGTGAATACGAGCGCTAGAATCTCGATCGTCTCTACACGGCTAAGTACAGTAAACAGTACTTATACTGATATTTTTGAGCTTTTTGATCATTTGGAAAACTGATGAAACAAAATCTTTTTTCAGTAAAATCGGTTTCAAAGTGGATATTAAGCTTTTTCATTTTCTTTGACTCGAACAACATTAACTTTTTACTTCTTTTCCCATTTGTATTGTTCTCGTTATTCCCCATTCATAATAATTAAGAAGAGAGTTATCTGGGATATGGACAGTGCGGATGCTACATTCCCATACTAGAAGTTTATGAATGTATACTTACATGACCACACTGCTAGGCAAAAGCTCTACCTAGCTCCTCAGAGATTTCTTAAAAGTATGAGGTCCGGTACCACAACCATTAGTGCCCAATGCCCATCTTTTATGTCTAGTCTACCCCCATTTCAACTAGGTGTCCTTAGTTCTTTAATAGATTTGACTTGACTTGCCTTAACGTATGATGAAGAATTCTTAGGTTCGAACTTAAAAACGAGTTATTTTGCGTCACATGGTTACACAGTTCTCATTTTGTATACTTGTCTTGATTTGGATTTTAAGAATTACGATCCTGTGAAACAACATAATAAATCTAAATCAATCTGCCTATACCTTTAAGTCGTCTTCGGACCGAATACCTACATAACGCAAAAGCTATAAAGTCGTCGATAAAGAATGTCAGAGATAATATTCAAAGTAAATTCCATTTAAAGTGTGGCAGGTCTCCAAATTTCAAATATTTCGTCATAAGGCGACTATATATCATGTTTTTGCCGGCACAGGAATGCCCGCCTGTATAATTTGGCCGGCCACCCGGCAGCCGCGCGTCTGCCGCGCCCGCCCTACGTCTATATTATCAGTAGATAAATTCAAGCTTTGTCTTTGCCTCGTATTTCGTCCTCTCGAGATTTTGCCTTTGTTTTTTTTTCTCCGCTCGCCGTGGACGGCAACAAAAAACTGAGTGGAGGCGAACGAAGTGGGTATAATTTATTTTATAGTCGGCTCGGTCGTAACTCGGCGGTGGACGGCTGGACGCCGATTTATCCCCATCTCGGCGTAATTAACGTAAATGGATTGGCCGGAGTCGGTGCCTGTGAGTGACCGCCCGCCTCGCCTCTCACGAGCCTCCCGCATAGACCACTCCCTGTTTATCTAACGCCAGCTTATTACGTCTCATCAGCAGGCCCTTAGCGGGTCCCGAAGTGGTGCACTGTAATCCAATTAAGGGGTTGTATTTTTAAAACCGCAAGTCGAATGAGATACAAGAAGATACGCGAATCGTTCGCGATTACTCGCGCTCGGTTCCCAAGGAGCGGCGACTTATCCCTGAGGGAATTATAATTGTTTTGCATTCTTGCACGGGTATAAAAACAAAAGGGCTCGGTGGGCCCCCCGCGCGGCGCTCGGACCAGACCAAAGTCTGACGACTCGCATTCCCTTGAGACAAAAAGTTGCGAATGAATCGGATCGAGTTTTCAGTCTCAGGTGGGAAGAGATTGTTTGTGTAAGTGATTCCAGCCTCTGATATAATGTGCGGTACTTAAGATATGCCTATTTCTCGATAATGTGCTTTAATTTTCTTTAAGCTCGGCTGTATAATCAAAACACATAGTCACACACCCGTCTTTTCATCTTAACTGCTATTACACTGTAATTAAGATCTACAGAAGTGTGACCTATGTTTAGTACAAAAATAAACCCTACATTATACTTTTTTCAAACAACCTATTAATTTGGTATAATTTGCTGTTGGAGCACTTGCCCTGAAAAACGTACCAGGGTTTTCTATTATACTCATTGTATTCAAGTTGATGCGAAAACAATGTAAGCAGCTGATAAACCTTTTTAAAGTTTTCAAGAAAATCAAGGTACAAGGAACACTACTAATAGCACATTACATCCTGTACGCAAATTGAAATGGTCTGCCATAACACAGGGCCGGTTAGCGAGGCGGGGTGTTTAGACAACAATGTTTTTATGCAAAAGTAATAAAGTGATATGAAGAAAAAAACCAGTTTAATTTGTGCATGCTTGGAATATTTGAGACAGGCGCGCGGTCGATGCCCCGCGCCGCCAAGTCTTGGTGTACACACACCACTAATACCGTCACATGCTACATTATTTATTTATATCAACCGGTAATTTCATCTTAACTGTTATATTAAATAATTAAGCATAAACAGTTACAAGCGTAAGCGATAAATTTTGAGCTATCTCATTGGAATTTGTCATTTATTTAGCCGGTACGAATATCTCGACTTGGTACCCGTAGGGCGAGAATATAAAGCGAGTTGATACGTTAATTATAATGAAATTGAGCTTTGAAATTAATTTGACAGCATTGACAAGACAACTTGTTCTCCTATTGAACTTAGGTCTAAATATAATTTAAATGCAGTGTTTGAAAATACTTATCTCGAACAGATTGACAGTTACATTTTGTACCTTAAAGGTAAAATCATTATTTACCTAGATTACCAAATGAATTAATTAATTGTCAGGTTTCAATACTGTTCGGATCTATATTTTATTTAACCTTTGGAGTCGGTACTTTTAATTACATTTAAACGATTCAAGTTAGTCAAAAAGACGTTATCTAAAATGTAGAGTCGGTAGTTATTGCTCAATAAATTCTTATAAGCCATGATCTTGCTCGGATTTCATACGATTTATTTATAAATTAATAGTGGCTTCGACAATAATTAGTGACTTCAAGTCAATACTGATTGAATATACGACAGGGTGTTTTGGGCAACGGCGTGTTGTAATTTGTCAAAAAACTAAAGAAAGAATAAGACTGTAACTAAGGTACAGTCACGGAATGAAAAGGTTCGTCAGTTTTCAAATTGATTCCTTCAACGAATCGCGAGCACATATTACCTTTTGAAACTATGTTACAGAATAATCTCGAGTTAGAGAAAATAATCTTTAACTGTTCGTCAGTAAAGTTCAAAATTATTCAGATCAAAATTGTTTGACGATTTATCTTGTCAAGAAGATTATGATTGATAAACTAAAACCTTCTTGTTGGTTCAACCTGCCATTATTATTTCTATTAAATAAAAAAAACTATTGTCAATTGGTCAATGTCATCATTGCATTGCACTGATGGGATAGAAAAGTAAACAAGCAAAACCTTATTTGTTAGCAAACGTCATATTTATTTAAATGTTAGCAGCACTGTTTCTTGCACTGTTATGTTGGCAGGTTTGACTCTTACAGTACCTAGTGCAAGCGAAAACCGACACTAAGGTGACGAACCTTTTCATTCTGCGACTGTACTTTTGTTATTATAACATTTTCTCGGTTTGTTTGTTTATTTTTTGATTTACTATTGATTCTAATTTCATTTTTTCCCTTAGTCATGAAATTCTAATCCTTTGAATGGTTATAACTCCAAAACTACACTTTGATTAATTAATAGCTATATTTGCTAATAACACCTCAGTCAACTTGCCTATCACCTCGCACCAACCTTTAAAAAAACACCCTGTATAAAAATTATGACCAGACACGTTCAAAACTGTACAAACATGTGGAATTCTAGAAGATGGAAATGATCTCGCCGCTAGAGGAATAAACATCTCGGGTGCGAACAAATTATCGCGCTGCTTTTCCGGGCGCATTGTTTGCGTTTCCAATTCAAGGCCTGCTACGCATCTGATACTGCATCTAACACACCAAATGCGACCTTTGCATTATCAGATCAAGGTTCAAAAACGTGTGATAACACGGGGAATATTAAAGTCGCGTGCTACGGAACTCGCACGTTTCGCCGCCTCGTCTGCGCGAGCTCAATCACAATCGACTTTCTCTGTAAGGGCATCGTTACATTGTCATCTGCGGTTTTTCATCGTCATAAATGGCGTTATAGTCCAGTATCAGACGCAATGTACTGGAAAATACGCATGAAACCGGGTGAGAGGCAACAATGTGACCCCAATTCGGACGTGGCAGAAGCACAGTAATGCAATAATAATAAATTATTGAAACTATCACACCAATTATCTAAGTAATGGTTTGTTTCGCTAAGCGTAGCTTTGTTGATTAAAATAACGAATTAAAATTAAGTAAAGTTACCCCAATATGTCACTCGAACCCAAAGCTTTTAAGCTCTCATACATACAATAACTGGTAGAAAAGTCCTAAATGACACAAGACGACCCTTCCAAACAATATTCCTAAAAGTGTGCTTATTACGTTAAAATTGTAAATTAAATTCAAAACTTTCGCATGAAAACCGCTAAAGAATGACACAAACGGTTTAATTACAACTTTAATGATAAACATAACAGCAAAATATCCAATCAAGATGAGAAGTTTTACGCATGTTTCGTCGGCGATATGGCTGTTATTTTAAATTTTACGATGCATAAAGCAATATCAAATTCAACCATTAAAATTTTTCCATGATGTGGGTTATACAATTACAATATGGATATCTATATCAATAGGTGTGGGTATTTTCAGGTTTAAATCTAATTAAGTAGTTTAGTGAACAATGAAAAGAAGTTGCTATTTTTTCTGAAACACATCTAAATGAAAATTTTACTTGTTTGTCAACGATTTACGTTTCATCTCTTGGGATATGTACTTACATATTCTATTCCCAGTCCTCTTATTTTAACTAAAACCTTATGTGTTTATTACACCCAAAGTAATAAGTATAGTTTCACGAGCAAAGAAGGAAAGATGATATTGCTAACATTTGAAGAAGTAGGACTCAAAATGGCGACTGCATGCAAACAAGTTGGCACGTATCCCGACTGGACTGCACCTACCATTACTATACTTGTACTTCGCATTCTCTCTGCAATTACAGTTATATTTATATCGTTAGTAAATCTGAATACGTTTGGTTACTTGGATCGAATGTTAAGTGCTACTCAAGTATTACACATACGTTAAGGTCCTTTGACTTTTTGAAAGAAAATCCGACCTCATTTTCTCCCGTGGTAAAGTAATAATGTACTACACTTTAGCATAGATTGAAACATAATATGTGACTGTTGAATTTATAAATTAGTGGTTTGATTTAAGGTATATTAAATTATTTAGTGGTCATAAATGTACCTAATGAAAAAGAGCTTACTATCGGCATACCCGCATCTTAACCATGTAATAGAAAATAGAAAACACTACTGACACAGTACCTATAATATCTACCTATTCAAGTAGTGTAGGATGTAGTCATGTGGATCTATGTAGGAGTAATCCTGCTAATTATATTTTTTTTTAATATCCATATCGTCAGGTCAGGCCTAAACTGCAGAAGCACGACTCTCTAATTTAGAAACTTGACAACTGGAGGATTTGGTTGGTCTACACTACACTCTCCACGCTGGCTAGACGGGCTGGGGTGCACTCCCTACCCTGGCCTGGGTGACCTGATGTTCGCCTATTTGTCCTTTCGTCGCCCTTTACATCCATTGGAAGAATGGGAGTGGCATTCTTGTATTGCCATACTCGTGCCCGTGCCACAAATAAGTACATAGCACGTAACACCTTAACTTTTCAATGACACGCAGCTTTCTGCAAAAACTTGATTACAACGTATTTATCTCACAGTTGGATACTATCACGGAAAAAGCCGGCGAGTAAACAACGAAAACTTTGCAAGAAATGCATGTTTATTGTTTCCATACAATTGTTTACAATAACAATTGCAGATAGAAATAATCCGGAATGTGTTACATCAAAAACTATCGATATTTATAATGTTTCTGAATCAAAGCCAATTTTGTGTGTGCGAAGACTTTAATTTTTATTCGATGGAAATTTTCTTGACAGACTTGGACAAAGTGTATTTTTCAGTAAGTTATTTTATTGAATAAAACTCATTTATTTATGCAAGTAGGCTTTTTTAATAAAGCACTTTTACACGTCCCAGTATTAACCCTATCACAATTTCAGGGCAAAAAATGGAATAAAATGTTTAATATTTGAAAACTATTGGAATAAACCGATGACCACTGAAAACCTGTAATTTATTTAAACTGTCGTTATAACAAACGGTTCAGCAATCAAACATTAAACTTTGTGAATAGCATGGAATGCATTGGTCTCTAAGTTTAATAAGTATTTTTGGGCTTAGTTGTCGCAGTCGCTCATGCCAATACCACACTATGAGTGATGTGTTCCATGCATTCTAAAACACGGAAACAGCTTTAGTGGGAAATCCAATTGTTTCTAGAAATATAGAGTAACGAAGAAATTAATTAAATTACTAAGTTTTTCTAGACAATTAAGCATTCGTTATAGAATTTGATTCGCATCCATTTGCTATTTATACGTAACTTGGGGAATTATCAAAGCGACTTTACTACAGAAGTTTGTTTTTAAAGTTAAATAAATAAATACATTTTTCGTCCAGTCTGTAAGCCACTTATAAAAAGAGAACAGACGGAATTGCTGTTACTGAAAAATACAGTCTATGTTACCTAGATCTAACACACGTGTTAGTCATGCGAATCAAAGCTTTTCAGTGCGATAAAAGCACCAGACGAAAAACAAGCGAGGTGCAAAAACTTTTATGCCAGGGAGGGGCCCGGGTGGTTGCCACAAGCGTACGCTAGACATACAAACAGCTATTTATTTCTGACAACGAACCCACGTCCTTGGCGCCGACCTTATTGCGCAACACCGGTTTCCAAACACGCTCTATGTGCGCTCATGCTCTGCTCTGACAGCCGACGAAATGACGACCCTCCATTAAGCGAACCAACTATTTTTTATTAAGAAACACATCGACATCTTGTCAACGTTATTACATAATTTGACACGCTAAATATTAATTGGAAATCATATCGAGGTTGCCTCGTGTTCGAGTAGATTTTGCAGAAAAAACAAGCATTGCAAGTTAGTCTAATTGAGACATTCGACTGCGAAAATTCTTCGATTCATGTTAAATTATTTTCAAATAACGTTCTTCCTTTTTTTGCAAACAGGTTACAAAGAATTTGACTGCTTTAGGTAGCTTTTATACAAAAGTTAAATTTAAAAAAACTTACCTCTGAATTTTGATTTCAAAAAAATGTCCAACTTCCTCAGACTGTATGGTATTGGCTGATGTTATACTGTAGGTACATAATATCGTCCTTGTCCATAACAAAAACAAAAATAGTCCAATGAATGCCCAATTAGCAACAGAAAACATTAAATATGTGATAACAATTAGCACATGTAATCATTAATGCAAATATAGCATTAGCTTATCAATGCTTTTTCAAATAAGCGAAAACAACAGACTTGTTTATTGTTTAACACGTGTTTCTATTTCTATGTATTGTAAAAGGCAAATCCATCAGTTATTCCTTTCTGATGGTCACACTATTACATACAGTTATGATACAAGAATCACAGTTAAAATAAAATTGGTATACCTACGCAATTATAGTGAAAAGTAAGTTATGTAGATATTGTTTTGAAGTCAGTTTTTTCTGGTAAGAGTATGAACATCACGCGCCATTCAGTTATAAAATTATTATTTTTTATGGAGGAGAATAAATAAACATTGCGTCTTTTCTGAGCAGTAGAAAAGTTACATGTAGCATATAAGATTTTATTATTTTAAGTAGATAGGCATCATTACCTTATGTGAAGTGTCTTCGACACTTATTAGCATACTTTGAACTTATGCTTTTAGGCGATGTTTAGCACCTAAATGTTTCCATAATTATTTAGGTGCTAAACATTATCGTATCAAAGATGGTTCAAATAACATTGTCTCTATTGACAGAAGATGTAAAGGTGAGCAGAGTTGACGGTGGTTCGCGGTTGCCGCATCCATTCTATCCAAATGAGGCTTTCGTGCGTGCGTGTGTCAGTAGCGGAGTGAAAGTGGCAGCAAGCCTCTTGGCTCTCGGCGAGCGAAGGCCGACCACATCAGCCGAGCCAGCCGCGTAAATAATATCTACACCGAAAACACCAACTGACCAACGCCTTACCTGAACAGGCTCCATACAAAACCCTGCCATTATAAAAAAGTGACCCACTTCTTACTTCTCTATCGTGTATCACTTATAGCCCAACTCCAGCCATTTCAAGCCAAACGAGTCGCTTACATCAAGTCAAAAGTTATTCTTCTGACATACTTACATACTCAAAGCTAGATACAAGAATGTTCTCGGTCGGTAAAAGGACCCATGGAAACCGGTCGGTGTTTGTGGTTTAAATTGTTCTAGGACAGCTTTGGTGTCAAATCGATATCATTTTCTTTATATAATCTGTTATATTTCCGTTTCGGCTATCTCAAGCCTCAAATACAATGTATATCAATTTATGCATTCGCCAATAAGATACAGCTCTAGATAATTTATCAGTTTGTTTATTAGGATATAATCTGAGAATGGATTTAAACCAATACACACGGAAGCGATCAAAGTATAATTCTCTTCGATTAGTTCTATAGCTATATCTTCAGAAAGCATAAAATTAGAGTGAGCGCTAAAACTTGTTCAGCCTAGCAACAGATAAGTATAATTATTGAGGTGGTGAACCGTCTACGCTGCGTTGTCACTGGCGCGCGCGCACGGAGCGATCGCATCATCTGAGCACGACTAGGGAACGAAACAGGCAAGAATTGCATACTTCTAAAGCAAACAATCTTCATTCGAACTAGAAAGTTTGAATGTTGTCTCAAACTCTTCAAGACAAAATGATAGGGATTCTAATAATTTGCATAACTTAACATCAGAGTCATTAGCACCGATGTGTTGACACGTTGACGTAGTGACGATCGCGCTGAGAGGGCCGCACTCCGCACTTATAGAGACACACGTTTCAGCTGTGTGAAAGAAGCGTTATGATTATGATACATGTGCAGCTGTGCACAGATTATGGTATGACGATGTGCCATTACAACTGTCAGTTTAGCGCCACGCTGTCGTCAGATCCAGATTCACGTCACGTGTGTGGAACGTGTTGACACGACAAATTGGCAGCGTGCATAGTAGGCCAAGCGAGGATGTGTTTTGTTATGTGATGGGTAGATGAGCGGATCTTTAACTGCATGCACATGATGGTTTTAAGGGGCAATGAGCTGATGACGTTAATTCGTACCTAGTCCACAGATAGACAAAAAAGTGAATTAAAATAAATTCGTTAATTCATAGTATTGTCGTGACACCGTGAATACAATGCTGTTTTGAAGAATGGAAATCACACAAAAAATATTTCATGAAAAATGAAAAACACGTGATAAGCACGTGATTTTGTTCAAAATTTCGTGTCCCACCAATTTACTTTGATATTGTTTTCGGTGGAAGAAATCTGACCGTTGCGGAACTATCTACTGACACGGCAAACTAATAAAATTTAGCCAATTACGATTAGAATCCGGATGTAAATAAATCTTGGGCAAAAGCTCCGTTCGCATGACGCCGCGAGCGAACGCGGGCGCGCCTGCAATCACCGACGTTAGTGATGTTCGCTGTTTTTTTACTCTAGATGTAGAGAAATCGATGCCCGAGGCCCTACTCCGCAAAACGATTTCGATACGTATGTCTCTCTCACTCACCATGAGATTTATACGTATAGAGATTAACATTTCCCGAGATGATTTCTGAAGTGATAAACAAAATAAAAAACATGGTTTATGGAGATCTGTACAAGCTTATAATCCATCTTATTACCTACTTCTAAGGAATTAAAAAGTCTTGTTAAAAAGATGGACCAAGAGCAAAGCAATTTTTCTTTCCCCTGAAACTAATGCTGAATTGAAAATGCATTTAAGTCAATTTAATTAAAAATATAGTGATACTTCTTGAGTGAGCATCGTGTGTTTAGAAAAGACAATTTAAGTGACTACGATTTCCCCAATCGATTGAAAGAATCGAATTCTCGCACTCACTAGCGCGGTAGAGCTGATAGAGCACACCTCGAGCGCCCGCGGCACATTCCACAGCGCTAATTGGTCCAATGGTCCAACGCGATGAGCCTTTGTCTAACAATTCAGTTCACCTTGCCTTTTTACGACCGTTTACGTGCCATCGGGGTGACCTCTGGCGGAGGACGTAGAAGATTTGCCACCTTGGCACAGGCAGGTATGTTAGTAATAATAACACCTATTAAATAAATAATTTTATGGTCTAAATAAAATGTTGATCCCAATTTGATATTATGAGTCATATGACTCTAAAAGTGATTGAAGGCAAATGTATCGAATTCTCCATGCCGCACGCTTACCGGCTTGACATAGAAAAAGTTCCAACAAAAATTAGGAAAAGCTCATTTAATTTAATACAGACTGTACATAAATCTATACTCTTTACTATACTATATAAATAAATAAATTATCTTATCTTATACTATATTTACTACTAGCGGCCGCCCGCGACTTCGTACGCGTGGATCCCGTTTTACCCCCTTCATCTATCTTACGCGGTTTAGATTTTTCATACAAATGTTTTTTCCCGCTAACTCCCGTACCCGTGGGAATTTTGCAATATCCTGTTGTAACTAAGCTTTAAGTTTACTAAGGTACCTGCATGCCGAATTTCAAGCGTCTAACTTAAGCGGTTCAGATTTTTCATACAAAACGATTTTCCCGCGAATTCCCATTCCCGTGGGAATTCCTAAGTATCCTATAACCTGCCCAGGAGTATAAAGAATAATTGTACCAAGTTTCGTTAAAATCCGTCGAGTAGTTTTTGTTTCTATAAGGAACATACAGACAGACAGACAGACAGACAGACAGACAGACAGACAAAAATTTTACTGATTGCATTTTTGGCATCAGTATCGATCACTAATCACCCCCTGATAGTTTTTTGAAAATATATTTAATGTACAGAATTGACCTCTCTACAGATTTATTATAAGTATAGATATTTTACTATACAGGGTGACCAAAACCGTGAGGTCTAAAAGAAAAATTTAGATTCCTTACATCAAGGTGTACCTAAATCACCCCCATGTATGTAATACGATTGTGCTTAGTTTAGGACATAGAGTTAATTTTGTGATATTTTAAAATTTTATGACCTAGTAGGCTTTAAACATTTTTATCTTTTTTTGGGTTGACTTTGAAAATAATAATACTCTGTCTATCTGTCTTGCTTTCACGCCTAAATCACTGAACCAATTTTGATGAAATTTGGCATAGAGATAGTTTGAGACCCGGGAAAGGACATAGGATAGTTTTTATCCAGATTTTTGAAACAGGGACGCGCGCGATTATTTTTTTCTGTGACAGACAAAATTCCACGCGGGTGAAGCCGCGGGCAGAAAGCTAGTGTATTAATAATAAATAATTTGATTTTTTTTTATATCATCATTTAATTTCTTTTTTTTAATCAATTAGAATTTCTATTTTTAAATTGCCAATTCGATATAGTGCAAAATCATGATGACGATTGCGGTCTAACTACACTGAGTGTTATAAATAAATCGTGTTAACTAGTTAAATTGGTGAGTAATTGATTGACAATTTTTACATATCAACTTGAGGCAACTGAGCCTGAAGTCACAGACTTAAATGATTTAAACGTTCAGTTAATTTATAAATTTCCTTAGTAATTGGAAAAAATGCTTGAGCGACACGTCTTTAATTATGTCATACTTTTAATAATTTCATCTAATTATCATAATGAGAAACTAATCATTTTTTCTAGTTTATGATCTAATTTCTATGTTTAAGATAAGATTTCAGTGGTCATATCATGAATATGGATTTTAAGATTGCGTCAGGCAGAAAGGACATACGCTGCCTTTCCTGTTGTAGCGTCTGTCATTTAGGATGTATTATGTGTGATATAAAAAACTAGAAGTTTCCCTTTAAATATTAAAAAAATCCCTTCGGCAAAATGGACTCACTGTACGTACACTACCACACTATCTGTAGTTGTTGACTATTGAATGCAACAGTACAGTTTTGAACTATGTAATTACAGTTTGCATTTACCCTAATAGAACAGTTAGGTAACTTCAATTTTACAACTATGTCTCTCTGTCATTATTATCTATATCATTTATTCATCACTGCAGAAGCATGACTTTTTCTAATTTACCAGAGTCATAATGTAGGATTTGGCCCACACTATCCACTCTGGCAAAAGTGTAAAGATGTTTTGATCACTGACTAAAAAGGTATTATTAATGTCAACTGTACATAACATATTTAGGCCGGGTTGCACCATCTTACTTTAACTTTAACAAACGTCAAAAATCTGGCAAACTTCATACAAAAAACACCAGTTAACGTTAAAGTTACCGTTAAAGTTAGATGGTGCAACCTCACTGATAGTCCATCATAGGAAGCGTCCCTAATGTTGTTGGTTCGGCGTGTTGTCCAACAGATGTTAAGAGCGGCGTGTCTGCCAAGCTGAAGACAAACAGTGGGTTCGGAAGCCACCTACTCTGTTTGCTGACGGTCACACACAACTTCCACTTGTAGGGTGACCATTAAATCTAAGCTATGAGGTCTAATAACACATCTAAAACTGTTACAAAAACTTAAGAGATATTTTCCAGGTTGTTGTATGTTTGGTTTTAGACACGAAATGTTATTGGTATTAATTTGAACAATCATCCATCCATTAATTTGGTAAATTACACTGCCTTTTTAATTTTCTTGGATATTGTCGCTTCTTTACTGCAGACAGTTTCATATCTGCCGTATTTTCTGTTCTAGAGCTAGCAGAATATCAGAATCAAAAATCAAAATTATCTTTATTTGTATAGACTAATTAAATTAGTATTAACAAATCGTTAAATGCTCTCTCTATTTTATCAGATATTAATATTATTTACGTTAATTCTTAATTCACCTTTTGTCTGCCTTCAACCGGTTCGTTTTATCTATACTAATATTATAAAGCTGAAGAGTTTGTTTGTTTGTTTGTTTGTTTGTTTGTTTGTTTGGTTGAACGCGCTAATCTCAGGAACTACTGGACCGATTTGAAAAATTCTTTTTGTGTTGGATAGCCCGTTAGTTCCTGAAGGCTTTAGGCTATTTATCATCACGCTAAGACCAATAGGAGCGGAGCACCAATCAATAATATTTCAAATCGGTGAATTTTTTCCTTTTGAGAGCTGACGCTGCGTAAACGGTTAAAGTTTCGCAAAAATCATGTATGACAGGATTGTTCCCCTTTAAAAGTTCTTTAAAAAAGTCCGCGGTAGCATATGTCTATCTTTTAAGGTTGGCTCATAGTAACCATTTTTATGCAAAAAAAAATCTGTTTTAAAATAATGCATTATTTGCGAAGGTGTTTTTATAAACATGATATTAATCCTTATCCAAATAAATAAATTATTCACCACAAGTATTTAATTTTAAACATTCTTGCCCTTTACACCATTCGATTTCAATAAATATCTTAGGAGATATCGCAGTTTTAAAATCACATCGCAGCAAAATAATGATCAAGTACTACGCGCGCTACTGATGGATCAATGCACAGCCTAAACCGCTGATCGTAAAGACCTGAAACTTGGACGGTATGTTATTTGTATGACGTAAGCATCTGATAAGAAAGGATTTTCCAAAATTCTACCCCTAAGGAGGTAAAAAGGAGGGGCAAAGTTTGTATGAAATAACGAGATTCCTTCGTCCAATCTACTTAAAATTTTGCATAAGCATTCTATAACAGAATTAATGGAAGACGTGTTTCGTATTTTAGTGAAATGCACCCCCTAACTATGTTAAAAAGGGGTAGAAAGTTATTTTAGTGGTGATTTGCT
The DNA here is from genome assembly GCF_004193835.3 of Ostrinia furnacalis. Lineage (NCBI taxonomy): Eukaryota > Metazoa > Arthropoda > Insecta > Lepidoptera > Crambidae > Ostrinia > Ostrinia furnacalis. The sequence continues at coordinate 350,763 of NW_021133072.1, read as the reverse complement.
TCAAAGTTGATATTAATTACTCATTAGTGCATTTTTTTACAATCATGACGTCATGTTAACGACTACCATACTCTAGGGGCCTCCACTTAACCTCGGAGTGGGTGCCCGCTGCGTGCGCTCGCCCAACAATGCATAGTAATGCATGAAAGTCATGCCGCGGGCACCTGCTTGCGCTGTATACATAAACTCATTTTCGCGCGAGAGTTTTGGCGGAGGCCCTTGAGGTAGTGGGAGTAGTCTTGAGGAAAAGCTCCTTCTCCCACGGCCAGTGGCATGCTGGAAGCTTGGTGATTCTAGCACCCGTAGGAAAATATAAAAAAAAGTTTACCAATAATACTGCGGTAGGTGTAGTTTTCGATTTCGTTGTAAAAAAATAATACCACCGAGTAACTTTCACCGGATCAAAGGCCGAGCTGCATATTCATAAAATATAAGAAAAAAATATTTTCATGTTTATTTAACCTGATTTTTATATTTTAAAAGTATTCAAACATTTAGATAATAACGTTAAAACATTTAAAAATAATCGTATGAGAACGTTTTCGACTTCTCCACGGACGAAGTCGCGGGCAAAAGCTATTTGTAAAATAATTAGACTAAATTAATAAAAGTGCCTACCCAAAGTCATTATTCCACGCGGACGAAGTCGCGGGCACAGCTAGTTCTATCTATAAAATTATTTATCATATTGGCAATGCTGTATGCTAAAACGTTTTTTCTACTTACATACTTAGCTTTTATCCCAAGTTTTGTTACACTTTGTCACCCTACTCATCTGAGCACTGTTACGTAAACATGTCCAACACCGCAAACACGCTGCACTGATCGTTAAAAATAATATTTATTCTACTACTGTCAACTTATTTCATTGTACGTTCATCGATAACTGTCAAGCCGGAGATTCATAACGGATAAGATAAGACGCACCTATTATCCCCTACTTTATTTATGTGTGTGTACAGTTATTCGCAAATGTAGGCTTTACATCGAAGAATTAGTTGAACTTGGATCAAATGTATGAACAGTTACAAAGAAAAACATAACAACATGGTAATAAATGCTCGATCGTCTGGCAAAGGTCCATGCGCAATGGCATAATCCATGACGCTTTTACCAGTTATCCTCCCTGTGAATGATCTCAGTAATGTCCTCATTTGTTATTAAAATATGTAAAATCTAAGACGTTTCCGAGATTGTGCAGGCAGATAGAGACTTTACGGAAAATTATTTGTAGAGACGCTGCGCAAAAAGCTGGTAAACACTTCTGGATGTACCTACTAAGTGCTTGCGGACTTATACGTATTGCTGGCTCTATAGAATTTGTAGTTAGAGAGTAAAGTACGCCGCACTGCTACGGGCCAAAGACTAACGTAACAGACTCCACAAGCTTCGCTAAACGGAACACGGCTTTAATATATTCCAAGCGAAACAACGTGGCACAAGGTTTCCTGTTATTTGTTGGTAACTTCCTTTGGGACTTACCTATGTAATTAATATGTATTACTTTATTATTGATTACGTGATTTTTTGATTCGGATTAAAATGAATTATTTCAACTTACTCATCATAAGGTACAATAACATGCGTTAACAACAATTTTCTGGGCTCTATAATAGTATCATCCAATACTCAAATGGTTAGCAGTTGATGTCAATAATTCTTCCACAGATCTCTATCGTTGCTCAAGCGAGCCAAGTCCTTGCGCAAGGCAAGCCTCTGAGGCGAATACTTTTAATCTATGGCCAAGGTACGGTCTGGTTTATAAATAGCTGGCGGCGGAGGCAGGTGGTGCAACGGGCCGGGCAGACGCGCGGACGCCGCTCTTCCGCGAGTGCTTGTGCGCATCTACACTCGGTCACGAAAAGTTTGGACGAAAACGTCCGTTGTTAACCTTAATGCTTTGACTAAGACATAACTTAAGAGTCTCATGGCAATATAACTTAACACTATAACGTAGTCTTTTATGTTATTTAGTAAAGGACAAGCCCTACTCGTATGTTCAGTTCATATACCTTTTCCCTTTCAGCATTATTTTAATGTATAGTAATTTGAAGTGCACCGTCTAAAAGGTTTTCTTTACTGTTGTTGTGATAAAATTGCTGCTTGCTGTCATCGACATAAAAATTTTATAATAGTGCAGCATTTTATAAAAGTTTTCCTGAATATTTTATTTTCTGTTGTTTTTCTAGTGTGTTTTGATTTTCGTCAATAAAATTACGATTTCCACGAATATTTTTGAGTATTGGTAGGTATTGTTAGGAAACGTTATTTTCTCAGCCGACTGTACCCAGCTCAGGCTCCTCGTTGAGCGAGCCTTTTAAGGAGCAGCCCGGTTGATGGGCCCGCTCCAATTGAACCTGGTTGAAAAACTAAATATAAGCAATTAATGACTCAGTTTGCTATGTATTTCTGGAAAGGCTGTATATGGCCGTACGCTGGTTGACTGATACAACCTGTTGATCGTTGACGCCCAAACCAATGGAAAAGGTTATCAAATTGATTCTTTTTGACAGTAAGACAACGGAGTCCGTGCACATTGGAAAATATAAGTATGCTAATGTTATTGAGTAAATTACCTACTATTTCGATGGGACTTGGCAGATGAATTGCAGGTATTGGGACCTACTTCGTTGAAATATAAATAAAGGAAACTTTTAAGACTTTCGATTTATAAGATGTCAACAGTCCAGCATAATACTATTGAAATTATTATAAACGGTACGCAACATTAGATAAATAGACGGTTAAAGTCCGAGCAAACAATTTATGTTTGAGAGGTTGAGCGCAGCGACCGGTGCGTGCGCATCTTCGCTGCGCGTGCGCGTGTGTGCGTGCGAGGCTTACATAACTACACGGCCGCTGGTATCGGCAACAGGAAAACAGGGACAGATATAAATGGAATCCTGATTGCGAGCTATCTTTGTGTGGAACTTAAGATACCAACATTTCTGGGTACACACTGGCTGGTAAGATCAAGATCGACAAATAGCTTACCTTAAAACGACTGATGATCACTAACCAAAGATTACCAACTTATCAATTCTATTCAATGTTAATCAACCTGTAGTTATTGATTAATAAACTATATTTGCATTAAATAAATGACATTATGGAATAGTCCTGTTTCTGTATGCAGAATACTATTTTATATGGACATCAAATGTATGATGGTTACCACTTAAAATCTACATAATCAATTCTATTATTCAAGCAACATAGCTGCACCTTGATGCTATCAATCAGATATTAATAGTCATTTAATACAATAAACGAGCGATTTATTTGTCCGAATATAATCTTCATAGCCTTTTGCGGAGATAAGATTTGCAAGGCTAATATTATAGTAAATTAAGCATCCCTCCTAATACAAAAATAGTTAACTCTAAACCCTGGTAAACGCGCGTTTAAATATTTGGTTTTTTTAAATTATCCAACGTGCCAATAAACGTAGAGGTGTTAAAGACAGCTTCTCAGAATTGGAAAGAGAGTGTGAAGGTACACATATGGAGTGGGATACATTAAAAACGCGGTGTGGATATGGGTAAAAAAATGGGGTAAAAGGTTGGTAGGCTTTGCAGCTTGAGGGAATAATGGTAGACGTTAGGGCGCCGCGCGGTGACGCCGCGCCGCCTGACCGTTTCGCTTACTGGCACTACATACAGCCTACGCAGCCAGACAATAACTCTACCGATGGAATGACTACAGATACATCTTCTGGGTTAAAAACGGCAGCAGTACGTTCAATTTTAAATAACGACAGTAGCGGGTAGACGCTAGGGCGCCGAGCGAGGACGTCGCGCGGCCGACCGTGCCGCTTAGCTGCGCTACACACGGCTTTTACAAATAGTCAACAGATAGTTATCGAAATTAATTAACGTTACATTTATTGATGTAGAAGTTATTCAATGAGTTCTTTTGATGGTATAATAATTGTTGGTAAAAATGGTGCTACGGCAATATGATGAATGTAGAGTCTATGAGACGAGTGGACAGGAACTTTCAGTTTAAATTCAAATCATGCGTCTAAAATGATTCATTTTTAGTTTTCTTTGAAAAAGCTTTAAACAATAGGGTAGGGGTGTTTCTTTTTTTTACCTAATGTATGGAAATCCGCATCAATAATAGTAATGAAACTAATAAAGCTAAGTAATTACAGGAATTAGCTGCTGGTTCTCTTCACAGCTTTCAGTTACATTTCAGCATTTTAATTTCAGATTCTGACTTTGTGCGTGTGCTTTATGACTATTTTCAACTAGATAAAAATACCTATATAAGATTAGACAAATTTTGATGAGGCTTCATTAATCAGCCGTCCACGACTGCCGTATGTCTGCTCCCGCGTTACCATACACGCACCCACCTGCGCGCACCACCGACACTTGCGTCATTTACAACTTAAAATAATAAAACTGGTTTCGATTGTGATCTATACGATGGTGGATCGAGGATTAATGTCTCCGCGCACACCTGGCCGCGACCCCGTGCTGTCACGACACTTGATACTGTGGTACCTAAACATTAATGCCTTGTTATCAAAAAGCACAATCGTACAATATCATATTATCAAATTAATTCTAGAAATCACGTCATGGTCTTAATCCAAATGTGATCATATTCTAAAACTCTACAAAACGAAGATTACGTCAGACGGCAGACAAGTTCTTATTATTAAAATTTTCTTTTTACAGAATTTTTGAACAAAAAACCGAGACATTTCCCTGAGGCTCTTTGTCACGGCGTGTGAGCGTTAACGACAATTAATTTACTGACACAAAATCCTGTCATTGCCTTATGCATTCATAAATGCTTTTTACTCATTAGTCATTCAGGTGGCTCTCCACTCCATACTCGGCGCTGTGACATGTGTTATTTTTTAAACAAAGAAGTCGGATCAACGACCTGCCCTTATTCGGATGAGGCGAGGCGAGCCGATACAGATAATGCGCGAACGCAGTGAAAATGTATGCATTTTCCGAGGGCCTCGACCGCTAATGTTTGGTGCGCAATCATTGGCGTGCACACTTCTTTGTCCTTTGTCCATCTCTTAACACACTGCTTAGTCATTTGTCCTTGGTTTTCTATCAAAACTTATTTAGAGTATCTCCAACATCGTCGGTCAATGTCGTTAGTGGCAAACCGGAAAAATACGGGTAGATATTTTTTGTCTAAATGTCGTAAAGGACAGAACCGTAAAGGCCGTAATAACAGCATACAAACATTTAGAGTTCATAATTATATGTATAAGTACCACTAATAAGATTAGCTTTCAACGTTAGAAATTGTAATGTGCTAACCCTCGTAGCGAATTTTCCAAGAGTATTTTTTTTTGTCTGGATTGGGATATTTGGTAATAAATAATGCTTTATTTCGATACCTTTTTTTAGACGTGCCTTAAAAATCTATGGTCATGTCTATGATTAAATTATAAATTCTGCTATACTGATTAAAAATGCGACTAATCTAGTCAAGGGTAACGACTGATCTAACCCAGATATTAAAAATAATTACTTATTCACATGTATCGTTTTAAGTATGTTTATCCGTTACATATCGCTAAAGTACAAGCCCTGCTTCATTTGGGGTATCTAATTGGTGTGATAGTTACAACAATTTATTATTTATTAATGAGACTGCAGCATAATTTTCTCTGAAGCCGAACACTGCCGCATTTATAAATATATGGATTCTCATTATAATATCAGCAACGGCCGTTTCATTGAACGACCACTTGCAATATTATCGGAGATATCGCGACCATAAGATCCACGTCACCTTGTGTCAAATGTTTTAGAAAGCTAAGAGAGTGTATGGCAACATTTAGCCAAAGGACTGAGGAACGAGTCGTTAATCAGCTGGTGCCAATGGTTTGGCAGGCAGCTGGAAGATGTCATTGTAAGCTAGTTGCAAAGGTTCTGATGCAAGATAACTGATTAGGAGCAGGCGATATTCAGCTGGTGCTTATTTAAAAGGGCTGAGAGGGATGACGTGGTAATAGACTTGAACTATTATAGAATTTTGAAGGCTGACAGGGATGGAGCGTCAGCTTATCAAAGGGAATTCTGGGAGACTAGAGAGGCAAGATGGGGTGCGAAAAATTGGCACCAACTAGAGCAAAAATTCGCGAATGCTAAGACAGTAGGGCGATATTGGGATAGTGCCAAAGGTTTGCTCGGGCCGGGAACAGCAAGGCAGCAGTCAGCTGGAGCACAGGCCGCCGCATTCCGCCCGCCCGCGGACGCGCCACGAGCACAGGTGAGAGCAGGCAATTTAGAAAATTATAATTATAACATTCTTACACGTACCAGCACCGACGCACTATCTATAATCTCTCTACTGAATACATTATGACGAATCGCCGACAGCTAAATTACTAAAATAAAAATATCAGTTACACAAAAATTTAAATTCAAATATTGTGCGATGGAATTATTAAGCGGAATGATATTTCTGGAAAATATTAAAAGTGAATTCGAATGGTTTATTAGTGGAGTTGACGCAGCCGCCAGGTGTACCGGCAACCAGTTCGATCTCGGTGTCACGTTACACTAGGTTTCACATTAGGAAATTTATACGACATCTCATGTGACTACCGACTGTTAATTATTGTTTTATTGACGAGATAAATTATAATAATTATTAATCGGTTCCAAGAATGTACTGCAAAACAAGATGATTCATCGGCGGTTATTTTGCCGTGGCCCGCGCAGATGTGCGCGCGCGCCGCGGGGAGTGTTGATTAAATTAAGTGACATTTAATTTGGATCCGTCGCTATAAATCGGGGACATTACGAGGGCCATTACCGAGCCGCGCCCTCGCTGCGGGCTCTAGCCTTGGCTGTGTTGGCACACCTATTAAAACTCCTTCAAACTCATAATAACAGTTAAACTTGTTTAAGATTTTCACCGATTTCACCATATTTCAATTGGCATTCTAGTAACTTGTAAGTAAAGTGCATTATTGAAAAATGTTACCAGTTATGATCAGATATATGCTAATCCGTCATACTCATTGGGTCATCCATCAACCAAGAAAGATCTGTCAAGAGGGTGGGAAATGTATCTTTATACAAGTATGATAGGATCACTGCAATATTTTATACAGGGCGTCTCAAAAAAAATTTGAACGCCTAAAGATGTATTAAAAACTTTTTAAAAAGTTTGGCATGATATCTCGGATAGTTCAAGGTACCCAAGAAAGTTATGGAAGGGGTTGTATTGCAAAATCATCTTTCTCATTTTCATTTTATCCATTGCTAATCCAGTTCTGTGTGTAGTCACGGTACACTGGGAATTGTTCAACACTACCCGGTATGTTACAACAGCTGGGTTATCTATAACTTAGTATCGTTATTGCCGACACAGACACTGCGTCTCCACGTTAAGTTACTGATAAGACGCAGATAGCGATCACGGCTGACTCTATCGGACACATGTTATTTATTAACTATTATGATAGGGCACCTAGATTCCATTTGCGTTTGTGGTGAAGTTTGTGACATTTAGTTGCTATAAGTTGTATAACCAATATATGCAATCTAAAAATAATATTACTTGGGGACGAAAAAGGCAGACGACGAATCTGTACTGTAAACAATATTCATGCTTTTGTAGTGTTGGTCCCGCGACTTTCATGAAAAATTGATACCTTCGACATCATTTCAGCTAATAACAGTGCTTTTGGATGTAAACTTCATCCATAGAGTGTCAAAAAACACGATGCTTTTACATCTATTACTCTAGCTCTATCCATCTTCTAATGGTCAATTAATTGTACGTTTTTCTTGAAGATTTTACACTAGGTACTTGTGCTGAGATTATCGACTCTACAAATGTATTTATTTTTGATAATAAGTTAAAACTCCAACAATAATTGGAATTTTAATATCTAGCAAACCCAAAAAGAAAAGTTGCACAATGGCACACCCAACTGTTGTCAGTTTTACGCGTCCACTTCATACATTAGCCATTATATTGTTTTTCAATACGACCATTTGCATAAGCGAAGGAAACATTGTAGGCGGGGAGACAGCTTCAAACGCTACAAAGCTGACAAAAACTGGATAGAACCGGTATCGCAAATGTGTTATAGTCCATATCCTAAATGGCAAAACATTTGGAAGTGCAGTTTCCAAAATGGGATCTCGGGCTCGGCTTGATGTTGGTTAATAATATTAAAATCATATTTATTTCTCTTACATATGTTTACAGTGTACCTTATGGATTTCCATAAGACCATATTACTTATTAAAGTACACCAACCTATACCAGGTACACCGGTGATATAGGTTTCAAGGAAAACCCGTATACCAACTTATAATGCTGTCCAATTCTGCTTTGGTTGTAGAGTTTTCCGACTTTACTTCATTCAGTTATGACTTTTAAGTTTTGAAATCCAATAGATCATGATTTTCAGCAATGAATACGCCCTTAAGAAGAAAAAGGAAGACTTTTACAACATAAAAGGGAACTTCATGTCTGTATGCAGCCATTGCATCAGGCTAAACCAGTGTTCCGCAAAATTACATCTAGGAAAGCGACATTTTTTGGAGGTAGGTACACCACAAATGAAAAATCAGTTTTGGTAATTACCTTTATTAGTCTTATTACCCTTACTTATTCACTAAAAATAAGTTTATAAGATAACCTTATTTTTCCGAGGCACATCATCTAATGACCACGGTACAATTGTGTGTCGTGGTACACACTTTGCGGAACACTGGTAGACCATGGTCCCCTCGACTACAAGCTAGGTAGGTACAAAGTACGCGCAGTGGGACCCAGCGTGCGTTTCCATTTTGCAATACAATCAACACCATGATACCGCGGCTTATTAACATAAGTATTTACGGCCATACAGTAAATCAAGACATTTATGTACGTACTTTACACACAGAGATTAGGTGCGGTCGTTAATCTTAATGTTAGAAGAATACGATTAAACTTTAAGTGGTCTACAATTAAAAAATGAACATACTGTATATTAGTAGATTAGCATTCAAGCCGTAATTGATTAATTTAAATTTTATCACGAATCACGATTGATGACAATGCGATTAACACGCTCACTGCGTAACCATTTTTCGTAGACTTTCAGCCAGTGCGTATGAGGTCTTTTCGAGTCAATATTGAACTTCTTTACAGTGCGTATGAGACCTTTTCTGCCTCACAAAATATTGTTTCTAAAAATACTTTAAATATAGCTCAGGAAAGACAATATTGGCTTGAAACTTTTCTATTATAAACTTAAATAGATGTTTAACCTTAAACTAGCTTCGCCCGCAGTTATGACATTTTGGTATTGAATAAATTAAAAAAATATATATGACATCTTTTCTGCCTCATTTCGCACTGAAAGAAAGTCCAATTTGTGTCTCGACTAGGGATGGGAATAAAACAAAATTTCAGTTACCATAAAATTATAATGTTTTTAATTAAAGTGTTTTTCATTAAAACAGGGCAAACAGTAGGATTTGTCACACAGAACACAAAAAGTTTCAATTTTTTTAGTTTTTTTTTTAGCCTGAGTGCTATTTAGTGATAGTCTTAATCTGTCGTAGCAACCTACACGCAGCGCTTTCGTTGACCACCTTTTTTAAGCGAATGTTCAGCACATCATTGTCGGCCGTTTGGTGTAGTGGTTCGAAACGGACTACTATTCTGGAGGTTGCGAGTTCGATTCCCGCACAGTATTTGTGTGCATGAACATATTTGTTTGTATTGGACTGGGTGTTTTCTATGTATAATAATATGTATGTATTTAAAAAAAAAGTATTTAAGTATGTTTATATCCGTTGTCTAGTAGGTACCCATAGTACAAGCTTTGCTTAGTTTGGGACTAGAAGCGCAGTGTAAAATGTCCAAAAATATTTATTATTATTATTATTATTATCTGCCACTAGGAATACCTGAAATAAATACGTGCGTTAAGTGTATACAAATGCCATTTTTAGTTAAAAAGTCAGTGTTAATGTGTCACCGGCTAACAGCGTGCGTCCGTATCGAAACTTATCACATCACTACTCAAAATGCGCCGCGCCCGCGCCTCACTCTGTGCGGTTATGAGGCCTGCAATTTTTGAGGCAGTTCAGACATCACGGCGCACTGAACGTGATTAATTTCTATCCAGTGCGTATGGGACCTAATCGACCTCATACAATATTTTCTACGTCATTATGCTAGGCTTCGTAAGAGAAGCAATTTGATATATTTGTCTCTGTTGTACTCATAGAAATGTTAAAATAGTCGCCCCCCGCACAGAGTGAGAGAACGCGATTATGACTGCCGCACCTGCGATAAGTTCTGCATGTGGCTTTTTAGACCTCATAACGCAGTGAGCGTGTTAACTATGTACTGTATGGGATTGCTTTATGTACGAGTATAAACTGTTAGGGTGTGAGGGCCTACCAAACTTGGCAAAGTCCAAAACCAAGCCAAAAGCTCCGTAATCATGTTTAACTCTAAAAGAACGATGAGCGACACTTATTACTGAATATGCAAAATTGAACTTCAGAGAGATAGTAAAAGTTTATTTGTCAATAAGGACACATGGATGGACAATATGATGGAAACTCTACTTTCAGATGAATTTTTGGAAGTACTGATAACAGAAAAGACAGATGACAATATGAATAACAACTGAGTTTCAATTATAATTAAATAACTCATGAAAGGATCATAAAATTTTCGACATTCACTCACGAATGTAATCGTCAATTTCGTAGCAAACAGCCTAATAAAAGCTTCAAAGATTTCATAGGAAAAGTGTGTATGTAGCCGCTAGGTCACACAGCGCAGTGCAGTAGCTGACCTTGCGGCGGACGGCGCGGTGTCGCGTTGCGGCCACATTTCAGCTCGCGTGCGGTTCGACGGAATGCCCTCATCACTTGATAGCCAGGCCCAACATCTGATATACTCCGGCGGCATTGCTGGCGAGCCGGCCGCGCAGCCGCCGTGACGGCAGGTGCATTCCGAAACTCGAGAAAATCACATACGAACGTTCCGCTTGTGTTTATTCTGCGTGGTTGCACTTTTGGTTGAGCAAATCTTTTTTCATTGAATATGCTACTCCATTCATTTTTTCGTGGTCAATTAAATTCAAATTGATATTTGTTATTAGTTAGGCCTTTTTCAGCTTTCAGCTTGCCTACTGCCACTTCAGGATAACATGACTGAGAAGAATCTCAGTCACAATGTCTAGTTGAGTGTCTATAATATCAGGTGCGCCATCAATCCTACAGAAACCTTTATTGGCGTCCTATATGATCGTTATATCATATTAATAGCTAATAAGATATCACTAAATATTGTCTTTTACTCTAATTCCTAAAACGTAATGTTTACCGCGTGTGGATTCATCATAATAAAGTTATTCCACGTCAGTTGATTAGTTCAACGAAACCAATCATCGAATAACGTGCCTACATTCATGAAATGGTTTAAGCACTAGTATTTCCTTCCCCATTACATGCTGTAATTAATGGAATATTAAAATAAATTGCCAAGGAAATCTCCACGTTGAAGTTAAACGCTTCTTTTAGGCTCTCAACTAACTGAAATAATCTGAACAAAATTCATCACATGAATCCTTCTGACGATTGAATGCACATTTTGATAGTAACTTAAGTAAGTAGGTGCATACCTTTATCGCAACACGATACACACGTGCACATGACACCAATCTGTAGCTAACAAATGTAACCATTAAATTTATGTAGCCAGTTCTATTAATAACGTAGATAGTTGTTGTAATAGCCGGGCACGGATGATGTATGATGGCGTTTTACACGTCCCCGCCGACTGGGCGCTCTAATTGAAACCTAAGCGGGCTGCTCGCCTTTGAATATTGCATTAATCTAAATATCGTAATTAGATAAATCCAAATTGCCCCTATTAAAATACAGCAGCTACCAACGCGAACACTGGCAGCAACACGTCATCCACCTAAATCTATTCCATCACACCGCCATGCATTATGGATCATGTTGAGGAATTGAAATAGTGGCATACCTGACTGATGAGAATACTAACTGCACGATTGAAGTAAATTAATTGAACTAATTTGTATAACACTGAATGATTCATCGAGGTGTGGATGCGATTTATAAAGACGTTTTCCCATCTCCCAGGCCGTCTAACGTTAGTGTTCTTTCTCTAATGAGCGGGTTATTTTATGGGCAGGATTGTTGTAGAGCATTTATGCTCCTTGGGTAGATTTATCCCTGTGCTTGGAATGGCCAATAAAAATTCAGTGCACTGGTACGTTTATTACCCACTTTACATAAAGGCACTGCTGCTCTAGACGTCGAGCGCGGGTCTATATTTAGCCTCGTTGTTCTAGCTCGCACACCAGTGATAAATAATGCAAATCGAGCTTTTTAACACAGACCCTGAATTCGAATGGAAGAGACATAACAAATGAATTGCTCGCAAGATAATTAGTGATTAAACGAACTTACCTGAGTGAAGTTCTATTTTTTTTTATGAGGGTATCCCTACAAACCATTAACTACCGCTACTCGGCTTCCTCTCGTCATTTAGTTTAGAGCTATTAAGAATTACAATCATAACATTGACATATTTCTTTTGTTAACTAAGGGCAAGGGTGGGCAGGGAAAGCATACTAATCTCTTCAGACGAAGCGCTTCGTATAATTATGATAGAACTTCACTCAGGTAAGTTCGTTTAATCACTAATTATACTTCGCGCTTCGTCTTCGAGATTAGTATTTGTAGATTATTAACAACTTGTAGACTTTGAGAGTCAGGACAAAAGGAAATATAGTCAATAAAGTTTTTATTATTAGTTTTTATGTAATTTTATTAATCATTTTTATGTATATTCATTACACGTTTTATGTTAAGTAATGTTAAATCAGCGACTGAATACAATTATTACTTATATTAATTGTAACATCACTATTCTACAAAATTGATCATTATATATGATAGTTATTAATGATAGCCCTAGCGAATGACAAATCATCTGTATTAACAATGTTTCTATTGTAATATTTGCCAAAAGTGTTAGAGTTTCCACTCCAACCAGCGGTGTTACGAATTAGATCCACACTGACCCCAAGGGACTGGGCGCGAGATGTCGCGGCATGACGTGTACTGTGCGCGGAGAATATATCCGTGTTCAGACCACATTCGCCAAGTGTGCGTTTTACCCAACGACTTAGCGTTTGTGAACCAACAGATTTATGTGGTTTACTCATACCAATAAATAGTTCTTCAGATGTTCTTAAAGATGAAGTTTTGTTAAGGTAACATTCTAGAGTTTTTGCAGGGCAAATAGAGGGCTTATCCGTAAAGTAAGGTAAAAGAAGAATTGGTTGTTTAGCACCAGGGCGAGAGGTTTTTATGAAATCGGGAATTTTTATAATTATTTGTCTATTGTGAAACTCTATATTTTTAACTTTAATTTTCGAAAGGGTTTGCATTCGGTGAGCTGTCGTGAGAGCAAGTAACGTAATAGTCTTTTTTGTTAACTGATTTAAGGATAAGTCCTCGTTAGGATGCCATGTACTTAGAGTGTCTAGAACGCAGTTGGTGTCCCAGGTAAAGTTATATTTGGGAAGAGGTGGTCTAATTCGAAACACGCCTTTTAGAAATCTCTGTAGCCTATCATCTTTTGCCACAGCTGGACCTAAGGTCAATGAAAGAGCAGATCTATATGAGTTTAGCGTCCCATACTGGCATCCATCATTAAACATTTGTGTAAGAAATGAAATTACAATGGGGACCGATGCTTTATAATAATCAACTGAATTGCATTGGCAAAAAGACCACCACTTTCGTAGACATACATCGTATTGTTTGATTGAACTATCCGACAACGAGGATAACATGATATCTAAAGAGGCCTTCGGTAGGCTCCTTCTCGTTAACGCTTCCCGGATAACACTCCTGCAACCAGGGTAAGGGAGGAGTGTATTCGACGAGAACTGGAATGAAATGACAGGGCGTTATCGTTGGGTAAGAATGTAATTATATTAGAAACAAGAAGGCTTCTAAATAATGGGTACCAGGCTTGAGTTGGCCAAAGTGGTACAATCATGATTCCATGTGCCTTGTCAGCAATGATTTTTCTGAGGGTTTTGAGAATCATGGATATTGGTGGGAAAGCGTAGAAATAAAAATGTGACCAGCATATTGTAAACGCATTAATAGCCATAGCATCCGGATCCCTGTGCCAGGAGATGTAATTTGAACATTTATGGTTTAGGCGACTTGCGAAAAGATCAATTTCCGGTGTACCGAAATTAACTAATAAATGTTGAAAAGCCCAGTCACTTAGGTTCCATTCTATATCAGGATGGGTTCTACGAGACTCGGCATCTGCCATTATATTGTCACACGACCTAATATATGACGCGAATATGTAAAGCCTTCGGGTCTCGCACCATTGCCATATATCTCGAGTTATTTGAGTTAGGTGCGGGAACTGAACACCACCCATGCGATTGATGTAAGATATCGCGGTGGTGTTGTCTACTCGCAAAAGTACCTGGCAATCATGCAAGTTCTTGGCAAAGATTTTTAAAGCTATGAAGGCGGCAAGCAACTCAAGATAATTTATGTGTTGTTCTTGCTCACTTTGAGACCATTGACCACTCGCCGTATTGCTATCACAGTATGCACCCCACCCCGTTGTTGAGGCGTCAGAATAAATTTCGATAACATAATTATCATCTCTGATACGGCGTACAGAGTGAGTTATAGTATTTGACCACCAATGAATGTCTGGCAAGACAGATTCAGGGATATTCATGAATCTATCGTAATCGTCATGATCTTTTAGATTAAGAAATTTGCATCTTTCTAATTCTTTAGTGTAAAGCCAGCCGTACTCAATAGCCGGACAAGCGGATACGAGTAGGCCTACCAGCTGTGCGTACTTCCTGATTTTGCAGCGTTTTAATTTGGCAAAAAAATCTAATTCAGACTGAACACGTAAACGTTTTTCAGTTGGCAAGCTAAGAGTCATACTACATGAATCAATAATCATTCCCAGGAATTTACATGACTGCGAAGGTATGAGGACACTTTTTTCTGTATTAACGATAAATCCCAAGGAAATAAGTAATTCTTTCGTGCTGTTAATATTTGACATGCACTCTTGAAAGGATTGGCCAAAAAGTAGCCAGTCGTCCAGATAAAGAGTAGATAGCAGGCCAGCGGATCTTAAACATTTTGCGACTGGTTTCATTATTTTCGTGAAAATATAAGGTGCTGTACTCAAACCAAACGGAAGTACATTAAATTCGTAAATTTTATCATCAAAGGCAAAACGGAGGAACTTTCTTGATGTTTTATGAATTTTAATTAAAAAGTAGGCGTCTTTGAGATCAAGTGTAGCCATGAAACAATCTTTAGATGTTAATTTTAGAGCAGTACGTAAATCTTCGAGTTTAAAGTGATCAGAAGTAATGAATTTATTTAGTTTTTTAAGGTTCAAAATGAATCTCATTTTTCCGTTTGGTTTGGGTGTCAGGAAAAAACTTGACAAGAATTGGCCACTGCATGGTTTACATTCTGAGACGGCCCCTATTCTCAAGAGGTTTTCTATCGCTTCCGTGAGGTGTGTGCGCTCAGAATCACTATAAATGCGCTGCACAGGCACTGTATGTTGTACTACTGGAGATGAAAATTTTATTTTATACCCTTTAATCCACTCGAGAATAGTGTGGTCGTCTGTAATTTTGGCCCATTGTCGAGAAAATAGTGATAATCTACCAGCATACTTAACGGTATTTAATAACGGCGACGAGCCGTCGGAGGTGGTGGCGGCGGCGGTGGCGGTGGCGGCGGGGGAGGCGGCGGCGGTGCTGGCCACGGCGTTCTGTAGTACGTCTGCGGCGGCGGGGCAGCTGAGCCTCGCTGGGCTGCAGGCCCGCGGCTCCTTGGAGGTGCACCCGGTTGCCTGCGCGCCGGAGCAGGAGCTCGTCGGTTTAAAGGTTTCGGTACCGAGGTGTTGGGTCTCTTAGACTGGTTCTTCTCATCTGCTTTTAATTCAACACCAGACTTGTTAACTGCTTTGGCAGATTTTATAGTATCCGCCAAATTTTGTCCAAACAAGAACGAGTCAATTTTTGTGTTCGTTAGATGTTCTTTCATATCTTTCTTGAGAGATGATAGAACGAAGTGTTTTCTGGTAGCAGAGTCATTGTGTTGGATATCACAAAGTAGGCGGGCAGTATCCATGAGCTTTTGTAATAATTCGTTGTCTCTTTCTTTTGAGTTAAGATGGGACGTAATAATGTCACTTAAGCATGACAGGGCTGATGCCATCTGTACCTGCTTAGTCTCAATACCCTTATCTCGCTTTAAAGCAATGTCAGCAAGTGCTGCTTTAATTTCCGGGTTAATTTTGGGAGCTCCTATAAGCGTACAGTTCGCGGGCAATGGATATTTCGCGATTAGGTTTTTTCTGGTCTCCTTGTTGAGTCCTTCTTGGGTAAGGTGTTGCAAACGCGATGCAAGTTCTGAACGTATGTCTTTTCCATACTTTATTTGTACCATTGGGTCGTCACCTAATATTTCCAGGATATCAGTGTCTAGTTCTGGAGTTTCGTCCTGGGTAGATGTTTCAGGCACTGCGACCGGTGGAACCGAAATTATTTTATCAGTTTCATTTGTTGAACCTGACGCTTGGATGTCTAACAAGGCATCGTCTATACTCGGTTGCGCATCAACATTTTCAGGAGATCCTGGCAACGATCCATCCGTATCTAGTTGCACGGTAGGCGACTCTGAAAAGAGTACGCAGATTTAAAGTCAGTTTTTGACTGCGATGCAGTAATAATATGTATAATAATTAATTTATATTGATAGGGAGGTACCCTTTTTACTGACTGAGAAAGCTTTGTGTCGAGTACGTCCCGATGACGGCTCTGAGACCACTGCTTATAGCATACATTTATGCTTATTAAAATTCCAGAAATATAAATAGTAGGGTACATAAAACCATCACACTCGAAATAATAATATTTTTACAACATTATGACTTTAAAGTTTTGCTTTATTGTTAAAAAATTTAGATTGTATAGTAATTCTACAATTTTCTTATTATGGAATATTATTATAATGATGGTAGGTATATTCAATATAGATTTTACTTTATAAAATATGTTTTACTGTAGTAAGTGATGGTATATTTTGTACAATATTATGATAACTTTTGTTATCTGAATTTGGTTTTGTGCAATTCCCGCTGAATTGTACGGTAACCGTTACATTATTTGAATGCGGTGAGGTAGTCCCGCTGACTATCTCGGTTGCATTCGTCTGGACAGTTATAAAATATAAATATGAAATGAGTAGGTACCTGGATTGTGAACCTCGCTTCGCATCCTTGGAACACCTTCACGAGCCGGCGAATCTTCATCTCGCGAGTCACTGTCCGTAGCACTATCTTTTTTCCTACGCATTCTACGTTTTAATTTTTTCATTTTACGCATAAGATGTAAAAATTCGTCGTCTAGATCAGCAGACCGTTTTCTTTTCGGCATTTTAGCACGGATTGAGCACAAGTTTGAAATACGTGTTAAGCGGTTGAGCACTAAACTGCGAATGACGAGAGGAAGCCGAGTAGCGGTAGTTAATGGTTTGTAGGGATACCCTCATAAAAAAAAAAAACTCTCAACCACAGTGTAAAAAGCGGTTAGTCTATGCGATACTACAAGTTGTTAATAATCTACAAATACTAATCTCGAAGACGAAGCGCGAAGTATAACTAAAAGAAACTACTACGTTCAATTGTTTTTCTGTATTCAAACCACTGTGCTATATTATTTTGTACCTATATTTTGAAGAGGAGTCTTGAATACACTTTTAGACTCTACTTAATTATAGAATACTTTTTTACATCATTAACATAATTAAGAACTATATTTCTCGCACAAAAAGTACTAGAAGAAACCGGTAAGTTTATTAATAAACAATCAACAATTAGTAATAATTAGAAAAAATCTTGTTTTACGTAAAACAAATGTTTAGGTTTTTCAAGTGCCGATAATACGCGTATTTAAACATCGTTGACAGTCAGTAGGTAGGTAATTAATTATTGACTTATGGTTAAGCAAACTGATTAGTCAACATGGACTTGAATAAAATAGAGTCTGACTGTCTGTAGAAATAAAAATACAACTGGGAGTGAGAAACAGAAGATGAGAAATTAACGCGGTTTTATCAAAAGTCAATATTTATTCATTACTAATAGAAATAAACATTATGAAAACGACAATAACAACTCCTCAAAAAACTTCCATTTAATTTGTTTCGTAGAAAAATCACGAAATTGTTTCTCGATAGACCATGCACTGGCTTTATTAGTTTTCAGAAGGTGTAATTGTTAACGTTACTCAACGCCCGTGTTTACGCTGGATATTTCGGGTATTACCTACGTGACCTGGGTCGAGTATCACTGAGTGAATCCGCTGCCGAAAATAACGAAAACATCCAGGTTATACGTACAGTCGATAGCATAACAGTCTATAGGTACATTTTTGTTGAAAAATACTACCTATTAGAACTTCATAAGATGCAGGTATTTAGCAAATGGCTCAACCGCATTATGCAATTCATCTGACGTGGGGATGGAGTCAGAATAATCGTTTTGATTAAGAAGCCCCTCTTATTGCGTGGTAGGGGCGTGAAGTGATATGATTGGATAGTTCAACCTACTTGGTGCGGAAAAGTTTGATGGAAATAATATGTTCTAAAATTTGCAAGCTGCTTATCTGCAACAACTACTGTTTCTCTACCTCGAAATAAAACTTACACATTTAAACGTTACATATTTTTTCGTATCCTTATTAAGTTATTTTTTGTTCTGTTTATTTCCAGCTTTTTGGTATACGCTTAACTTAGGACAGTAATTTTAAGTAAAGTTAACTTAACGTACCTAACGTACCTAGCTTTATGCATTATGTAATGTACCTACTTCATAAGTAATGAACCAAATTGATTCTTACTCGTAAATTAATACCATTGTTTTAATAAACTTTACCCGTTGAAGTGATAAATGAATTATAACGTAACACATTACCGATATTCCTAACCCGGACACGTACCACACAAAAGAATCCTAAGCGCAACATTTGACAAATAAGCCACCTCTTAACAGGTAGGTTGGTATCTGAGCTGTCGGTGCCGAGATAAGTGTTTTAGAGGGTCCAAAACAGAGGCCTACCGATCAATCATTAGGACTTATTTGTTTTTTGACGGGACAGGACATTCGGCTAGAGCGCGCTTATCTATCCACCGCATCGGGCCATTCGTCATGCTGTCATTGTGACAGGGCGAACGAAATAATCAAAGTGACCGCTTGATAACAGCATGGGAGACAATTCCCATTGGTCGGGACTTGCGCAAGTCTCACATAATCTCTGGCAATGAACGTATCAGGAACTTGCAACATTATAATTCATTACATTTAAAACAGTATCGATAACCGAATGGACAAAACTACCAACTTATTTTAATTAAATCTGAATTTGAACATTCTGAACGTTATTATCGAATTTCCTATAGGTATTTGATGTCCTAGTAACCTATAAATAGCTTCACGCTGAATGAAACAGGATAAATATACGCCTCGGTAATAATAGTGACGAACAATGTGGTTAGCACGTCCATGCCACCTAAAAGCAAATGAATGAAAGAAGAATTAGACTTCACACAATTTAAAAAAGTAACGAATAAAACAGAAGATGATATACCCTTAAATAAATAAAGGAAGAACTAGACCTCACACCACATTTCAAAAGGTGAGGAATAAAACAAAAGATCTTAGACCTCATTTAAAACTGTGACAAATAAAATAGCAGATGAAGCACCATTATTAAAGCAAATGAACGATGAAGGAACTGGACCTCACACCACATTTATAAAGCTGCCGAATAAAACAGTATAGTCTACCATAAAAAGACGAAACCCATTGCCCATTCTTCAAGCGCCGCATCCATTTGTTAGCGCTCCTCGCTACGCACATTCCAGCTTTTGTGACTTAAGTACAGTCCATGTAATTAGGGAACACCTGTGTTTGGTTGATGAGCGATTAATTACAATCCTTTTGCAGCCGAGTAGTCTTGAACAAAATAGAATTTACTACGAAATGTATTGAACTAAAAAGAAAGAAAAAATTCGTAGTGAAAATAAATGAAAATGTTTAAATACCTACTTCAGACTTTATGTATTACTGAAGATATTTTTACAGATTTTTAATAAAACCATCTTTCGAATTCATATTGCAAAACAAAATCTCTTTTCTTCTTCCTATCCTGACATCCAAATTAATACGTTGAGTAAGTTAAGTCTGATAAAATCGCCGAAAAGTATTTTTTTCCTTTAAGAAGAAGTAAAAGAACACAAATAATATAGATCTTATTTTAGGTAAGTTACCATAGTTACAGTTATAAAAGGATTTCTAAGCTAGATTAAAATAAGTGGCTGTCAAGTAATATCAGCTTGAACCAATCAAAACCATTTTTTCCAATGCATGGAAATGCAGTCTGCGTAAGAAATTGCAATAGAATTTCCGTTTTGTTTTTCTCCCTTACCTTCACACGACAAAGGTGTGAGTCATCGATGGTGATGACGAATGAGGAGAAGATATTATGTTTCATCCTATTCAAATAAATTAATAACGTTTCTTGTTGATAGTCAATATTGGATTTAGTATTCATCAGGCAATCGGAAAAAGTGGATATGCAAATAAATTAAGTCAGCATTTTTCACTGATTAGTATCTAAAACGGCGAACGTTGTTTCTTTAGCATCACAGAGAAATTCTTGAAAAAGAAAACACCGACCGTTGGCGAGTTTATTCACTAAGGCAGAGTTGCACCATTTTACTTTAACTTTGACAACATCAAAAATCTGTTCAACTCCATACAAAAAGCACCGGTTATCGTTATAGTTACGGTCAAAGTTAGGTGGTGCAACTCAGCCTAAGAATTATTACTCTGATGATTGATGGAGCGCACTCCAGAAACGTGCCCGCATCTAGACCATCTAGCAATTATTTGACGCCTACCTAACCACTCATTAGGCCCAAGCTTAGCGTTAAACTAACCCATGCAGTACTTCTATTAAGTTATCTCAATATTACAAAATAATTATGACCCATTTGCACAGCCGTTGACATTTATAGCATTGTGGTTTTCCGTAAGGATTTGTCCTTGCCGGGATAATGGACTTTAGTACTTAAGCTGAGGAAATAGTATCTACCTGTTGATTGACCGAGATTTGAATTGGCTTACGTTTATTAAGGTCACGGAATCCTCGTAAATACTTTTAATATTGATCATCAGAACTAGAGGAGAGACTGTTTTTTTATTAAGCTCTAAACTTTATTGTATCCCAACTGATCATCAGATTTTTGTGGTGTACATTAAAGAATACCAGTCTAATATTATGTAATTACATAATATGTAATTAGAAGATATGTCATGCTGCAACGAAATGTTAAATCTATACTAATATTATAAAGAGGTAAAGTTTATATATTTGTATATTTGTTAAATTGTAAGTGTAATCTCGGGATCTACTGAACCGATTTTAAAAATTTAATAGAAACACATTATTGCTGAGTGTCGTACCTAGGTTATATAAAACACCGAAAAATTCCACGCGGGCGAAGCCGCGGGCGGAAAGCTAGTTAACTAATAAAGTACACACGCTACAATTATGAAAGCTTTATTTACGAAAACGTCACAACGCGCTCAATCTCGTAGCAGTACTAACGCTGGAGGCTTTGACTGGCAATTTTCCACAATGAAAAACATATTTACTCTTCTGTAATGCTTTCAAAAGAGTTCTAAAGTCTTCAGCTATGTGTTTTCTCCTAAGTTTCTTCCACTTTTACGATGATTACGCCTTTTAGTTAAATGACTACGCGTTTGTAGAATATGTTTTAATGTTCTTCTCTCGAATAATACCGAGGTGTTGTTAAGTTTTCTTAACTCCCATGCAATTTGAGCGGCACCATAAATGTGCAGCTTTACAATCTATTGAAACTGGATGTCTGCTGCAAATATTTATAGACGAATAACATAACTATGAATATTCATTGTTACAATAATTGAGAACAATAGACAAAGGCTACATTGACAGACTTAATGGCAACTGCGAGGCTATAATGTCTGTCAGACTCATATACCTACAAGTTAAAAGCGCTTCAGCAGCTTTGGAATTTCTTAAAGTATAAATCTTCAAGTGCAATAAACTCTAAACGCCGATACTATTTCTACAAAACACGCACTAAAAAGTAAAAATAATAATTACCAATTACTTATTTATTAGTTCGTCCTAATAAAATTCAATCCTACTAATATTATAAATGCGAAAGTTTGGATGTCTAGATAGATGTTTGTTACTCTTTCACGCAAAAACAACTAAACGGATTTTGATGAAACTTTACCTATTCTTTATAACCCAGAATAACATATAACATAAGGGAGAGTCCGCTAATTTGGACCAGTTTTTTCCAATCCCATTTTACACATAGTTTTGTTTTGTTTTTGCTAATGTCCATGGTATATAATAAAAGATACATTATTCAACTTACTATTTCATAAGTATTAATTACCATGATTGTTGTATATTTAGCACAAATCAACAAAGTACAAGTTCAGAGCTTCGGTCCAATTTAGCCAACCGGTTCGATAATTTGTACCACAGGGTTACTAAATTGGATTTCAATAAATTTCAAGCCTATAAAAAAACTATGGCAAAATATTATACGATACATTCTTAACAAATTAGGAAACGAAAAGGAACAGTACTTAATAACATAGACAATCGATATTGATTCACACGTTATCACGATTTTGAGTACAAGTTTTGTAATTCCAATTATCGTAACGCACACTTGTACCTAATCTACTTTGCCAGTCTTTTGCTTTCATTTATTGTTAGTCAAACATAACTACGCTATTATAACTTCAAAATATGATTTACTAAAAAAAATTTCAAAATCCTTTGGTAAAGTTCCATACAACTTGATGTGGTACAATTTAGCCGACTAGGTGATAGTGCTTTTAAAAAATCGGTAAAAAATATAGCTTATAAATACCGAAAAATGTTTCAAATAATTGTAATCCACACTAATTTACGCTTCTAAATAATATATTAGAAACACCCTGTGATTAAATTTAACAAAATTACAAACTAAACATGTATTGTCAGAAGTTACTTGAAAACAATGAAAAAATACTTTTCAAAATAAAACTCACGTGTTTGTTGTCACGGCAAAAACCACATGGCCGATATTAATTGATTTTAGTTGTGTATCGCTGAGTGTTGCAATTACAGACATTCAATAAATACTTTACGAAATATGAGGGTGGTACAATTTACCCGGCGGTACAATATACCGAACTCTCCCCTATAGGCTATAATTTATGACGATCTGTGACAAACTAAATTTCACGCGGGTGAAGTCGCGGGCAAAAGCTAGTTAGATCATAAACGCGATCATCTGCGATTAATTTTAATCTGCATATGACTACCAATCAATACGTACGAGTACGACGAAGAACCATTAACTTAATATATTTAGTGCTTTGAAAGCTTTGGTTGCATGAATTTAGAAACACTGAAATCAGCAGGAAAAGCGCTCGGTGCCGATAGTATGTCGACCATAATAATATAAGTAAGTGTAAGAGTTAAAACTTTCGAGATCATAATAGTAATAAACAATATTTTCGCGTTTGAGAACCGTTGCTCAGTTTCGAATGGTGGTGATGATACATTTGGTGATTCGAAGACGAAAAGGTCATGAACGTGAGGTACGCATAGAAGAATAGCTGAATCTACGTTACACACCTATAAACTACCGCTTGTTTGCACAATAAATAAACGTTTAAACATGATTAACGAGGTAAACAATAATGTAGTGGACTATTTACCCGCGCTTAGTATGTGCGGTGCGCTACCAGACGGTAATTCATAATCAGATGTGTTTACGTTGTATTGTGTTGGATTATACTGCCTAATGAGCGTGATGTGTAGACAACGGCGCAAAACGCGGAACGAATCGACGAGACTCCCAGGCAGAAGCGATTGGCTTTGAAATCTATACTAATATCATAAAGCTGAAGAGTTAGTTTGCTTTAACGCGCTAATCTCATAAACTACAGGTCCGATTGAAAAAATAATTTTGTGTTGGATAGCCCATCTATAGAGGAAGGCTTTAGGCTACATCACCCTACAGCTAATAGGGGCGGAGCAGTAAAGAAAAATGCTGCCAAATATTATTCAAACTATTTTCACGGGTACGAAGTCGCGTAGTTATAGACTTAACACTGGCTGATAATGTAAACATAATTCGTTGGGTCTGAAAATTTTCCAGCGTAAGGTTGAAGCGTCGTAGGTATCTGAATTGCTTCTGAACAGTATTGAACAAACAAACAAGGGAAAAAATCCATGGTTTTCAGACAAATATCTCTAAATTACATTGAATGTGATATTGGCCACTGAAAATTATCTGGAAGTTGGAGCTTCTAAAAGCTTCTAGAAGCTACATATGGCAGACCGTAATTACCTTTATAGACAAGTGGTTTACCTCCGTATTAAAGTATACGGAGTGTGTAATAAAGGTAATAAATTAAAAAGAACGGTTAAACAAAGTTAAATTAATATCGGTTCATAATATTCCCAACCGAGGTTCGAATCTGCAACAGCAGCTAGAGTTGCAGTGCAATATGGTAGACAGGCAATTTTATTTAGAGATAGAACAGATAATTACCTAGCTAAAATTATTTGTGTAAACCTAGACATACGCACATAACCTTTCCCAAACAAAATGTTGTTGAGTTCGTATTTTCCAAGAGCCAAGTATTTTCGTTCTAATATTTTTATCTGAGTCACGAACCGATGTTTAAAAAGTACTTAGCTAGTTTATTTGAGTAAGCTATGTTTAACCGTTGCAGAGTCGGAAGAGTAAAAGAGTTGTTTAATTCGACGCCAAATTAGTTAAATAGAGAATTATACATTGTCGCTACTTTGTAGAGCCGCAAATAAGGCACTTTTATGTTGCCTCCCGCGTTGCACTCCAAGACGATAGTGTCTTGTTGTGGTCACATTAATAGCAAATCGATTATATTACCATTAATTAACGCTTCGTTAATCTCAGCTCCATTTAAATTTAGCTCGTTTGCCAATTATTTATTGATTGTGTGCGCAACTGGTTTCCAAAATTAATTAACAAAAATGCAAGTACTTTGCATGCACATCGAGCAATTAATGAAAGTTTAACGCGTACGTGACACAAATATTTAATAACTTTTCAATTATATCTTCGAGTAAATGTTTCTTGATTTTACTAGAATACAATTCTTTAAAATAATTTTATGTTTTACTATTTTTATTATAATGATCGTAATTCGATACTATCGCAAGCAGTAGATGTTTATTCATACGAGAATATAATATGTCGGAATAATTTTCAGTTTATTCGAATAGTTGAAATGAAACTATAATACGTTAATATACGTTAAATGTGAATATTAGTCTAATGAGGTCTTAAATCACATCCAAACGCATTTGTAAGTGACACTGGAATATTTGCAGAAATAATAACTTATTGACGCGAACCCGTCGCGGACCAGTCTTTGCTGTTCTACCGCATAAATACTCCTCGGTGTAGCTTTCAATTAAGAATTCTTCTATAAACATCTTCCTGCTTGGCATTAAAGTTCACAATTGCAGTGAGCAGTCATCAGCGACCGCAGATGGAGTTTGGTTGGCGTACGTGAGATTATTGAAGGCAAGTTTTGCATACCGCAGGCCACAGCCATAAAATACAATACATTACGAGCAAACCAACGGCTCCCGTGTTACGTACTATGAGTTCTTAAAGAATATTAAGAAATATGTACGACAGACTATCGAGGTTTTAGATAGCTAGACCACTGCGCAGTACATTTTTTGTGCGTGCGCTCGGAAAAAAGACTACAAGCATGATATATAGTATTTAAATATTGTTAGTTCGAAGAATAGCTTTTATTGTTTTTAATTTCTTAGCTTCGTATGCATATATTGAATAACCAAGTTTTTCCTTTTTAGTCTATGTCTCTACCACCATCATGTAAACAATGTTTTAATACTCGTATAAGTTTTCTCATTTAACAACATTCATTATATCAGTTCTAGTTCTGGCGATATACTAACGATGAAAGAACAATTAAATCCTCACATGTCTACTGTAAAAAATCTGATAGATTTCTATAGTAAAACTATTACTAGCCTAGATAATATTCCTTACAGCGGAAGAGTTACGATCCTTTAGCTTCATTTTCTTTTTTTTTATGTCTCTACATTACTTATGTGACAAGTATGTTAAAAAAAGCTTAATTTCCAACTACTTTTCTGGTTGAACTGTTAAAATCGGAAAGGTGGAAACCAATTTACAATGCCTTACAGAAGCAAAACGAAAAAAATATCCTTCTTATTTTTCATTGAGGTCAGACTACATAAAATCGATGACTTCGGTGAGTCGAATCACTGATCTCCTGAAATGCTTTTAGCATACCTAACCCAGTGATGCTGTATGGACCCTTCCAACTTGTGACTCCATAACTAACTCCTAAAAACCCTTAAGTGAGCGTCAAATATGTGGTATGCGATGCTCGCCCATTGATTGGCCGAAACGACACGCATCGAACGTCTAAAACATTGTTATCAGTGTTCCCACTCTAATCTTGAGGCAATAAAATTTGGATGGTCTAAAAACGGTGGGCCCGATAACCATAAATTTATCCCAAAGCGGATGGGACAAATTTTTATAATGGGCCTCCCCCATTTGGATTCTGAGTCGCGTTAATGACACTCTAACAGTTTGTTTTAACATCATTATAGGAGCGTATCGGCATACCATCGCACTCGCAGGTACCTGCCCCTGCGCGTAGTTGGTCGACAGGCGACACATGTCCCGAGGATTTCAGATACAACCCTGATAATTGTGATTCCGAAGTAATTTGGGATGATTGTAATCTGAAGAGCTTAATCTTATTTCAAGGAGGGTGAGGTGGACATCATGTTTTCGGTTGCAGGAACAGAAGGCCGGAACCAAAATTGAAATCAGATCTTTCATTTGTAGATAAATGAGTTTTAAAGCATCTTTAAATATAGTGAAACCATTGAACTGATATTTAGAGTGGAAACTGCTAAACTGTAGGTAGGTAAGCGTCCCAACCGGCCATATATCGGGGAGACAGCTACACGTATTTACAATTACCTTATCTCGCCGGAGCCCTGCTCCTGACATCACACGACAAATATTCGTGATCATCTCTCGGATCCTCGGACCGATCGCTAAAGATTTATCATTACAGGTTGACGTTTCTTTGTAACTTATAATATTGCTTGAATGATCGTAATACATTTGCATTCAGTACTTTAGATAACAATAAAAAATACTGATAGTACTCGTATAGAAGGTATCATTCATGGACGTACGAGTAGGTCCTTAAATTGTACCTACTTTCGAAGGATTCTTTAACTCCGTGTTTTATGTTTTTGTATAAAATCTATTCTCAAAGCTATCAAACCTAGCAGTGCTTCTAGGAGTCATAGATAACGGATAAATTTACCTGCTCAAAAACGTAAACATCCATGACTCAGCTCTAAATATTCGTGTTAACACACAAACATATTTCACTCCTTGCGGTATCTGATTTAAAATCTACGATGTGCAAAATTTGAATATGAAAAGAGAAATATAATTAAGTTAAAACGTTACATTGATTTTATATCGAGAGGTATAAAAGTGAAAACGTCGAAACCTTAACTTAATTCTTTTAATCGATTTCGGGCGACGTTTAAAGGACCTCGTGGAAGAAATTGACATTTCAATAGCAAAAAGGAAAAGCCGAAGAAGCACGCGCAGCGAGTGATTTAGCGCGCAGGCGCGGGCGCAGGTTCCCATGGGAAAGCGCTCGCAAATATTGACACTACACCAACATGTTTATATGCACTTAATGCATCGCTCACCTTTTAACATTTTATTTGTTTTGAGCGCGCGAGGCAGACCGACTGTCGGCCTCTTGTAAGATGTTCTTTTTTTCGTAATCCTGTTTAACAGGTAGTATCTAATGTCGGTTATAAAACCGTGATTTTTAACATTACAAAACGCTTAACACTTAACCCTAAAATTCCGAGTGTTTCAACGCAATGAATCTTCGCATTACCAACACTATTTTGCACCTAACTATTCATTAGACGTGATCAACAGTTCGCATGGTAAGTTACGACTGTTTTATGCAAAATTCTCATTCATATTAAGCAAGAATTTCTTATAAATTACGTTCCCATACAAGTAGTAGTATAAAATAAATAATTAACTATGAACGTACATTTTCCTTGAAGACTCGTTCGGGCAGACCTCATGGCGGGATATTATGGCCATTTAAATTTAAGAAAGAACGCACTTACTCATAATGACAAATAAAATGGTATTATACAATGCGTGTTTACAATAATAATTTAACCAATTGAATTTATTATAAAGGAAACGATAATTGTAGCTATTACTTTTTTTAATCAGGAATGGGTCAGCAATGTCGGATACAAGATAATTGCTGGTTGCAAGTTAAATTATAAGAAATAGGGTGCCATTTTTTGATGTCTAAGAACCAATTTGGTGGATAATAAATCGGGTAGCCGCAGGCCGTCCCTAGAGTTGAATCTCCCATTTATCGTCCTACGTTCTCAATGACACCAAACTGTATCAAATACCACCCAATCAAACTGAACTTATTTATTCAAATAGATATTTCATAGTCACGACTCAATTCCATGACTGTCAAAGAGTTATTTACTCTAATAATCAAAGATATTTACTACATTCAAATGCAAAGCGTTCTTGCCAATCAACATGTTGTTAATTAAGTCACGGGTATTTTATTATTCCGTATATCATCTATTCTATGAATTTCTAATTATGATAATAGTCATTACCTGTTGACGTAGAGTCTTATTCGTCGGATCGCAAGTAACAATTTTGCTACAGAGAGCAAAATAAATTCAATTTCATTAGTTACAAATCATCACAGAGCTTTTATTTTACTTGGAGTGCTCAGCTCGTTTTTTATTCATAATCTGCAGGTTGGTTTTTTCTAACCCTCGCGCTGCGTGGTCATCATTTTCACTTATTTCTGCTGACGTTCTTTGCCTCTACATCTGCCGTCGTCACGGTGTGACTGTGGACAATTTGCGGTCAAAATAATGGGTCAAAATTATGCGTTGTCCTTGCCTGGGATGTGCGAGATATTGCGTCACGTTCCCCTTATTATGACCTGATGCAGATGCACAAATTATAGGCTGCCGATGGGCGCGGATCGAGCCCGGAATACCTTTGATATTTTTTGGTCTAATGCTGAGTGCTGAAGTCAGAATTAAATATAACTATAGCAACATTTTGGAGGTGGAAACAGTTTCAAATATTTATTTTAATAGGTGCCAAATGCAATAGCAATTTAGGTATGATCATGCAATTTCATCGACCCTATCCCCCACCTAAGAAAAGCTCCAATGAAAATAGTTTTCTTATCTTATATCTATGTATACCTGGGACAAACAGTCCAGTTAGGTAGGTCCAACTTCGAGAAAGAGGTCAATCGTCGAATCCAACTCGGATGGGCAGCGTTCGGGAAGCTTCGCCATATACTCACGTCCGAAATACCGCAGTGTCTCAAGTCGAAAGTATTTGACCAATGCGTGTTGCCAGTGATGGTATACGGATCTGAGACGTGGTCGCTTACTATGGGCCTCATAAGAAGGCTCAAGGTCACCCAAAGGGCGATGGAGCGGGCTATGCTCGGAGTCTCCCTGCGTGATCGAATCAGAAATGAGGAGATCCGCAGGAGAACCAAAGTAACCGACATAGCTCGCAGAATTGCTAAAATCAAGTGGCAGTGGGCGGGGCACATAACTCGTAGAGACGATGGCCGTTGGGGCAGGAAAGTTCTCGAGTGGCGACCACGGGCTGGAAGACGTAGCGAGGGCAGGCCTCCTACTAGGTGGACCGACGATCTGGTAAAGGTCGCGGGAAGAGCCTGGATGCGGGCAGCGCAGGAACGTTCATTGTGGAAAACCTTGGGGGAGGCCTTTGTCTAGCAGTGGACGTCATTTGACTGAAAAGAAGAAGAAGAAGATTCTTATATCTATAACCATATAAAAAGTACTACCCAATACGATATTGACTGTTATGTAACGACTTTAAGGCTTTGACTCATTGTATGATGTAGATAAAGCGATAGAACGACTGAAAGCTCAGCGTCTTCAAAGAATAAAAGCCTGTTTGTGTAACAAGGATATCAAAGCTGCATCACAATGAGAGTCTTGTTGACGTTGTATTGGGCAATGAATGGAAGATCACAAAAAGAAAACAAACCAAACAACATAATAATGGCGGTTGGAGGACGCTAAAGATATTCACGCAACGCTATATTATGTTTAAGACATCAAAATCAATTATTATTCTCCCACTGGACCTATGCTCTGAGTTATTTATCATTATGATCTCCATCACAAAAGGACGACAACGCGGAATAACTTATTTACTTATCACAACCGAAACTAGGTCTTATTGTAAATGAGCCAGATGTATTTCTTGCTTGCAGGAACCACATAGGGTACTCGAAACGATTTTGATTTGGGATACATGAAAGCGTGCAAAGGATTCGGACTGTTTACGGCTTCGTGGGTGGTTGTGGGCGGGGCATCTTCTTTCTCATTCTTACCTGAGACAAACGTATAAGTCTATTTCACCCGCGGCCGCTCCCACAGGACCTTCTTGTTAACGTTTTTTGCTGCTCTCATCGTACTCAAAGGAATTGTGAGGCAAGCAAATATTTACTCACGATTTTCAAAATCTTGTTTTCAATACCAGTTCCAAAGGTGAAGATGATGACTTGTTATTTGTTATTGGGTTTGGCTCTAACTGCTTACAAAGGAATTATAAACATGTTCGCTAAATACAACACTCGGTGGCCATTTGTACACGTTCTCGGGAAATAAAACATTGGCAATCCAGTTCTTTGTTGATGTGTTTGCTAATTTTATGTGGACTCATTAATTAAAAAACACTAATTATAAGTAGGTAATAATAACAATTGGCAGGTTGACAGACAAATACACGTCTCTACTCCTCTAACTTCATTTCCACCAACTCAATCCAATTAACCCTATAATGATCCAAAAACCAGAATCGCAATAATCATTACCTACGTCATTGAAGAATAGATTTACTTTACCTTCTTAATTTCTGATCGGTTAAAAGAGGGCATTCCCATAATTTCATAGACCAACCCAGAGGAAATGAATTCAAGATATGATAAATCAATAAATAGTTTCATACGAAATTAGATTAGAATCTTAATAAGACAAATATGTACTTATCACTTTTTGATTTCCAAAAACATGGCGTCGTGTAGGCAAAGATCACTTCTAAATTATAAGAACTCTAACAAACGTGTCTGCATAAGATATCTGAAAATGCTCGTTTGAAACATAATTGACCCTATACAGCCTTTTTAAACCCCTAAAAGGCCGAACATGACCAAATCACGGACTATCGGCCGGCGAGGCTGCGTAGCCCGGACCTCACAGGCGATGAAGAAATTATCCGCTTTCGACCGAAGACTGCTTAGTTTGCTACTAGACAAGATCTTCCGAATAAAACAATAAAAGAAATGTAGTATCACGCGCGAGTATACAGCCGTCATGTAAACAAAATGAAAACGAAAATAATAATGTCATTATTGGCCTTTATCAACATCTTCCTGCATGATCCTTCAATCGCATTAACGTGGCACTTTTCCATTTTCATCCATTTTCCAACCCCTGGAATGCACGAACCGTGCGTGCCATAAAAAAATAACCTAATAATTATGAGAATTAATTTGCCAGACCTCGCGGCATCTATTCCTCTCTCAGTCAGTTTTTAAATCAGTTGTTGTGTTGTTACTTATTTGCAACTTTGTAAGCGATTCTTAGTTCATGGCCTGTCTAGTAGAGCGAAGAATTCTTCGTTTTCAACTAACGAGTCCCAACTCTCGTCCCCTAATTGCTACCTGTCCATGAGCTTATTCATTGGTACGGGGAAGCGGCTGATTGTAGTTTTATTGGGGCTTTGCCGACGAATGATTAGCCAGTAATCGACAATAATCGCCTTCCAAAAGAATCGGGGAAGTGTAATTAAGACTTCTAATGCAACACCGCATGATTAGGGGTAAAATTTTATTGTTAAAGTATGTGATTGGTACTGTCGGCGTGTGGGTTCTACAGGTCCTAGCACTGGTGTCAGACTTTGCAAGCCGATATAGACATCTGACATAGCTAAAGCAAACCACTGACGGACAGCTTAACGTTGGTACCCTAGCTCTGACCGAAGTACGTTATCGTATTTTTTAGACTAACTAAGAACAATTATTAACATAACATGATCCTTCAGTTTTTTTATTAATATATTTTGTACCTACTACATATAATATTTGCATTAAATATTAAATAAGTAACGGTCGGTTCACACATGTCTCCGTTTTACTGTTCCGTTTTATCGTGTACGTTTTTTTTCGATGTATGTATTACCACCTTAAGAGCAAAATGACGATTTGTAAGAACTATTTATTAGTCCAAACAAATAAAGAAATTTTGACTTTGACTTTTGACCACAATTACTGTATACAGATTACAGAATACTGTGTCATGTGTGAAGTCGCCCATACAACTACATACGCCATCGACGAAAAAAAACGTACACGATAAAACGGAACAGTAAAACGGAGACATGTGTGAACCGGCAATAAGCTACCTAAAATTATTAAGCAACTACCGAATCTTAGCTTTGAAAAATTTACAAAGCTTAAATAGTAAAATACATAATCTGATATAGGCTGAATATTCTTAATATTGAATATGACTACTATTCCGTTTCTTAATTAGTGCTAAATATAAACAAATTCGAGGCTAAACGGGCGCACTATGTAAAAGATATCAACGCGTCACGGTTTGGCTGAAAGCGTGTCACCGCGTAGGCGTAGGTTTCAACTGCTGTAGACAAAATTCAGCATCCTAATTAGTACAACTAAATGTAATAAGCGCGATTATCTAACAAAGTGGCTACGCCAAGGAAGGATTCCAAAGGTAAGTATAGGTACTTTTTTTGTGGATTTTATTTTTTTAACCCAATTTTGTAAAAATCATTATATTTACTCAAATACAAATTATAAATGATAGAGACAAAGTAGGTACTGTAATAATTATTCTATAGTTTGACTACTGTGCAACTGTGCAGCCTGTAAGTATGCGTAGCAGACGCTAATTGCGGTTTCAAGTCCTGCTGAAGGCAAACCTACTGATTATGTTAGTAAGGTCCGATATTTTTAAGCAATGATTGTACTATATTTAAGTACTTTTTATCCTTAATCCAGTAGCTATAATACCTCAGCTTAGGATTTGGTGCAATAGTCGGAGTTGGAACTTGGTTGGTTCGTTTTTTATAGTAAATTTTTCCCTTAAAAACACTTAAAGTTATAGCTTCTTATAAATGTGACCATACCCAATCTATCGACACGTTTAAACAGGTGTAAACATTCCCCAACAAAAGTACTGGAGATTTCAAATATGTAGCAAAAAATATGAGTCAGACTTTACTTATGCAGGATGATTCACGACACATGAACCGCTATGTTCTAACGTCACACGACGTGATAGCTTCAACTTAAAAGTGCACTAATTGTCTCCAAAAAGGCCTGTGTTGTGCCGACTCCTTAAGCTTTATGTACTTCAAAGTTGCGTTCGAGCAAAATGAGTTTTACCCAGAAGGAAACAGGTCTGAGAGTCCTCTAAAAAATTTGAAGTGCTTTTATAGTTCTTAGTACAGAAGCCTCTTTTCTCATGCCGCTGGCTCTCGAGGGACAATGCCGATTATCTGTGGGAGACAAAACACAAACACCCCATCTCGAATTTACACAGCTTATAAAAAACACCGCAGTGGCGTTAAGGAAAAGTTAACAGGTACACAAAAGCACAAAGCTTCGAGAGAATGCAAACACGCACTTTGAAAGTATGCAGCCATACGGTACATTCTTGTCACGAGGATTTACGTGTAATTGACGGGTAGCGTCATCTCCATCATTTTTTCAAGTACCCAGCTCATAGAAGTTTTTAGAAATGTTCAACAGATTCGTCAGTGTTCTATTGTACACTCTATTTAATATTAATAATTTTAAAATGTTGATTACAATTTCTAATTAATGAGATATACTTTTAGGTATCATAAATAAATATCTATGGACATTTTTCAAACTTCTCCTGTAGGGTGGGGGTGTTTTTTCTTTCAGGGTTCGATTCAAGATTCTAGAAAAGTCTAGTGTTTTATTTTTAACTCTAGACTAGTTACAGCGTTTTTGATTGATCGATCATCAATGTTTTCTTATTGAGAATTTGGAATGATCGAATACTATTAAGTCACCGGTTTTCATCATATTCAATTTAGTTGATCTCATTTTGATAATCAGTTTTAATGTCACCTACCTAATTAAAATGCATACCAATTTCATGACGCACGTCGCTGTAATGCGGTCAGTTTTGGTCATCCTCGCGAGCCTTCGCGGCTGGGGGCTGTGGCGCCTCCACTAAACCACCCCCAATACCGCCGCCTTTGTGTCCAAGTTAGCGCCACCAAAAAAACCGACGGAAGTAAGCCCCACAAAGCGAATGCCATCGAGCAAAAAGCACACAAAAAAACTGCATAATGCGGTCGACTCAATCCAGTGTGGGCGATGGACCGCTCGTCTCTTGTAAAATTTATAACAGCTCTATTTTGTTTACCTGCTTGACTCTGCTTTATATTGTCCGGTAATTGGAGGCATTTGACGATGACTTATTAATTTATTGACCGTAGTTTCGCTTCAGTTTTTATGGAGGTGCTAAAACGCCGTCGTCGTTTGCCTTTTGTGTTGAAGCGCTTTTATGCAAGAAACTTTTTTGTTCGCATTCAGGTGGATAGGTTACGTCACACTATTATTGAACGATTTATGTTATTACAACAAATATTAAGCATGAGTCAATAAAAATACAGTTAGATACTTAAAACGCCATTGTTGTTAGTGGTTATTAGTAAGTTCAACTAAGCTTTTTGTAAGCACCGTCACACTTTTGTACGAATGACCGTAGATAATTTTAAGGTCACTTATCTATTATCTAGTCATTCATAAAGAGTAACTGTTAACGAAATTGCTTAAAAATGATATTATTTACTTTTTAAGTCGAATGTGTCAAAAATCTAGTTTACATACGACATAAATAATAATCATGGATACCAATCAAATCAAGCCAATTTATCTAGATCCCAATAAAACAAAGATTGTAACTAGGTACGAAGACGATAGAAAATAAATTACCTCTATGTTGGTATATTATGTAAAATATTGCATAAATAGTGGTGCCGTCTTTAATGATTTTGTTATATTATTGTATTTAGATATAGCTTAACATTGTTTTATTATTTTTAGATACCTAAGCATTTTCATAAATCTGTACAAATCTGATAATGACCATAATATCACTTGATAACCATGAGTCACTATAATGTGCGTATTAGATGGTAATTTATTAGGAAACCACTACTCACTACAGTTCTACAAATGGCAGAATAGCAATAAGTAATAACATGCACACAACATCATCCCTTATACGATAATCGTGTTTAAACTTGTATGAGCACTTAAGGCGATCATAGTGCTATGGTAGAGCGAAGCCAAGTTGCGGAAGTATACTTTCGTAAACTCAGATGCGTTTTTATTGGTTGAAAGTGGGGCGCCCTGTTTAAGCATGCAAAATTGAAATTATAAAGTTAGTGCAAACAAAACCCAAATAATTTTTAAGCTCCTGGTGTCTGAGAGGAAAGTCTGGAGGAAGATTCTGGGGCCAGAGTACGCACAGAGGTGGAAAAGAAAGAATGCGGAATTATAATATTAAAATCTCGACGCTGAGCCAAACATCATTGGCGAAATATAAACTCATAGACTTCGCTGGCTCGGACAGCTAGAAATAAGGGTTCCGCTTTTTGTCATTTGGCTACGGAACCCTAAAAATGGGAGAAGATGTGGTGAAGCAACTTATTAAGACGACCAAGACCAAGGCCATGATAAGTTGGTAAATACCTTACAATTCAAATAGTTTTAGGCATATTGGAAAATCTTGGCTATTTTTTACCTCTATTTTCGGAATGATCAATATTAAACTAACAACGCAAAGTTTTCCTACTAGAAAACTTTTGCATGATTATTACCGTTTTCTAAGAAATTATAATGACATGAACACGTTTTGTAAGTGCATTTATGGTCGAAGTTGATTAAGGCGGGTAGTAATATATTACTTTGATTCGGTTCATATAAGTACACGACAAATTGCACATGAGTAATCGTATAAGTTATCAACTAAGGCTATACACAATTACAGAGTATTAGATGTAGACTGTAGAGGTTGACAAAAAGTTCAATTATTAATTAATCGCATTTTTTATTGATATGGGGACGTGAATTTCTTTACACGCATAAAAGTACTTAAAATTACTGTACACTGAAGGGTAAATTATGTAAACAAATTCTCATTCAAATAGTTTATTCAGTACATAGGCCCTTTCCAGGGCACTTATACACGTCCCAAATATAGCTTGCCCTACCACCACTTCGGGACAACATATGGGCTGGTGCTGAGAAGAAGTGGCGGAAGAAACTCAGTCACCTTTGTCAGCCTCTTTTTCAATCCAATACAGTAATTTACTTATAGCTTACATGACACGCAATAAGTGCGAGCTAGGCAGGTAAAATCCACGCACTCTTGTCATTTAAATATCGTTTACTTTATAGTATCCTTTTTTCAGTGAGGATTTTCTTAGCCTGTACTTTGAATTTATATTAACAACTAGCTTTTGCCCGCGGCTTCACCCGCGTTAAATTTGGTTTGTCACAGATCGTCATAAATTATAGCCTATATGTTATTTTGGGTTATAAACAATAATACTGTGAAGTTTCATCAAAATCTGTTTAGTAGTTTTTGCGTGAAAGAGTAACAAACATCCAGACATCCAGACATCCACACAAACTTTCGCATTTATAATATTAGTAGGAAGTAGGATAAAGTTTATTTGATTATTAAAAACTATTAATTTTCTTGTATAAAGAGAAAAGTTTCGGATTAATTTGGCGTTCACGGTGTGGCCAATGTGATATGCTAACTTATCTCCAACACCATCTAGATAAAATTTAAATACATAATGTCTGATACTACAAACACAAACCACATTTCATTCAACTGACTCAAGATGTATCAAAACCTACTCTACATTTTCAGAACGATCCGTTGAAAGATCCACAAACGGATTAAAAATCGAACATAATAGTTTTATTTGAGCTGAACCGATACAACCTCCGATAAATCATATGATGACAAAGGTAGATCGGTGTATTTTTGTTGGTGCCTCGGCCCGAAGCCCTACCGTGGGTACGGGCGCGGTCCACCTGGGGCCGGCAACACGCCCTGGTGCTCGCATTACTGTCGCCACATTGGCTACTGGTCATTACAAAAACTTGTAATAAAACAAACCTGTACAAAATTACGAGTATGTTTGTTGATGAAGCAGACAGCAGCAGACTATTCAAGAGATTCAGCATACATTGAGTAGTTTTTGAAGAAGGATTTGGTATGTGGATCAATCATGTTCAATGGCAATATTCTCTTTATCAATAAAAGTGAGTAAGTATACGGCATAGATACACAAGAGCCATCTGAGATAAAATGATTGTCTATTGTTTTACTGAAACCAAGTAATATTTGCTACAGGCACAAAATATTAGTGCAAAGTTATTATTTATGAGAAAGTTCTAAGTGATGTTAATAAGTATTAATTAGGTACTTAGCTCGTATAGGGCATAGAAATAAAGTCTAAGCGTATTTCAGTCCCTGCAAAGTGTGTTACAAATTACACTTTATTAGTAAGTTACGAGTAAAAACAAAACAAAAGCCTTCACACGACAGTCGTTTCCAACGCCCATTAAGTTCAATCCAATATAATTACGTAAAATACTAAAGTAAGAAATTAACCGTGAAAAATAATGTAAGCATCCAATAAAGCTTCATCAACGCGAAAGCTCTTCACAGCCGCCTATCAGCGTGCGTCGTTTCTGTTGGAATTTGTGCCTTCACTAAATGATTATTGTCTTTGTTTTCTTTTTTGTCTGCGCGTCGAATCGAAACGTTAAAACATTATTATGACTTTTATATTACAGAGGGCCTGCGGCTGAGTGGAGCGCGCACGCACACGTCTGTGTGTCTAACGCGCTACGCGGGACAAGTTTCACGTTTTAAGAAATTCATTTTATAAGATTGCTTTATATCGAGTCGATAGAGGTTTAGGTATACAATTTTAGGTTAGAAATAAGCATTTACGTATAACTTTCAGTAGTCGGTATTCTGTTTTGTGAGCTTTTCTAAGTTGAAGATTTTCAGAAGTTAAGGGACCTGATTATGGTGGTTTGTTTGCTTAGAGCAATTTATTATATTATACCGGGGTAATGATATTCCTGGAATTCCAAAATGTATGAATATAGATGGATATGAATAAACGGTATCTAATTACGAGCCCAGTATCTTGCATTTCCATATGATCGGCGGACCGCTGTCGCCCGCGTGTCTCGCGCTTCCACCTGTGACCCACACCAGCGAGGAACCGGTCTATTGTTCCTACCACATGTCGTTGGACGACGCCCACCGCTGGATTGCTTAAAGAATCGCGCTGTGCGATGGTAAATAGCGAGTAATGGACACGCAAACCTCGAAATGCTTTGTTAGAGGGCCGCCGCGGATGTGTCGGTGTACAGGCCGCCGATTCAGGTTCTCTAGCCCAGGCACCTGTAGACGAATGTGCCATTTACATTGTAATGCACGCGCACTGCGTGCAACCTGTTCGATTAACACGGGAATGCTGTCCATATACCAGCCGGCTTGTAGACAAACTATTGTTCGAACAATCTACCTTTGAAAACGAATAACCAAAAGTTGTAATCTATCTGCCGGAAGAATTTAAATCTATAGAATTCTAATTATTGGTAAGCTGAATTGTGTTTTGGTTCTTACATGCCTGTTCTTACATTACGTAGATACTTATGTAAACATGTTTATTTCCGTTCTATGTGTATATTTAAGGTGAAATATACAAAATAATATTAGAGATGCTTATCTCATAAACGGTAAAAGTCATAAGTGAAGATTTTTTCACAATAGGCTTTTGTTCTTTAGGTTGGTTTAATCATTCACCATAAAGACCTACTAGACAAAATTTTCCCTAGACAGCCT
This sequence comes from Ostrinia furnacalis, assembly GCF_004193835.3. NCBI lineage: Eukaryota > Metazoa > Arthropoda > Insecta > Lepidoptera > Crambidae > Ostrinia > Ostrinia furnacalis. Next base: position 311,396 of record NW_021133072.1, on the reverse strand, counting down.
GTACCTTATTGAACCACGAGATCTTATTGTGATAAATCCTACCGCTACTAACTTGGCTACCGAAGTACCTTCAATGGTTGTGTTAAATACTAGTATCTAAATGTAACCGAATAGTGGTTCATCTCCCTCCAATAGCATGTTCAACAACTAAACACTCTATAATACGCTACAAACACTTAGGGTAAGTCCAGGATAGATGCCCCACTTTTTGAAACAGCTCTGTAACTCAATCAGTAAGTTTTTATCAAATATTTGACCTTAGTATCTGTAAACTTTGGTCTTTCGTCTATGATATTACTATAATTATTTTAGTTTAAGTTATACCGATTCTGAGTAAATACCATTTTAATTGACCTCTAAAAAGTGGGATAGACGCCTAATGTGGGGGTTAGAAGACTCACTGTATGATTGCTTCAAAGGTTAGATGCCTGATGCAGGGATAGATGACTCGTTAATACAGTTTTTGAATTCTAAGGATCAAATGCATTTTGAAATCAAACAAGCCAAGTATTATTATTTAAGATTGTTTGTTATTGAATGAATTAAAAATGAAATTTAATATTTTTTATTAAAAATAGTACATAGTACCTACCTACATCCACCCGAAGTCGGGTAAAAAGGTAATTCGATCAGAAGGGCACCCTATTTATTACTTTCCTAAGGTTAGCCGTACTACATTCTTTTTTTCTTCTTTCTTGCTACTTGTTACAAAAAGATCAGGTTAGGATAGATGCCCCTAGGTGCATGGGACATGACCCTAAGGGCATCTATACCAAAAAAAAATTAGGCAACTATCCTTTTAGCATAGGATAGGTGCCTATTTTAATTAAAAATATAATAACACTAAAAATCATATTAAACATAGCTATCCCGTCTAATTTATAAGATAGTCTATCAAATTATATAAAAATCTGCTTCATTTTACAGCTGACAAAAAAATTATCCATTAAAAGATACTTACTAATTTTATTTCGACGCTCGCTAAGGTCTGGCCGCGGAAGATTTTTGCTCTCACTGGCTAAACGAACGCACTCTTTGATGGTTTGCGAGGCGAAAAGTGGTACGGGGAGGTCCCTTTCTATTATACGTACTAACTTTAGGCTAAGTTGCTTGTAACATAGTGTACTTAAAATCGCGGCACCTATCCCACTGGGGCATGTATCCTGGAATTACCCTAAGAGTTACGTAAGTACCCTTAACATTTCAGTAGTAGAGTTCCAACTTAGAAAGTACTACCACTACTGCGCTGCTTGCCTGGGCATACAAGCACTTAGAGCTTTTGTACCCTAAACGATTAAATAGTAGAGTTGCAATTAAAAAAACACTGCCAAGCGTCGCGTGAGCATTTGAATTGTAAAGTACTCAGTTTCAGATTAGAGGTTCGGAGGTGCAGGAGTTGTTCTGAAGCGGGGATACGCTGTGTTTGGGACATGTAAAGCTACTAAAGAATTTGAATTGTAACTAGAGTTACAGATTCGGATTAGAGGTTCGGGGATAGACAAAAATGCGATTGCACGTAGAAATAAAGCTCTCGTCAGGTGCAGGCGTTGTTCCGAAGTAGTGGCAGAGCAAGCTGTGTTTGGGACGTGTAAAGCTACATACTAAAGAATTTATATTGTAACTAGAGTTACAGATTCGGATTAGAGGTTCGGGGATAGACAAAAATGCGATTGCACGTAGAAATAAAGCTCTCGTTAGGTGCAGGAGTTGTTCTGAAGCGGGGATGCGCTGTGTTTGGGACATGTAAAGCTACTAAAGAATTTGAATTGTAACTAAAGTTACAGATTCGTATTAGAGATTCGGGGATAGACAAAAATGCGATTGCACGTAGAAATAAAGTCTCGTCAAGTGCAGGCGTTGTTCCGAAGTAGTGGTAGAGCAAGCTGTGTTTGGGACATGTAAAGCTATTAAAGAATTTGAATTGTAACTAGAGTGACAGATTCGGATTAGAGGTTCGGGGATAGACAAAAATGCGATTGCACGTAGAAATAAAGTCTCGTCAGGTGCAGGCGTTGTTCAACCAATAGGGGCGGAGCAGCGACCACCCGACCATAATTCCAATATTGTTGTCTTTCTTCTGAGTTTTTTTTTTCTTTTAGCGAGAATCTAACACGGCACACTAAGCGACATGACATAATATGCATAGATTAATCCGAAATGTGCGATGGATAGAATGATATCAAGAACATTAATTTTCAGATGAAAAGGTAAAAACATGACTTTTCATTCAGTCTTAAACTTTTTACTGACAGCATATTTTTGATTGCGGTTTGGTTATAATGAATCAGTATTTAGTAGACTATTTTACTACATAGGTGGTGGTTGACATTTGGACCACACTCCATACATTTTTGATCATTGTCCTTTATGAATGGTCCCAGAAAAGTATTTAATTTTTACTGATCTGGCGATTGGGACCGCGGTCCTAGTTGATTGCGGTCCCAGTTGGCGGAAACCTCGGGTCGGGTATCACTCATCCATCAGAGATTCGTAAATCTAATTAATCTATTTAATTACCACAGATAAATCATATTTTACTAACTAAACTTAAACTGTTTCCAGTGTTGCCAGTAGGGTCTTGTCAGAAATTACCAGAAATAGAAAAAAAAGTAACCCTCACACGTGCGATTGATTTATTATCATATTGATTCATAAAGCTGATTCGTACTAACAACTTTCATCTTCGACTCTTATCTTACCAATCAGCCAAAATTCATACAAAGTGTTAAAATTAATTGGAAATCATCAACATTTTGAGTGTCACGTTTCAATTTAAATAATTTGTAAATTGACACTATTAATATTTTTTTACTGAATAACCTGTAAAAGTTAATTCTACAAATTCCGAAAAATCACCTAAAAGTAACCTTTTCATTAGTGTAACCTAAAAGTAACCAAAGCAGTTCAAAAATCAGCTAAAAGGTTACAAAAGTAACCTTCTGGCAACACTGACTGTTTCTCAATATTGCAGTCAACTGTCATCTTTTTTTTAATACAAGTTTTACGGCTATGGATATAGATCCTTACGGCCAATTCTGTGCAAAATGCTGTGTTTCGTCTATTTTGTGATGTCTTAGTAGTGATTGTGATTTGTGATGTTAATAATGTTAATTTTTTTTTTCAACAAAAGAAGAAGAATTCAATGAGGGCTTTCGCGATTGGAAAATCCTGAAAGTGCTTCATGAGCTCTATCAAACGATCTACGGAGACGGATCTATCCGAAACTTCAATGTTTCCAGCTTCCATACATTTGGTAAAGTCACATTATTTTAAAAACTACATAATAATATGATATCGTAAAACTGATTACTGATTCTAAAAGTGCTTCACAAGCTCTATCCAATGGTATGGTATCAATAATAGGTTACAGAATAAACTGGATCTAACCAAAAATTCAATGTTTCCTTCTTCCATACATTTAGTACTACCCTTCTGCTCTCTGAGTACCTACTACCACAGTCATGACACTCATCTCTTNCGCCATCGTCATCGTGCACGCCAGCTGCACGCGTTGGTCTGGTCTAACCTTAAAGGTTCGGACAAACCAACGCGTGCAGCGATGGCGATGACGATGGCGACCACTGCGCGTGCAAAAGTTGTTTCACACTGCCGCGACCGCGATGGCGATCACTGCGCGTGCAGGTTGTCACTGTCACCACAACTGTTGTCAATCACGCTTAATCGGCAAATTGGAAACTGAATTACCTATATGATTTGTTTGGAGCTTTTGATGCAATTGAGACAGTGGAAAAACTTTTTCACTCAAGTTTATTTAGTCGGCCATATATTATAGAATGAGACAGGATTACATGCGGTATAGGTAATAGGTATTGGTTACTCATAACCAAGCTATATTTCTGGCTTCGATTGTAGTCCCTAGAGCCCTAACAATACCTTATAATTAGATTTAAAGAAAGGTTTGATAGGAAGGAAGACTGCACTAAGGCTTTCTTGGCCTCAGTGGGGGAAATGAAACACAACGCGGACGGTTGATATCTGGTTTATTACTGTTATGCTATTGCTATATACAAGATTTACATAACGTACACAATTCAATGTGTCCAGTCCAATGTGCCGTCGGTGTAGAGTGCCTACGGTGCACGTTCGTTCAGGGTTCATGGGCCAGTCGGCTAGCATGTTGTAGGTCGCGGTCGATGCTGACGTGCTCGTACAGTATCCTTGTGGGCAAGTAAGATTATAAACAATTAATCTTTTTCCTTGAGGGAAAAAATTTGCCCCCATTACCTTTTACCATTGTCGTTCTTATCGATAAATCGCACAAAACTACACAGAACTCAACACAACATCTATCAAAATCTATTTTCAATCAATTTCTATTTCATTTTTGGTGCAACAGTCATCTTAACATTTACTTTTTTTAAGGCAAAGTAAATTACATTATGCACCCAAACCACAGAGTACCTACATAATAGTCCAAATATCTTTTTTGTCTTTAATAATAACCCAAAAATACAAAAAGACATCAGTTTTGATCAACTAGGTTTCTAGTGGCACTAAATTAATGACTGAGACGTTTGATTACTTTAATTAGGTTTTTATTTAAGGCATACTTAGAATTGCTCTAGGGCCTTTGAGAAGGCTGCAGACATGTACATTCTCTATTATTTTGTTCTGAAGATAATATCCCAATTTTATTTATGAAGTTGAAGAAGCAGGTTCTCGAGAAAACCAGAATAATTTGTTTATTATATAAAAATAAATTCTGATATTGATACTTTATTCTAAAACCTTTTTTATTATTTAAGTAGGTCAGACTAGTGGTATGTTATGAATAATTCATTTTTAATTGTGTAAAAACTTTTTAACAGATCCTACTTACTATTTGTTACATCGATTTTAAAAAACAGAAACGTCACGTGACAAATGTCGCGATGATCGCTGATCGCTGCGTGCAGACGCTGCATAGATCGCCGCGACCAATGACAGGACGCGTTGATGTGAACACATCGCTACAAATTCATACACGCTGTCTGGTCGCCATCGCCATCGTCATCGTGCACGCCGGCTGCACGCGTTGGTCTGGTCTAACCTTTAGATGCAGGAGTTGTTCTGAAGCGGGGATACGCTGTGTTTGGGACATGTAAAGCTACTAAAGAATATGAATTGTAACTAGAGTGACAGATTCGGATTAGAGGTTCGGGGATAGACAAAAATACGATTGCACGTAGAAATAAAGCTCTCGTCAGGTGCAGGCGTTGTTCCGAAGTAGTGGTAGAGCAAGCTGTGTTTGGGACGTGTAAAGCTACATACTAAAGAATTTGTATTGTAACTAGAGTTACAGATTCGTATTAGAGATTCGGGGATAGACAAAAATACGATTGCACGTAGAAATAAAGCTCTCGTTAGATGCAGGAGTTGTTCTGAAGCGGGGATGCGCTGTGTTTGGGACATGTAAAGCTACTAAAGAATTTGAATTGTAACTAGAGTTACAGGTTCGGATTAGAGGTTCGGGGATAGACAAAAATGCGATTGCACGTAGAAATAAAGCTCTCGTTAGGTGCAGGAGTTGTTCTGAAGCGGGGATGCGCTGTGTTTGGGACATGTAAAGCTACTGAAGAATTTGAATTGTAACTAGAGTTACAGGTTCGGATTAGAGGTTCGGGGATAGACAAAAATACGATTGCACGTAGAAATAAAGCTCTCGTTAGGTGCGGGAGTTGTGATACGCTGTGTTTGGGACATGTAAAGCTACTGAAGAATTTGAATTGTAACTAAAGTTACAGGTTCGGATTAGAGATTCGGGGATAGACAAAAATGCGATTGCACGTAGAAATAAAGCTCTCGTTAGGTGCAGGCGTGATTGATCCCGCCCGGGCGCAGTGACCGCGCAGGTGCGAGCGGGCATCGACACCATAAAATTAATAACCCGTCGAGCCTCTACCAATGCGCTCTTGAGCCTCGTACGCACTGCACATGTGCGGTGCAGTGTGCATGGGCCCAAATGCATTACCCAACTGAAGAAGTGAAGATATGCGGGGTTTCATTTTCGATTAATGTAGGGTTACTGATATTACATCGTTAAAGACGATTTTTTAATTTCAAAAGTTTAAAAGGTACTAATTTTGCTCTAAACTTGGCAAGATCACTATATACAAGATTAGTTTTAAAAAAAGCATTTTCAGGATATTTTTCTGCTCAATTTTGTGTTAGTATAAAAACTATGGCCAAGTGCATGATTTATTGCATTACAGGGTTCTGTTTGTATTATTTTCACCTAATTACCTCTTTGTTTTCGTAGTTAAATGTATAACACGATTAATTTAGAGAAATGGGAATTTTTATTTACCTCAATTACCTAGGGTAAGTAGGTAGTTACTACTTAAAAAATCTAGGCCACCAAAATTTTAAGTACCTACCTAGCTACTTACCTACTGAAAATATTAGATTTTGTTTAAAATTCCATGACCATATTATTTTTTGTTTACTCAAACGTTGTACGGAACCCCATACTAAGAAAAAGTGCAAGGGTTCGTTCGTATCTCACCCGAGGCGCTCTAAAAAAGCTCACGTGAAATACTTACATTATGTTAAACAAATATCTGCCTTGAAGGTATTTCTGAATAAAAAGATGAAAATAACAATTTGATTGACTGACTCAAACCAGTATAAAATTAATTTCTACTAGGTAGTTTGCCCATTTTAAATATAAAATTAGTCAAACATTTATGGAGCGAAATAATTTTCGGTACCGAATACCAAACACAAAAAATACAAGCATACAAATATTTCAGTAAGATTACCTTTTTTTAAAACAGTATGATTTTCATTAATCAAATTCAAATCATTTATTGCTTAGTAAGTGACAATTTGTTATCTTACAACTTTTATAAAAACTGTAAACTTAATGAAGAAATAAGTTTTCATTCCGTCGCTGTCCCGTTCACTGAGTATGTAAGGGCTTTTACCCTTCATTGAACTGATGGTATGTAAGTATCGCGTTCCTAGAGTTATGCCTCAGTTCGTATGTGATTACAGTTTTTCCAGAGACCTTTATTACGGAAACGACATAGATATCATCCTATTAAACGTTTTGCTCGCTATAAAGATTAATAGAACGAATATCGCATTGCCGGTTCATTGCGTTCAAGTATATAGTTGTGATGGTGTAATTCACTACTTAATTTGATCAAGAATACTTTATGAAGATGTACCTTGATTACATCTTCAAACATAGGTCGTAAAACATGCTGAAAAGTATCAGCATCTATATAAACATTTCCAATGCGCTTTCACAAAATACATAACAACATACAAAGTAATTTACATACACGAGGAGTGAAGGTATCTCAAACCGAGTAGAGTCCATATAAAGTCGTAAAAGTTTTTATTCCACGGAGCGTTAAGAGCTTTTATAGAATTTATAGTAAACATAAAATGTTCCATTTGGTCTCCCACAAATTGAATTATCATAAATTGGTCCTTTCAACGCGTTATGCTTCATTCAGGCATGATGTTAGATCTGTATTTAATGGCGGCGCGGGTCAGACGGGCCGGCGGGAGGCAGGGCCACTCCGAGACGGTGAGTCTGCCTGATAAAAGATGATTTTATCCGCTCGATTTAGCATGAAATTGGAACACAAAGTGAATAAAGCCACAAGATTGTAAACATTATGAGGTTCCCCTTTTTTATTGCGGCATTCGGCTTATTTACGGTTCTCTTTTTATTGGTCACCGATGTCTGGCCGTACCCCCTATTTATTACCTTGTTAAACTCTAGTTAACGAACCGATCTCTCAGCGTCCACCGGCCCAGCTCATCTGGCGATGCAGTTAATTGGAAATTTATCGCTTTACTTCTGCAGAACTTAATAGATTCGCGTAAGCGCCTGTAAATTGGACTTTATCCACGAATCGAATTTAAATAAAAAGAGGTGGAGTCCTATATGTATTTTCCGTCAAACGTTAAAAGCTCATAAAATGTGAGTGGGTGTAAATCATGGACATTACACGTTCCCACGCGAGCGGGTAGCGTCGGATCCAGGATGAATGACTCACTAAACTCGAAGCTCCATTTCCACAAGTCATAGTGCAATTAATAATATGCGGCATCCTGTCGAATTATCTCTCGTCGTGGCAGGGGTCCGGGCGGCTTTAATTTACCACAATGGAGGTTGGTTCTGAGAAGCGCTCGTCGGCGAGGCGGGTCGATTCTTCGTCGAAAACAAACAGAAAATAATTATCATAAAGATGAAGAGCGGCCGCTCGAGCCTGGCTGCTGCTAATGGGACCCACCTGGCAGCCGCGCCCGCGCCGACGCATTCCGGCTCCGGCCCTACCAGCTCCCACCAGCGCACTGAATACCTATACCTACTCTTATTAATGCATAAGTGATAATATATTGCAAGCTTCAACTTTAAGTTACGTGACGATGCGCAAAACTAATTCCTAAAAGCTAAGCTACACAGCCATTATTTTGCATCCAATCATAGGATCATTATCATCAGCCACCGTGTCTTTTTTAGGTTTTATTCATACGTGTTCTTGTTTATTGTACCATGGCCTTACACGAATATTTGCATGAAGCTCTTTAATTTTATACAAAAACTTAATGTTATCTTTTTCAAAAGAAAGTAAGTGCTACAGAAGAAACAGTAGGTTCATTTTCTCAAAGAAAAAACCTATGCTTACACACAATATGAATGCGGTAGCCTTTCATTTTTATTATGGGAAGCACTCCAAAATTCCCATGTCCTAATGGTTAAGTGCGCACTCACACGCTTTTGTAGCAAACCGCTTCTGTACGACAATGGGCCCTTTGTTGACCCTAAGTATATGTTGCGATGAGCGGTCAATCTTATCTTTGGAGAAAAAGCGCAAATTTACAGTTACACCCATAGTCCTCATTCAGACAATCCTATCGGCGGTGATAACAGCTCCTTTGACTCTCGGGCACAGTTCCAGGGAACGGTTGAACTACGCACGGTCACATTCTTCGCTCGCATTATCTCGCTCACCAGACACTTGGTGGTCGACCACTTTTATCTAAGGTATGTCGTAATCTACACAGGGGTCTTACGGTACTTTGTCTAAGAAGTGCAACGACAATTAGCTGGACGTCAATGAGAGAAGTTTCAAGAAGCGCCAATATTGAAATGTAATCTAAATGGCCACTCGTTTTAAAGTATTATCTTTTCAGATCTGTTTCAAGTGCCGAACTATTCCGAGGCGCCTCAAGTTTCGTCGATAAGTTTGTCTCAATAATTCAACACTGCCGTGGAACTGTGAAAGCCGAAGATAAAATACTTTGACGAAATTCCTCGGCTGTCTACCTCAATGGCGAAATAGGTTTTTCGTATTCTTTTTTCGATGCCGTTTGTTTTTGCGTGGATGCCGCCACGTATCAGCCGGTGGTCCATTAAATCGGGAACAATGGTCCACTCAGTTTCTATTACCCGTTTTATCTAAGTTGACGCAGATTATGTGAATTCTGTCGGGAGGGTTTTTTAGCTCGCCTAGACGGGCGGCCATTAAACAAAGCGAGACCTCCTCCGCTCTAATAACCGTTGTTTTAATGGACTGATTGAGATAAAACAACTAATTTTCGGATCTTTAAAAGGGTTGCATGTAGGTGTGTGTTCATATGTAAACTTCCATCAGTTTGCAACGAAAGAATCCAGAAATCAGTTGAATTATGTGTACGCTGCAAAATGTAGAGTCATAAATATTAAAAGGGATAATTTAACAGTTTACTAATTACATTTTTCGTTCATTCATCAAGAATAATCTAGATGAATGCAGTACTGGTAACAGGACTAAGTATTATGTAATTTGAGTCTACAGTCGATTTTAAGATGTGCTTAATCTTAATTAAATTTAGGATCATCTTTACCTTTAGACCTGATCATACCTTAATTCTATAAGATATCAGTTTGATTGAAGTTGATTTAAATAAGTGAAGCAGGAATTTCCAAAAAAGTTACTCTAGAATCCATAGCCTCCCCACATCTTGGGAATACCTACATAGGCTAAATAAATAAAAAACGAAACTACAACATAAATATCATAAGATGAGTGTGACTGTGTAACCATTGACATCGTAATTAATTGAAACAAAATCATTACCCGCCTACGAAAATTCCGTCCAGTAAATATTAGTCATTCCATAAAATTGGGGAATGTTGGGAAGAAAGAAATAGTTCGGCGTGTTGAGAATTTTATCAATTATAGATAGTACGGGACCGCGCGCCCCCCGCGGCTCGTAGGCTGCGTAAGGGGAAACATGGAGAAGGCTTCTCGAAAAGAAACATTTTTGGCGCTTAAATTATTATGCTTCAGTAGGTACTTATCACATGTAATACAGGCTTATGCTTATTTGAAGCGATGCCTAAAACCAGATTTTAATTCAGGCATAGATTCCGGCCGATTTCAAAATGAAAATGTCTGGATTCAGCGAGTTCTTCCTTGTAAATGTCGCCCAGTAACGTCTTGACTACTTTAATGTGATAACGATGGAGTTATGGACATGAAACTAAATTAAGGAAATGTACGACCCACTAACGATTTTAGAGTAAGAACTTAGATGAAAAATGGGTTCAGGGGGCCCGATTTTGCCTAAATATCACATGCTAAGTATTTCAACAAAGACAATCAGGGTCTAAATAACCAGTTACCTTGAGGGCTAAGACCGACACTGACTTTTATAATACGTACAGTCAAGCAGTCAATCCCCCAGCTCCTGAATTGAGATTTTAAGTATGAACTCTACAATATGAAAACCGGAGGTATGATGACGACAGTATAGTCAAATTCATAATCAAGTACCTAGAAAATGAGCACACTCAAGCAAAAATATCAATTCAGAAACCGGGGTGCGTATTTTTATGAATATAAACATAGATGTACCTATTTGAGGTATTGCAAAAGCATCTTCCACAGTAGCAAGCAGCAGGTGCCTATCCCGTACGGCGAGGCTGCCGCGGTGCCCATTCCAGCGCATCGCGTGTGTCCTCCGCCTTACATTCCGAGTAACGGATAGATTAATGTTATTGGCATTATTTATAAAAACTTTATCGCTTTGTAGGTACTTAGCGTCACGCCATGTTAAGGCTTTCGATGAAAATCATTTCTTTTTGTGTTATTGTTATGTTTTAATTTTATTTGTGACGTATGATTTACGACTTGATAACATAATACTTAATGCTAAATAAATTTCTTTACTTATTTGTAACGTATGATGAAGATGTCACATTGTGCACAGGTGTAAGATACAGGTTGGCAGAGTTTAACAATAATTAATTTCATACTAATTAAAAGTTGAATATCAGTGAAAAATTAGTGAAATTTCTTCCCTGGCAAATTATTTCATGAGAGAAAAAGAGTAAGTCACACTTAGACCAGAGGTAGATGGGACTAAGTCGCATCGAACAGTCCAATTATGTCCATAAAAAAGTTTCATGAGGTTTGAATTCAAAAGATTAAATGCCTCTTCTATGGGTCGTACCTACGTAGGCCTATCTACCTCCAGAGTCAGAATGATGTGTTAATTTTGAGACACCCTGTATAAGTTATAGTAGCAATTTCAATAATGATGAAATCTAATTCCCTATCGACTTGCAATTGTTACGTTAAGTCCATCTACTGAATGTAGGTAACTGGGTGAGTACATAACATTATTCTCGATAGCGAAACATGTTTTTAACATTGTTATAACATTGTTTATTATTATCCAATTAGCGTTTTACAAACAAACCTGTTTCGAGTTTGAACGTTCGTGTGTATATTTTTACAAGCACGTGTAGCCGACGTGTATGCTGCCAAAAATCCGGCAACAAAGCCACGCTGACTCATCCGTACCAGTTAAATAACTGTATTTACTTCTCATGTAAAATTATTTCATGTAACAACAAACGAAAAACAGCTCGCGCTGTTTGTAAACAGGCACAGAACCGAGAAGCCTTGAAGAGTGCAGTCAAACGTGATCCATCCGTGGCTAAACGCAGACCAATTAAGACTCTATACACCAACCAATAAAGACCACACGTGAGCTGTAATTTAGTAGCCATCCTCACTTAAAAAAGGCGAACAAATACGGATTTTATTGAACCACTCCTAAGGATCATTTTTGGCCCGCTGGTTAACACCTGGAAAGTTCGGGAACTGAAAATTGTTTACCCGTAAATCACGCCCGTTGTTTGAATAAATTTCTATTTCGATGGCTTACAGCTAAGCGCGCGCGCAGGATTCCCGCTAACAATATTTCTGAGTAAATGAGAGAAATGAAACTGCGCACTTGAGATTTTAAATGTAATAACAAGTTTTAATGGCAGTTCAAATCATAACTCTGACGGCTTTCTCCGCACCAGGAACCGGATTTGGTATGATAATTTTAAGTCAATAATTTAATTTCAGGAACTTTACATCTAATCATAATATTGTTTCGTAATATGCTGAATCTACATAAACAATTTCCCACTTTAGCGGTGCAAATGGCCACTATAAGGGAACTTTTATGAATAAGTATGACTGTCTCAGCTTTATCGCTCGTGCTGTTATAGGACAGTCGGCAGCACCTCAACCTACCAAATGATATTTTGAAACTTTTATCTAAGCCATAATGATAAGGACACAGTGGTCACACAATGTCACGGACCAGTCCGCTGTTTGTCAAAGGCTTCAGGAAATTTTGTACCTTCACGATCGTGAAAGTAACAGCTCGCGTAAGATGTACGATTTTAAAATAATTAGTAGCTACTCTTAAAACCTTTACAAAAATATAACCCATGTTATCATGACACCTAAATTATTATTTATTTTGAGTGTCCTTATGACTTAAATAATGTAATAATAAAAGTAAAAAACATACCAACCAAATTGAGAACCTCCTCTTTTTGTTGAAGTCGGTTAAAAATCAAACCATATAATAAATCCACTATTGATTTCGAGAAGAGGGTAATAGTATACAGCGCCATCTGTGATAGATATAACGCACTAATTGGAAGCCGAGCCGATGTGATGTAAATAAATCCACGCTGTAACTACTTAATTAATTTATTACGACGAACTATTCAATTACAATCTAAAATGTTTCTTCAATCAAAAACTCGTGTACTGATTTCTTATACTTATCGGGCAGCGTATCCATTAGTTCAGTGCGCGTGAGCCAGTTCGCTTTCGCTTTATTTGTTAGCTTACCGCTTTTGTAATTGGCGTAGTAAAAGAATACCTGTAAATAAAATAAAAAAAACACTGTAAAAATATCGATACAAAATTTTTTTTAACTTGAATATTGGTGGCATATTTTCATATCTGTGATGACGATACAACACTACTCAGTGAATTAAAAAAGTACTGTTCCATCACTAAAACTAACATAACATAGCTTTAAGCTTCTACTATCTAAATTAAAATAAAAAATCATAATCTGCTGGGTGTATCTACTTCTTAAATAACTAAACACACTAAATATTCCAAATAATGTGTAACATAATCATGTTTCTAATGGATGATAACCCCATAGCTTACCTTAGCTCCAACTTTTCCATCAATTTCTGAAGGGTATTTATATTTGTAGAAACCACAGGGTGCGTTGGAAACGAACTGCACTTTTAGTTCTGAGCCACAGTGTTCGGAGACTATCCTTTCAGCAGTCTGGAATTATAAATAAATATTAGTTAGAAGGGATAATACAAGCAGACATTTTTAAAATATACGAGAAATTGCGTTTTTTATTGTATCTGTTACAGTCAAACACATAATCAGTCAAAACCACTTTTGACTGATTTTTGCAAAAGTGGTATTGACCAATTATGAGTTTTGTTGACTGTAACATAATTATGGATCATTAAGACTAAGATCTAAGTGAATAGGACCCAGCATTATAGGACTTTGTTTATGTTCATTTGTATTAAAGACCCTGACTGCTATATAATCACAGTATGAAGTGAGATAATGGACTTTATTTCAAAATTTTCCAGATTTTAAAAAGTTAGATTAATCCTTCAATTATGATGTACTCTGATTGATGCATCTGAATAAACACCTACCTGCCTCAAGGTTTCTCCCTGTGCCCATTTTCCTTGAGGCAACATATTTTTCTTGTCTTTACCAAGCTCGAGCTCAGTTACTAGAACCAAATGTCTTTGTAGGCACCTCTCTAGTGATGTTTTATCTCCTTTTTTGTCTGCTTCTGGAATTACAAGAAAATCTAGTCAATGCTCTGTGCAAAATAATAAAAATGTAACTTAAGTTTGCTACTGAGTAATAAATATTGATTGAAATTGCATTTTTTTTCTCTCTCTTTATTTGGGACAACAAATAGTTACATTGAGGGCTTATGTACTAAATCTTAACTTAAAAATTGAGTAACAAACCACTACCATTGACCACAGATAGGATCAATAGTAGTATAATGCAGAGCTAGATAATCCGACAAAATTAAACAACGTGTAAGTAGTGTTAGGGCTTATGTGAAAAAAATCATGTACCTGTTTCAATATCAGCAAACTTGAATTGTGCAAACTCTTCGTTAGCTGCATCTTCAAAGTCCTGGGCTGTGATCTTGCTTACTGCATCTAAGTCTACATCAATCGATTCATTTTTAATGAGTTCTGCTTGTATTCTGTAAGGAAAATAATAAATTTAATTGAGACATGAATAATGAGAGTAATGAATATTTCAGGTAGGCTCTAGGAGAGCCTCCAACTTTTAATTCTTTGATTTTTAAGCCCAAATATACATACAATAAGGACATCATAGCCCAGTCCATATTTCTTTTTCGCTTTTAAACCAAAAACTCTTTAGCATTTTTATTTCTAGACGTTTTTACCCGAGTCTAAATTCATATAATAAAAATAGCTAAAGACAGTACTAACTTATCATTGTCATGTCTAACTTCATGGTCAGACTTATAACTTTTCTCAACTTCCATGGCATACAACATTTCCTTGTATTTCTTTTGCATTTCATTTAGTGGTGGTGTCACCACTGGTAGCCTCTCAACACATACGCCAGTTACAATATCCCATGCAGGCTTGGAGCTCAAACCTGAAATTAGTATTTTAAAACTGAATTCTATTGGTTTCAGAGGTTATATTCATTCAGACTGAAACTGTAACTACCTTTAGCAAATGTACGCTGGCACAACCTTAACTCGGTTTGAAGTATCAATTTAAAGAACATGATTGTAGCTTTTTATTTCAATTAATTAGAATTTTGTGTATTTATACCTCAGATTTATACACTGCAAAACAATCAATAAATTTTAAGGTTATAATTTTGACAATCAATGACATTGACAGCTAACAGCTGACAACAGAAATAAGGCTGCCTATTCACATTTTAATACCGTTATTAAGGTAGTTACCANTTTTAATACTGGATTTGTCGATTAAATTGATCATATTATTGCGCCCTAACGGGTCGGACACTGGTGACCAGACACACTGTACAATTATTATAATTTTAGCCTATCTCTTGAGCTAAGTGTCAATAATTAGGGTGATTTACTAACTAACCAGTCGCATACGAACAACAGCAGTGAGATTCAAACAAGTTTGATCCATGATGCCGCACGACTATTGTGTGAGCCCACCCGTAACCCAAGCTTATTTAGCTTAACACAAGGGGCTGGACGGGACTATTAGTAATTTGTGCAATACAAAGTGCTTATACAGGGTGACTGGAACTGAACCCGCCATAGCTAATAGGCGTATAGAGGAGGTCATTTGCTAATTATTGAACCTTACTTTCTATGCCTAAAGTCTTATAGTTTAGGAGATATGTCAATTTTTATACTTTTTTCAGATTTTTCCGAAATTGGACCTAAAAACTGCTTCAATTTTTTTTCTCGCGTGATTTCAACAGTTTTTTTTTTTATTTGATAATAATATCGAATATGTCTTTATTCGAATAAAACAAATTTCTGATCCAGATAATGATTGAATAGCTAGTTACGAGCCGCCAAAGTTCAACAAAAGTATAAAACACGATAAAAAATTCTACTTCAAATTCGATTGAAACAAAAATTAATGGTGATAATGGTTTGCGAATAATCTTAAAAATATCTCCAGCTTCTCTTCTTTCCAATGATATATCACACGTTGTAATTGAATATTGAAATTTATCAAAAATTCAAAGTTTATGGAAGAAATGGAGTAATAATACAAAAATTATCCATACAAAGTTGATTTTGAATGTTTTTAATTTTTTTTTGTTTATAATGTAATTATTATTTTTAAATTCATTTAAAAAAAAACACGAAAATAGTTATGAAAAGGAGTATAGCAGAAAATATGAGTTGTTTGAAGAAACTTTGTATGGATAATTTTCGTAAATTACTCCACTTTCTTCCATAAACTTTGAATTTTTAATAAATTTCGATATCTAATTACTACATGTGATATGACATTGGAAAGAAGAGAAGGTAGAGGTATTTTTAAGATCATTGGCAATCCATTATCACCATTAGTTTTTTCTTAAATCGAAATCGAATTTGAATTTTTTATCGTGATTTGTACTTTTGTTGAACTTTGGCGGCTCGTAACTAGTTATTGAATCATTATCTAGATCTGAAATTTATTTTATTTGACTAAAGGTTTATTCGATATTAGTATCAAATAAAAAAATCGGTAAAAATAATGCGAGAAAAAAAATTTAAGCAGTTTTTAGGTCAAATTTCGGGAAAATCTGAAACATGTATAAAAATTGTCATATCTCCTAAACTATAAAACTTTAGTCATAGAAAGTAAGGTTCAATAATTAGCTAATGACCTCCTCTATACGCGTATTAGCTATGGCGGGTTCAGTTCCAGTCACCCTGTATACTTTTAAAAAATCTTTTTATAACCTTCCTTTCGTATACTAATTTATGCGTCAGTGTCAAGTCTGCGATTTTTATTCTTTGAAATTTTCGTAAAATGGCTGCCGCCGCGGTGACGCCTTGTAATTAACAAATTAAAATTAAATTAGTGTTTTAAAGTGCATAAATGCACAACTTAATGGTAAAAAGGCATTCCTTGATTTTTACTTAATATGTATCTGGAGTTATTTGAACAGTATTTTCGTCTATAGGATGGCATATTTCAAAAAACAAAACTGCACTCAAGCGTGTTGTCACAGCAACCGCTGAGCACATACTAATTGAAACTCTCTCTTTGATGACATTACGGTATAAAGTTACAAATAACAACACCAACTACAAAGTACTTCTGCTTAAAAACTTGAAATCGAACCGCCCTTCCGCCACTGTAACACATTGTAACGTTTTTCAAGACCTCCTCTCCCCCCAGATTGCATTACGTAACACTAGAACGCCCCCTTAGCAACAAATACCATTTCTCACTTTAAAAAAACGCTATTTTTGTTTTCACCCGCCAGAATGGGTGGTAATGGGTAAAAAGTGGTAACTAGAGATGGGTAGTGGGTAAAAACCCATTTCACCCGATTGGGTTTAAACCGGGTGATTTGGGTAAAAACCCGGTTTTTACCCATTATCACCCATTCTGGTGGGTGAAAACAAAAATAGCGTTTTTTTAAAGTGAGAAGTGGTATTTGTTGCTAAGGGGGCGTTCTAGTGTTACGTAATGCAATCTGGGGGGAGAGGAGGTCTTGAAAAACGTTACAATGTGTTACAGTGGCGGAAGGGCGGTTCGATTTCAAGTTTTTAAGCAGAAGTACTTTGTAGTTGGTGTTGTTATTTGTAACTTTATACCGTAATGTCATCAAAGAGAGAGTTTAGCATCTTTGGCATCCCCCCCCCCCTCCATGTCCTTGCCATGATCACAAATTATTGTGTTCCTACTAAATTTCTTCTAAATCGGTTGAACGATTCTTGAAATAACACCATTTTATAAAATAATTGGTCACTACATCATAACGTGATCAATTTTACGATTTGGCCACGATATAAATGCATATTAGTGTTAAATTTGACTTATTACTTATTAATCAATAAACTTAAATGAGAAAAATTCAATAAAAATAAAGATAAGATACCAATTGAAATAATTATAAAATTATTTGTTTTCACCCGGTGTAAACACCCACGGGTGGAATGAAACGGGTTTTTATTGGGTTTTTACCCTCATGTGGGTTTTTACCCGGGTGGAAACCCATCTCTAGTTACCACACTGCATCACGCTCCGCACTGTGGGCTGAAAATTATATTATAGATTTCAGAAATCTTGTGTTTTTAAGGAATAGTTTTAAAAAGACTATGCCCTATATGAGGCCCCATAATACATTTTTGAAATGAAAAGTCTGAGTAATGGTACCAAATCATAATAACAAATTAATATTATTTCTTTCTTTCTAATGAATACTAAATTTTTCAGTAATTTAAGGAGCTTATTGAAAATCAATCACACGTCTTCAAACCAATAACCATTTTTTAAATTCGTAACTCAAATGTTAAAAATATCGTTATAACATATTTTAAAAATAATTTGCGTATTTCAATATTTCTGAACGGAATCTTGATTTCGATCATTTTTATTTACTGGCAACATTTCTCAGCCTTTTCCGGCTTCTTGTGTCAAAGAAAGTAGGTGATTTTGTTTTGAAAAAATCCATGTTAATCGTATGAAAATAGTAAAATATTGATGATTTAGTTACTACACAGTGCGATTGATATTGTTTCACTACAGTGTTAATTTATATTTCTGTAAATAATCCTTCCTAAGTTTATTTCCAAGTTGTCAAACTTAGAGGTTAGCTATCAATCAACAGAACCTTACTATTTTGTGCTTTTAGGCCTCACCATGAAGCAAATCGTTGCTAACCAAAAGGTGAAGATCCCTGATGGGCTCACAGTTCACGTTAAGTCGCGGCTGGTGACAGTGAAAGGCCCGCGCGGTGTATTGAAAAGGAACTTCAAGCACTTGGCTGTGGACATTCGCATGGTGAACCCACGGCTCCTCAAAGTAGAGAAATGGTTCGGCTCAAAAAAAGAGCTCGCTGCTGTCAGGACAGTCTGCTCACACGTTGAAAACATGATCAAAGGTAAGAAGCTACAAACTTAACCAGTGAACCACAGTGAATTCCAAGTTCTATGGTATAGGAGACTTATCTGAACAGTTTTTAGTTATAATGTACAAGATACTTTGCCTATGAACTGATGTGACGCCCCTTTTGCCCTATTTCAGTTGCCAAACAAAACTCATTTTTAGTACCTAGGTTAGGTGCTATTATAACCAATAAACCTAGGTCGAAATTAGAAGCTATTGTTTAAATAGCACACTAATATTCAGGTTATGTTGATTTATTTAACAAAACATGATTATTTAAACATTATTTACTTCTAGTAGTATGAGTATACATTGTTATTATTTGTGGTACTGTTGGGGCATCTTTATTATAGTACCCATGTGTGATGGACAATGAATACCACTACTTTATGTTTGGGCATATTGTTAAAGATAACTTATTTTTGTGGCAAGGTCAAATATATTTGAAAGGNAATTCGGTCTTGGCTGGCATTCGTGGTGCTAGTGCATACCGTGAGTTAATTTGTTTAATTTGACCGCTAATTAGTTCATTCAGTTCAGTGTTCTTTGCTCGTGGTGAAGTGAAAATGTTTGTGAGTTATAGTGATGTGGTGTCAGTGTACTTAGTGAATTGGATGAGTAACGGTGTATACCTAGTGTATGAACAGGTTTAAATTATGCATTACACATATAAATATATAAAGAAGCCTTAACTTTATTTTTTGACGTTTGTTCGTTTTTTTACCCAAATGTTACCTAAATTCGTAATTTTACTTGCTATACTTACTAGTAAATGTTTTTTGTGTGTCATGCTCTAGCTATGGCGACTTTGTAATTAAATTATATGTATTTATTGGATGAAGGCGAGTTAGCCTGAAAATAATTTGAAATGCTTCATTATGTTATTTTAAGGGATCTTTAAAGAAGTATTATATTAACGCCTTTTAGAAGAAATGATTATGTTTCAAGCTTTTAAGTAACCTCCAAAACAACCAAAATTACTTTTTTATAAATTTGTACTCAAATTGAATTCAATCCAAAATTCTATCAAGTAGTTAAAACGTGGAACATTAGCTGTTATGTAGTCACTTATATACCTACCTACTTCATTATTATTGATACTATCTGACTGACAATGAGGCTTGTTTTAAAGGTTTTACTGAGCTGTAAATATCAACTACATAGTTAATTATTTACTGTCACATTAATGTAATTGCAGTGAGTATGCAAATGAAATATTTTTGTTAAATAAATTCAACGTGCAACAATGTTGGTGAATCGATTAAGTACATAGATACACTGACGGCTCCTCGCATATTTTATATAGTTAATTGGTTAATTAGTGGAATTTTATAGGTAATTATGTTTGTGCTTCGTTTATTTACATATAGATATTATATCCCTGAAGCTTGCCCCGACTTAATTAACATACCAAAGCAACTGAGATAACGTTAAAAGCTCAGCGTCTAAAGCTCATCAGAGCTTTTCCCTGAGATAAAAAGCTATAGCTTGCATATTTACGTTCTTTCATTATAAAGCACGCTGATTAAGATGCATTTAAATAATCGGTTTCATAATGATTACAAGAAAATTTTACATTTCATTAGACATGATAATGTTTTAAGTAATAAGATATCAATGATATCCAATGGGTAAATCACAACACAGACTGAACTGGCTAAGTGATCATAAAATATTGTTAGTCACTAAAAATAGAAAATTAATTATCCAATTTGGTGACAACTTTAGATGTCTTGTTTTCATGAATATATATTTAATCTTATGTTTAATTTTCCATATTTATAATATTAAAATATTATGAAAAGTTTCTTTAATTCAATGTCAGGTGAACAAAGATAATATCTACTAATAAATCCTGCATAAAAATTATCAGGCATAATGTTTCCATTACAAAATATTTTCAACAAGTTCTTTCAACAAAATCAAAAATGAAAGCCTACGCCATTGAGTGGGCCGATAACAAACAAGGCAACATTTTAAAGTAGTGGCTAGCCTAAAGGTCGGAGTCATATTATCCGGGTAAAATATACTTAAATATTGACAACAAATAAAGATAATAAAACCCATAAGTGGATATGCAACATGGTTGCTCGGACAAAGTGTCGCTTGTCTCCTAAATTGTCGGATAAACACCGTTGGATTCAGTTCCCTCTGTGAATACCTATTTAAAACGAGACTAAGCTTAAGGGCGGTACAGACGCGTACAAATTAATAAGCGGCAGAAATATTAGTCAACCTCCCACAAGTTTCAAAGCTCTGGTTTTTATAAGCTTTGAAAGTTGTTGTAAATATTGTACTAAGTACATAGCTCCATAGTGCTTCTGCAAAATTATGTAATTTACGAGTATGTAATTATTGAATGAACTTAGTAAGAACTTTCCAGATTCTTTTAGTTCAAGTATTATAATCAATTTGTCAAAGTAGAAAAATATGTTACCAAAAAGTAACAAAGAGCCCAGCGAGTGAAAACTGCCTCACAACAATTCATGTAGGTTTTTATTTATGACTCTATAATATATCGCACTTTCTATCTGGTACCTACAGTAAAGTTTTTGGAAAATCATTACAGGAATAGTTAGCTTAAAATAAAAGCTCCAACTGACAGTGCATTAATATTTATGTAATAATTTTAATAACAGTAACTATTAGTTACATTACATACTTAAAAATTAACTANGAAAGGAGAACAACCACTTTCTATGAAGCGTTGGGCCCAGTACTAAGTTATTTGTACAGCTACAAATTTTATGTCGTTTTTATGCCTTCATAAACTAGTTTATTATTGTGTTTATTTGAGGTTGCTAACTAGTGTCATTCTCGAGAAAACTAAATTAGAAAAAACTAGAAAAAATGTTACTTTTATACAAAATCAAGTCGTCAGTTACCCAAATCGCAAGCAGAATCCGTTAGAAATAGCATAAAATGTTATTAATCGATAGTTTTATTTCTTCTTCTTCTTTTAATTCGTTTTAATTCAATTCAACAAGCATTCGCAACAGTCTCATCCCTTAGATCCTTTAGACATACTCTCTAATCTGTGGTCTCATCTGTGATTCGCAAGTGACATTGCTGCAATGACAGATGACAAAACGAATTATTTTCATTCATTATTTCATTCAATCATTTTAGTTTTGTCATCTGTCAGTACAAACCTTCTTAAAGATCAAATACACTGAATTGTTCCACCCGTGACATTGACAGGGGGCGCCACTGTCAATACCGGATCGCTGGTTTCGATTTTTGCCATGTTAGAAACTATATAGTTGAACGATGGTGGCGCCCCCCTGTCAATGAGTTTGGTGGGACAGTATAGTGTATTGAGTCTTTAATTGATTGACTTTTAACGTTCCATTTCACGTTATCTTAGATTAAATCATTAATTCGTTTTTATTATTGTATACGACTTACGACATCAGTTAAAATTATCATTTTTACCGTAAAATACTCCCTAATGTATGCGTAATATAATATCAAAAACCTACCAATGTACAACTCTGTACAAACTTGGGCCCAAAATGGTTGTTCTCCTTTCCCAGAAAATGAATTATGCCTGATTTCTAACAATGTTCTGTATGAATTGCTGTAATTTATTTATTTAAACTTTTATGCCAAAATAAATTTGTACATAAGGCGAACTTAATGCACTAAAGCATTCTTGACCAGTTTACCTTTGGGTTGAGCAGAAAAGAAATTTGTTTGGCGGTACTTCTAGTGCTTCTGTATCCTAGAGCTTTTAAAACAGTTCTCTTGGAAACATTGATTGATTGTTGTAACTCCATCCATGTAAATAGAAATTCATTAGTACATAATAATATTATTTCATTTATTACTAATATCTAGTGTATTTTTTACTTACATTGTCTTATTGTCCAAACTATGCAACCTGCCAGTAGTGAAAAACTAACCAAATATTAATAATTTGTGGTGATAGAACTAAGCTTTGTTTATAGTCTATTGTATACCTACTTTAAATTTTATTATTGTTATAGGTGTGACCAAGGGTTTCCAGTACAAGATGCGTGCAGTATACGCTCACTTCCCCATCAACTGTGTAACCACTGAAGGCAACTCAATCATTGAAATCCGTAACTTCCTTGGTGAGAAATACATCAGGAGGGTAAAGATGGCACCTGGTGTGACCGTTGTCAACTCACCCAAACAAAAAGATGAGCTGATCATCGAAGGAAACTCATTGGAAGATGTCTCCAGCTCTGCAGCTCTCATCCAACAGTCAACCACCGTCAAGAACAAGGATATCCGAAAATTCTTAGACGGTCTTTATGTTTCTGAAAAAACAACTGTTGTTATGGATGAAATATAAGGAATTTTGATAACATCTTAAATATTTGTTTTATTTACTTGGCAAAGAGCTATTTGATGACTACCTAAGTCTATAAACAGTCATCATGATCTGATTTTTTTTATAAAACTCAAAAACATTAAAAATAATTTCCATACGGTTTTCATATCTGTGTGCTTACCATGAGTTTATGTTAGGTGTGCCCTCTAGTCTTAGTAGTACGGTTGTTTTGTCCGGTCCCGGACTACTGATACTTATAAAGTTTCATTAGTACGGTTATGACGTCTAACCAAATTAATGAGAATATCTGTAGTTCTGTTAATGGTGGAAGAAACCATAGAAATAAGATTTTTCGAAAAACAGCTTTTACTTAAGTTACAAATCCTTTTTCACTATTAAAAGAATCGTCATAATACTTTTTGTGTTATTTTTGTTTTTAACATCGTTAACCGGACTACTGATACTAATAAAGTTTCATTAGTTCAGTTGGTTAGTAACTCTGACGCACTCGCTAGCGAGCACTCCTAACGTAAACTCATGGTATACAGGATGTCTCAAAATTTAGTGTCAAGCCGAAGCCCAGAGCACAGAGTTAGAGCATCACTAGGGCTATATCCAAATCATCGTGACTTGACAGTTTTTTCGGGTTATTTTTTTACAACATACAGGATTTTAGTTAACAGCATTCGTGTTATGGATGTTAATTACCTACTTCTGAATCAGCTAGGCCTAGTATTCATCTAATAATAATAAAAAAATCAGGCATGTAACTTGACTATTCGCGCCACTGACCAAAAGTGCCTAAGCACAGAAAAAACAATCAACCCGAAAACTCAAAAATTGCGGAACATACACGGGGGTGATTTGGATAGCCCTAGTGATGCTCTACTTCTGGGCTTCGGCATGACACTTTTTGGGACACTGTATAAGCACTATGCTAGATGTCGATCGCGGGTTCGATTCCTGCACAGTACAAACATTTGTGTGTATGCTATGTGCAATGTGCATATGAACTATTAAATGTGTTAAAATGTTTGTAATGGTCTGGTGTTCAAGAAAATTAATAAAAAAAAATACGTTTATAACCTGGTAAAGTACAAGTTAGTTTAGGACTAGATGGCGTTATTTATATAATTTGTTCATCTTATTTGGTGAAAGGGAGTCTGGGACATTGCAAATTAATTCCCAGTTGCCCCCAAATGGTGACGACATTGGGATTATTAACCCTCGGGGAGGGGGGCGACCCCCTATTGTTTTTTCGAAATTGGCCACACATTTCAAAGGAAATTTTTGAAATCAGCATAAAGTTAACTCTTGTAGTGCCGTACGTTTATTGGGTATGCTAAGTACGTTTTAATTTCTGCTTTCTCAGACTGAATTCGATTTCAGGCTGGCTGGCCTACTTTGCCTTAAAAATAAAAGGAAGATGTAAAGAAACAACAATAGAATTTTCAACGTAAATAATTTTATTCAAACTATTCTATTGAACATCACTAACTCATAAACACTGTACATCTGCAAATATGGGTATTCTGGTGTGTTAAAAGTTAACTAGATAAAAATACATTAATTACACTTAAATATACACAGATTAACACGCTCGATTAATTAAATAAGGTACCTACTTAGACAATAAAATAAATAGCTATTAAAATAAACCATTCTCAATAAAATATTGTTAATACACAAGTGTATAAACTTAAACAAAATTAATAATATTATTTACACAATTAAAATTTAGTCTAAGAATCACAACCAGCATATTAGATACTTATATTGTTTTCCAATAAAAATAAATCGACCAAAACAATAATATGACGATATAGGTCATTTTGTATGTCTAAAAAATCTTTGGTACCTACCTCATTTACTTGGATTGTAAGTTAAGTCAAGCTAGTCGTGATTCCAGACCTAGCAAATTTGCCTATTATTCAAAATAATTGTTGTCATGCATAAGATAATTAAAACACAACATAATTTCAGACTACCCTTGCAACTTTCATTATTATTTTAAGTACATATAAACGCTTTACACAAATCATCTTTAATAAAAAGTGCATAAAACCACTATAAAATTAAGTACATAATAAGTTTATTTATATTGAAGAACAGCAATAAAATGTGACGAATAATATTTATTTGGGTATGCACTAAAAAGAATAACTTGATGTAACAGCAATACACAATCTTAAGCTTTACATGCTCGCGTCTAGCGCCATATTTGCAGATGGGCACTCTCATTATTCCGTAAGAAAATAAAATTCTCAATAAATAAATGTCAAACACTATTAAATTGGTGAGACATTTCACACCATATAACACAATTGCTTACTATAAAAATGATCAACAAACAACTTTGCACCTCATCTAACGTGTCAAGGGGATATCGGTGTGCAGAACATGTCATGAGATTCAATGGTTACGATATAGATTGCCGCTTGAGCAAATAATCCTGAATATGTACGGTCGAAAGCACGTCAACCTAAAACAAAATGACGAATTTCCTTAATCAATTTGGAACTCTATGTCTTAATTATAAGGGTCAAACCTGATTGAGGAAATTCGATATTATATTACAGGTTGATGTGCTGTCCACTGTGTCTTAGCCTAGCAATGCGTCAGGTGGGTCCGGCTACGCAGCGTCATACAATATACAACTAGTAGGTAGGTATATTAGCAAATACATCACCGGTGCACCGTGATTCGTCACATACGATAACTTCACTATTCGTATATAATATTAAACTCTTAATGCTGACGAAGATTCAAAATGTATCTAGCAACCTGAGTAAATTAACATGAATTATATCATTTTTTAAATTTATTCAATATACAATAAATTTACATAGTTAATTGAAGCACAATAGTGGATCGTGACAAATAATTAAAATAATAGGTACATCGCATACGGCCGCCACTAGATAATATTTGCACATTAAACGTAAAGCATCTACAGTGAATGCGTAATAATATCTTTCTGGTCAACAATTTCACATGTGAAAATTTACATTAAGTTTAGAGGTTCAAATAATCTCTTAAGCTAAACAAACTCGGATAGGGTGTCTATCAAGCGTTTATTTAGTAAAATCTGATTTAATAAATAAGTCGACTCCTTAACATCACATGACTATCTAACGAGCGGGCGCGCACCGCTCGCTACCAACGATATTGCTTATGTCGCCTAGTCTACTTGTGACCGACTTACGCGCGCTACCGGGTCACTATCGGCGGGCAGGACGGAAGACGACTGGGTACTTCCAAGCTGAACACGTAACATCTAAAGGTCGCGCCAGTCCACCACCCTCCGTGTAGGCGTGGCCAAATGGATGCTATCTCTGTTCTAATAAAGTGTTAGAAAGAGATGACGAGCGCAGTTAATATCAGGTCTAATTTAAGGCGAAGTTTTGTGAACTTTAAACCTTCATTAACCTTATTAGAGTAAAAAAGACGATGTCAGCAATAATACACCCGAATAGTTTTAAACATTAGAGATTTGTGACTATAAATTTTATGACATAAAAATGACTGGCTAGCGCAATCCTAAGTACACGCGTTACTAATCAGCGATATTGCTCCTATAGGACGCAGGGATCACGAGTCTTCCGCCCTACTCGCGTGTGCAGTGGTAACAAATCGGGTCTACTCCGTGACTCGACATCCGTACTTTGCCTCTCGCTGTCTAAGGCAGTGATTTGCTTACCCAGGGACGGAGTATGCCCCTAATCTACAAAATTTCTTGTCTAAGAGCGAGGGTTCTAAAAAAATTGTATGTCCCTGGGTAGTGTTGTCACATACGGGTACCGTTTCACGGAGTGGGCCCAGGGACGCGTGAACTGGAGGCACTATATAGGTAGTTCAGTCGCGGTATGGCACGGGCTCACAGCGGCTCGCGGCGCGGCACCCACACCGAGGGCCCGCTTTCCGCCGTTATCACCGTCTTCACCTTCGCGTAGATCTCCTCAGGCGTGTCGCCCGTCACCACCGCTGCAAACGGAACGAGTTATAGATTGTAGAGATGAGACGTATTTACTAGAACAGATCCACACACTAGGTATTTTACAGTACTAGGCGGCACCTGTTCCAATTTTTTAAATACTTGATCCACCTAGTATTTTAAAAATTACACGATTTCCGACCCTACCATCAAAGTAATAGAGGTTATTATTGCGTAATCCGTAGTCGTGTATTACGCGCACCTAGTATTTCTCGCTAAGCTTATGTGCGAACGTAAAGATTCGCTCCGTCTCTGTCTGACCAAACAAATTTGAGCGTGACGAAGCAAACGCACACAAACGAAGTCATGTAAATAAGAAAAAATATGAAAATATTTTTATGAAATTGATATCTTTTAAATACGCCAACTTTTAAGTTGACAGTCCTATGCTTGTTGAAGTATGAAGGGAGGAATTTATTATTCAATTTGAAATTGCATTATGCATACTACGGTTGTATCTTAAAAAAAAATGTATTTTAAAGTCATATTACGTGGATTAGTCCACACTAGTCGCGTCAAGTATGCTAAATTACTACATACTAGGTGGAATAGGTATTTGGATCGAGTATTAATAAATACTAGGAATAGGTGCACCTAGTATCAAATTTACCTAGTATAACCCATATCTAATAGATTGTAGAATGTGTGTTACGTCATTTGAATTCACCTACTGAACTGCCTTTTATGACTGCAGATGGCTAATCTGGATAATGCTACTGGTAGGGCAGTGGTTCTTAACCTTTAAGTCATGAGGGACCATTTTACCAAATTTCTGTCTTGTCAGGGACCACGGAAGGTTAGACAAACTTCGTGGGTGTATAGGTAAGGTCATTTTGAGAATAAGAATACTTTTTTTTAAAACCTATGAAAGCGGAGGTCGATTTCTCGCCCACTGTGCGCCGTTTGCGTTGTGTTGACTCGACTCATCGCGTCACATCAATTGTTTCTTACGATGTCTTCGCGGACTACTTGGAATGCCTCCAGGGACCACCATTGGTCCGCGGACCACCGGCTAAGAACCACTGTGGTAGGGTATTCTGGCTAGGTTAGGAAAGCCTATCGGCACGCTATAGTGTTGTGTCAGGGAATGGAACATTGTATATGTCACGTGATTAATGTTAACGCCCCGTGGTTTTGTTTTGGAAAAATAAAGTGCTAAATGAAAAATTTTACGACATGATCGGGGCGACTTTCATAATTCAGTTTCCTGTATGAGCATGAGAATTCATGCTTTGAATACATACCAGTGAAATATTCAGCAAATTCCTGCTCCATTTTTAGGGCGCGTTCGTAAGTTTTCTTCGCTTGTTCTTCGGTCATTCGCTTATTCATTTCCCTGTTGAAAGAAATAACCACCATGAGTTACAATATAGTTTACTTTAGATGATTTAATACCACATGAAGAAATTATACTTACATTATTGACTCTACGCTCTTTGGTTTTATAAATATGGCAATGGGATACAGTTGCGCCACCTGCAGTCTTTTGATGGCGTTCCCGCTAACGTCCAAAATGCAATGCTTGCCCTGGAACAAACATAAAAGACTCATTTGGATGGTTTCTCGTCCTGCAAGGACAAGTTAAAAGATATATATTACACAGTTAAACGCTGCACTTTTTCGTTAGAATAGTGTTGCGTAACTGTCGATAGTGTTATCGAAAACTATTCAGTGTGCTTTATACCATGAGTTTACATTAGGTGTGCTCGCTAGCGACTGCGTCAAAAAAATCTATGAAGATTTTAGTACTTGATAGTATCCGCTAGGGGCGCGCGCTGTACAATTTGTCATGTAATTTTTTTTCGTAGTCGCCATTATCGCGAGCACACCTAACGTAAGCCCACTGGATATCGATAAACGCTTTTCAAACTGTCGATAGATTCTGATTACGTGCTCCGCATGCATATCACACCTTCTTGGAAGACGATGGAACTGCAACTATAGTTACTTACATAGGCGTTTCTAGGGTTCTTTTTCAGAGAGGGGCCTGGCCCCTGATATGCCATGTCACGATTGTTATCATAGCTCATGAGTTAGTAATGTCAACTATCATCTACAAATCAGTAGCCCAACCAGGCCTGTACATCTCCGCGAGTTTATATCGAAAACAAAACACGCACGATGGCCCACCTACAGGATACTATTCGACAAGGCCTCACATACGAGCGAACATTGACTCACGCACGCGTATTCTTGTGTATGATGGAAGAAAATGGTGTACTAAATACTGTGCAGTATTTAACTGCCTAAATAATAATAAAAACACAGAATGTACTTTTTTAAGTTGCCTCAAGACACTGAGAGGTAAATAAGTAGTTAATATTATTCATGATAATTCATGCTAAATCATGTATTTCCTCCGCCATTTTCCGCAGTTTGGCACCTCACGTCACATCATTTTACCGAAGTCAGCCCTATAGCTTCGGCGCAGTGCCGATCACTGACGTTTGTCAACAAAATGGTGCTTGACTCTTGAGACAGGCTAACTTAGGTAGTACTTATTATTATTCTGTGGCCCAACCAACATCCTGAGGGGGCACCAGAACTTTTTGGGGGCGCTATATACGCGCATGGTTCCTTACCTTCTCAGCGACTTCCCGGACTGAGGCCACTGACGTCCCGTACAGGTTGTCGTTGTACTGGCCGGCCTCGATGAACAGATGGTTCTGTATGTCGCGCTCCATCTGCTCCCGGCTCGCGACGAAGTGGTAATCGCGCCCGTCTACTTCGTAGTCGCGTCGCGGCCGCGTCGTGTCTGGAATAACGAGTTTATCGGGTTGCCA
The DNA here is from genome assembly GCF_004193835.3 of Ostrinia furnacalis. NCBI lineage: Eukaryota > Metazoa > Arthropoda > Insecta > Lepidoptera > Crambidae > Ostrinia > Ostrinia furnacalis. The sequence goes on along the minus strand of NW_021133072.1, from coordinate 281,358 downwards.
GTTTTTATTGGGTTTCCCAAAGTTGTGGGAGTAATTTTTTTGGACGACAGGAGAATAGGGGACTTTATTATGCTACTTGATTCGAGCTACAAATATGATAGACGTTTAGAAATGATCTCAAAATGATTCAACTTTGCAATTAAAGTTAATAATAACTATGGACCATAAAGTTAATATACCCAGCGGAAGGAAGGAACATTAACTTTATGCTATGGAAAATACAATTAAATGTTAATTCTATCAACTTCATGCGCAGTTAAGAGATACAAATGGTCTGAAATAAATTGAATAACTAATTTTGCAAGGTACAAAAGGGATTTGTGGGTGGTGATTTTTTTACAAATATGGATACTCACGTGGTACGCAGCTGCCAAACTTGTCAGGGAACTCGGATATCAAGTCATCGTTTATCCTGTCCTTGAGCGGGCCCAGAATGATCACGGGCCGCGTGTAACTGATCGTCAACTGCTGGACCGTCTCATACGACAACACAGTCTCGTCTTGGCCTGCAAACCACCACACAATGCATCTATCACTTCAATTTACATCGCTCACTCAGTGACCTCTAAACTAATCATCTCTCTGCTCTATGACTGATATGTCTATGGAATTTTCTGAGACTTTTGTCATTAAAGAATTCACAGAACCCGCTACCGTTTGCATTAAATGTATATGAAACTCGTCAACTAGGTGCGATGAGTGCCCAACATTCTATCAGCGTGCAGTCTTAGTGCTATCGTTACCTGGTTATGCTATTTGTACAAAGTGAACATCAAAGAGCATTCAGTTAATGTGGACTATTATTCTGTTCGATGGCAAAGCTTTGTATAGCCACTCGAATAAGTGAACGGTAAAATATAGCGCACGCTATACCTAATAATGTAGACAACTCTTCAGTAACTTGTGCTAATACTACAAATGTTGAATTACATCATAATATAGAATACTAATTTTACAATAAAGAAAATAATACCAATAATACTAAGTCACAATAGTAATGCAAGCATCTTTACGATTGCAACGTCAATCATCAATGGTGTACGTAAATTATAAAATTCTACAAATAAACTATTTTGTACTTTTACTTTAGTGTCAATATTACAATCTAAGTTATTTATCTGCCTCTAAAAGCTAGCACGATGTTCTTGGATATCACATGCTTTACAAACTATTACAACGTCCATCTTTAATGTGAGCCAGAATCAAGTAATCGCTGACGCGCATCCGCAACTATTCTGTCATATCAAAACGTACTGGAGTGCGGCCCGACGATTACTCGAATCAGGCGGTAGCTGTACAATGCTTTAGAACAAAAACGTGTAATAAGCGAATGTACACAGTATACCAGCGGTCTGCTATGCGGTAAAGTAACAGCTCCCCACTAAACATCCGAAGCGACAAAACTAACTCTAAAAATAAACCAGCACAGCGTTCTGAAAACTGAAAACAAGCTCGTATGAAGTATGTCGTGAGGTCGTGAGTCGGACGCCGGCATGCGTGGCGACTAGTGGCGACTAGTGGCGACTAGTGGCGTGCGGTGCTGCCGAGTGCTTCCAGTGCCGCCGCCGGACATCGCCGCGCCCGGGCCGGGTCAGCGCGTGTGATACACAATTTTGAAACATGATCCAAACTTTCGTGAGCTCGATGATAACTTTCGAGTGCGCAGAGCTATTAGAATCGACGCGTTGTATGAATTAAAAACGACTGAACATAAATAAAGTATGACAAATAATAATAAAACTGGAGTGTTATTGAAATGAAAACTACGTTTCTAATTGATGATCATAACCAGAATGCGGGAGGTAAGGTATCGGCTACGGCACTCGCAAGCTACGCCTCACTCCCAAAACTTACTCTCGTCCTCGAGATAAATGAGCGTTATCTCCTCCATCATGGGAAGTTCCACTCGATACAAGATTTCCCCTACACGTAGAAAAATTAACGTTACATAAATTTATAAAATATTCTGCGATGTGGATGCGGTCCGTCGATGGACGCGGAACTGGCAATAATAACTCAGTAATGAACGACAGGGGGTGACATAATGGAGAAGGTACAACGTTCCCGCGTGGATGTTCGTTAGCGGTCACGGTTCGTTAGCAGCTCGCTACAATCATGAATAGCGCTTGAGAACATAAAGAGCAAATAAAAATACTGTATCGTTGATAACAGATGGATGTTAACATACGTTGGCACGGAAGGCAACTAGAAGCACGGGACGGCGGCCGAATGTGTTCCAAACCATACCGTGTGCTCGCTGCGACCCATTCATAGTCAACATATACTACACGTGGAACACCAACTCATATCGCCTAAGCTGTCGCCTCACAACCTTGTTCCCTATATAAAGAAGGCACTTACAAAAGGCCATTGTACACCATTCATCTGTGCTAGGACAATATTCGTATAAAGTAGTATGAAGAATGTACTCTATTGGTTTTTTTTTGGTAGTGATGAAAGATTTTTTCCGAAAAATTTTCGTTGGAACCTACTAACTTTCGAGTGTGAGATCATACTTGAGTACCCCGCACTCAAAACTTCAAAGTTTGGTGGTGTAAAATGCCCAATTTTATTTTTTCTCATTGCAAGTGTTATTCAAAGTTAAAGTAAATTACTACTCTATTGACATTTCGACTAATCGAAAAATTGAGATTTAAGAAAATAATACGAAATAAATGACTATTAAAGACCGGATTAAAAATTAAAAGAGATATTTTTGAAAACTAAGATTTAATGAAACAGAGTTGTGAGGCATTAGAGGCTTTGACAAAATAAAATTAGAACTATCTAACACACATAGTAATGATTTACATAGCTTGTCATCGAGTCGCCCACATCATATTATCCAACAAGCGACATTTTATGCTGATACTGGATAATATTCTAAACCTATATAAATAGGCATCACCATGCTTCTTCATATACACTACAAGCGGTAATCATTTACTCACACATATCCGATACAGTTTGTATGGGAATGAATACACGGGGGAGATATCGACTACATACTGGGTTCATTGTGGTCAGAAACTTAATTAAAATCTAAATATGGTAACATTTTCAATATACTTTTAAATGATGAGGTAGCACGAACACTCTTGGTACAGTATCTATATTATCATCGGATAATGATGTTAGCCTACCCACATAGACGCGATATGTCAAGCACAGATACCTGGTCAGTATAGAGCGCAATTTCCTACGTCCGTGAGACATAGTACTGTGGTTAGACAAGCAGATAGCTCCGATATAAAACACCTAACTTTGAATACAGTGGTTATTAGCAGCCGCATGAAAAAAAACTGCGTAATGTAATGACCTACGTACAGTAAACAGCAAAATAGCGAATGTAATAAGAATATAAGAATACAGGGTGTGCACTTACCGTCCGCGTTTGCATCCTCTTGCGTGTAGCAAAGCATGAAAGCTGTAACAAAATTATTTTATTAATATGCCGTGTGCTCGGCAGTATGAAAGCGACGGTTTTTGTTATGTTAACACAGACCCCTCTGTGGAATGTATAATCATGAGGGTTATTCACGTTTTATATTGTTCTTAGAATTAATATATGTAATATTATACTATATTGTATTAGTCCATGTAATTATACTTTAAATATAAGCGCTGGTGTACTTATGTGAACGTGACAATGTAGTTAGTTATATAAATAGAGTGGTATTACTTACGTTCTTGATCTGAACCGTCTTCGGATTTGCCGTCCTCCCGGCTCTTCATGAAGGGGAACTTTCTGCTGAAGGATAGCGTCTTCTTTTTCCTTTCTAACGTTGACTGGCTCTGTAATATTGAGATTTGTTAGTTAATTTAAATACACTCTAAATAAGGCGAATTTGAGCCATACAGTATCTAAAATCATCTTAAGTCATGGTAATCCATGGTAAATATTTTTTATGGTGTTTAAATAGGACATTGCAACGCAAAGAGTAGCATATTTCGGTCACCATTCGAGAACGGCGATGCTCTAAGAGTTAATAATACTTATCAACAACGTAGTAAGCGATATCACATTTTAAAACAGCTCATCTACACTCGCGAGCAAAAATATGGAATCACCCCATTTATTTCGAGCGCTCACAAAAGCTAAATGACTAATAGAAGACAAATAAAAATGGAACCATTTTAAAGGTAATATTATAAACTTTAAATTGATACCACAGATACATACATAGTCATTCAGTTCTTAATATTGCTCTGACCAAAACACAAGGTGGTGATTCCATACTTTTGCTCGTAAGTATAGTAGCTTCCATTACATAGAAGTTTTTGAGCGTTGAGTATACCTATCTGCAACTAATTGAGCAATATATCTGTTTTAAAGCCAGTGTAGTAGTACTACATAAAGGTTTAGAGAATAAAGTATAACTTACTGAACTTACAGTGCTAACCGGAGTGCCTTGCCCTTGGAACTTGACTTGGCGGTCGCGCGCTCGTTGTTTTCGCTCCCAGCGGCGTTTTGAAGGAATAATTCCGATCGCGTCCGCCTCTGTTTTGTCGAGACGTCTGGAAGTATATAAGGCATGATTACGTAGGAAGAAAGGTAAATACTGTTTAAAAATTAATAAAGCTTCGGCCAAACCAATGCGTGTAGCGTGCGCGATGGTGATCACTACGCGTGCAAAAGTTGTTCACACTGCCGCGACGCGTTCCAGATTTTTACTATGAAAAAATTGGTTTGGCACAAACCCTGTTGACCCCATTGACCAATAATTTTTGATTAACCTTACCATTATTTTGAGATTTCTAGACTTTTTAAAATCAACGTTAAGAATGAATAAACACAATGAAGTATGATAAAATAATTAGTAGATTGCTGGTTTACAACTATTTATGTGATCTTTTAGTCGTATCCTGCAATGCAACGAGGCACGGATAATACCTATAGTTGGAAGGGATAGGCAAAAGCAAACTTGAGCGAAAAGATATAAAGAAAAGTATACCTCGTTTATGAACTACAAGTAATACGACATCAGTTGTAGCAGTGAGTTCGTGAAATAATCACAAGCATTTTATACAATGAATTATGGATGTGTATAGAATGTGTATAAATCATATGAACATTATACGTGACCTAGTACATCACTGGGCATTAACAACTGAATATGACGTCGAGAGAGCACAATAGAATCATATAGAATAGAGTATGAAATATGCTGGCACGACGCCTGACTAGTTTGGAGAGTTAAGGTCAATAACATAACTGATGTTATTTATTCATTATCAATAACAACAGCATCGTAAAGGAAATACGAGTATAGTTTTTTGTCAAATTACTATGGAATAAATTAATCATCTTAAAGATTTCCTCAATGACAGGTCCTGCGCTGCCCGCATCCAGGCACCTCCCGCGACCTTCACCAGATCGTCGGTCCACCAAGTGGGGGGCCTGCTCATAATACGTCTTCCGGCCCGTGGTGAAAATTCTAGAACTTTTCTGCCGCAACAGCCATCATTTCTACGAGCTATATTATGTGCATCACCCGTATTTATAAAATAAATGAAATTTTCTTACCTAGCTTGCCACCACTCGTCGTCAGAAGCGTTGGTGACGTGTAAGATGTCGCCATAGCGGAATGGAAGTCCTCTTGAGGGTAGGCCATCGTCTTTGACTGGGTCGTAGTCGAACAGTGCTCTGTAAAAAGATACAAATAACATTACAACCCAGTTTTAGTGCAAATGTGTATGTATAGGATTCGTATAATTGTATATTGCATCATATTTGATGCGACGCAAACTCTAGCACGACAATATAAACCTAATTTTTAGGCTGAGTTGCACACTTGCACCATCTAACTTTAACCGTAACTATAAAGATAACGGGTGTTTTTGTATGGAATTTAACAGATTTTTGACGTTTATTTAAGTTAAAGTAAGATGAAGCAACCCAGCCTTAGTTATCTAAATGTTTTTCTTATTAATTTCGAAAGTAATTAACAAAGTTTAACATGGTCTCGAATTTTAATGACTCATTCTGTATTTATTGATTCTTAGTTACATAATTAGCTATAATGAAGCAGGAATTTTAAGTTGAATTGTTGTGAATATTACACTGATTGCATTCTCATTGTTATACAGACACTGTTTACAATCTATATATATAAAAATGAAACCCGTTTCGCGTTGTCACGGCATCACGTGTGAACGGCTGAACCGATTTCGATAATTCTTTTTTTTTAATGTTTGTGGAAGTCCAAGGATGGTTCTTACGGAAAAAAATATTAAGAAAATCTCTACGCTAAGGCGGTACGAAGTTCGCCGGGTCAGCTAGTTATCTATAAATATTCAATAAGACACAAGTCGCAAACACGTGGATAAGATACAAATTACTCACCTCACGTACAAAGATCGTTTTTGCGATGTTCTTAGGAGTGTGTGACTTTGTTTCAACTCATTGATGCGAGCCTCGAATTTGTTGTATTCCTGGGGCCTGTAGACAACCGTCAATTTCACATTCTGACCCGTGCTCTGAAAATAAACAGTCGTAATTTTGATTATGATAACAAGTTATGTCATGTACAATAAGATTTACTATCTTTACACAATCATCTATATCCATCAATAGATAAATACAAACACAATAAGGTGTCAAGGCAGGCCTGGCTCACTCCGCGCGGTACATCCGATAATTACCTACAGCGGAGCGCCCCGCCGGCGGGTATTATATCAGTCGAGTGTCACGCGCACGCCCGTCGGGACTTGATGTTTTGCCTTTAATAAATAATTTCTTTTGAATACAATTTATGATGTTTTAAGAATTTTATCGTTAAAATATTAACTATTACCTTTCCGTGTAGGTAAATGAAACGGAAGAGTAACATCGATACACCAAATTACGACAAGCTAGTTCTTTTACCATAATGCATAGGTACCCCAACAATATTCAGTAAAAAATAAATTGTTGCCAAAGTACAGCGAGTAAGTTTGTGCAAAGCCAAATACAAATATGATTTTCGGGTGATGCCTCTCGTTCTAGTATGTAGCCGTTTCGTGTTTGCGTAGTAAGTAGGTAGGTATGATGTCATTCTTTCTTCTGTGATAGTAGGTATGTTTAATTTATTTGTCTTATGTTAAAATAGGTATGAATGAAGACATTGTATTAAAATAAGTACTTTTTTATCCTAAGTAGGTATATTTAAAATGTTATTTTTACAAAGGTAAAATAACACTAATACTTACCTACATACGTACCTCATTACAAATACCTAAGTAGATTAATTCTATTTTTTCACTAGACAGCATAGCAACCCTAGCAGCGTAAGAAGAGTTCAGAGGCACGCGATAGAAAGAGACAAAACTTGTAGGTGAATAAAATTGTAAGTACGTAGTGCTGTGCGAGCTGAATTCCACTGTATCGCGTCGTAGCAAGACTCGCATTTATTTAAATCGTCTTGCGGAGTAATCCTTCTGTACCTGTACTATTACTTATTCTGTGGTCAAGTGCCGAGTATTATGACTGAAAAGATAATAAATAAATCTATTACACAATGATCAAAGTTGGAAATACACAACTACTAAAGGACATTACTACTACTGATTGATCGACGTGCTTCGCTTCAGAACAAACAACACGTGCCGTAGACTATATTACATATTTAAAGTAGGTAGGCGGTCTTCAAAAATCAAGGCACAGTTAGGCTTTATGTTCAGCAATAGTCATTCAAACCACCGAAAACTCGAGAAAAAAAAACATATTATCTCACTCAAGTTCAACCAAAGTGTCTTTACAGGAAACCGTCAGGTTTTAGTGGGTAGGCTTCGCCCTTGTGGTGGGCAGAGTAGAACATAACCCACTGTCCTCATCAGTCAGTGGGTATGCGCAAAGCACTTCCCGACGCGACGGTGAAATGACGTAAATGATGTAGATTCCGTGGCCATCCTCCTCTCCCACGATGTTGGATCCAAGGCCTTCCAGCTAAGAGGAACGACACGTAGATGCCGTGGCCATCTTCCCCTCCCACGATATTGAAAACTTCAGGACCCTTCTCTAAGTCCACCTGTTTTTTCAATGATCTGAATGAAGCAAGAACTCACCTTCATTGCCTTAGCAGCTTGTTCGTGAGTGGCGTGCGTGATATCAGCATCATTTACAGCAAGCAGTCGGTCCCCTCGCCTAAGTTCTCCCGAGCGCTCCGCGGGCCCCCCAGCTAAGAGAAACGACACGTAGATGCCGTGGCCATCTTCCCCTCCCACGATGTTGAACCCGAGACTTTGAGGGCTCTTTTCCATGTAAACCTGTTCCTATAAGACTAAATGACCTGAATGAAGAACTCACCTTCAATGCCTTAGCAGCTTGTTCGTGAGTGGCGTGCGTGATATCAGTATCATTTACAGCGAGCAGTCGGTCCCCTCGCCTAAGTTCTCCCGAGCGCTCCGCGGGCCCTCCTGCCAGTAAGAATGACACGTAGATGCCGTGGCCATCTTCTCCTCCCACGATGTTGAAGCCAAGACCTTGAGGTCCTTTTTCTATGTCAACCACTCGGGGCTCTTCGCCGTTGTCGGTCACGTCCTCTCGGCGGAGGGAGTTGGCTGTGCTTGATGCTGTAGGAAGAAGTAGGTGTGATTATTTGGAATACATTGGTTAAAAATATTCATCTTGTCAATAAATCTGGCGGATACGACCTTTTGTGAAAGCGACAAGCGGCCAATGCGAATTGCAATTAAGTTAAAATCGATTAAGTGAAATGGTAGCGATTAACACTGGTTCTGCGCTAAAGCCTGGTCCGTGAGCACGTAGAATTTTGTCCAATGACCCCAAGCTACCCATCCTTATCGCTCACGCGTAATGAGGATCATTTCGATTTTTAGCTGTGAATGCAGATTTATAGGGCTAAGAAATCCTTAATACACAGTGCAAAAATTTTTGTTCTACGACAAAAATTGACGAAGTTATGGCCAAATTACTAAAAAAGTTCACTGACCGCCCGGCGCGGGGACGATGACGTCATTATATCCGATCCGAACGCTGCCGGCGTACTGCTTGGATAGAAAATATTTTTTTCTAGCCAAATTATCAGTTTTAGAGAAAAACTTGTAATGACATTTATTCATCAGAATAAAGTAAGCTATCGATAGGTAATTGGCTAGCCCCTTCCCCCAGTCCATAAGCATAAGCTAGGTATACCCCGCCCCTCTCCTCTCCCCAGGTCATAAACTGGGCATGACTTCCCCCTCGACCAGAAGTTGGGTATGATAGTCGGGCACGAGCACGAGTTGCACGCGCTCGCCGGTCGCCTTCAGGGCGGCGACGGGTCCTCGTGCGTGACGTTTCTGGGCCCCGATTACGCTAATTTTTAACGTCTCCAATACATACGCGCTTCTTCTCCAGTTGCGCTCAGTTTTTCATTCCAGCTGAGGTGCAAATTCGGTATTACGGTACGGACGTACCTTCCTAGTATTTTCAGTGTCACATGAGATATTTAGCATAACGTTTACGTCTATGCTTCGATTGCACACTCGCTCGTGCACATTCACTGCGGGCGCCCGTCGCACAGTCGCGACAGCAACATAATTACGCGCGAGCGATAGGGATGGGGTAGCTTGGGGTCATTGGACCAGGCTTTAGCTATCAAAACGACACCGTGATACGGATTTGTCAAAACAGCTGATGTTCGTTCGTCGTCCGGGCACGTTGAAGATGAAAATGGTCGTGACCAGTGTCCCCCGTCACTTACGCGTGTTGGCCCGGGAGGTGCGCGGCGAGGGCTGGCCGTGCCGCGGGCCGGGCACGAGCACGAGTTGCACGCGCTCGCCGGTCGCCTTCAGGGCGGCGACGGCGTCTTCGTGCGTCACGTTGTCTAGGTTCACGTCGCCGCGCTGGTGAAGACAAGAGAAATGGCAATGCCAGATTTTGTATGGAAGGTGGCGTCTTTTTTTTTCGCGCAGCCATCGACCAAACTTTGTTTTTTGATTACAAAATAGTGTAATAAACCAAACTTACTATGACATGTATACCTCTAAACTCAGTCTGAACTGAGTTACGAGCGTTAGAAGTTTGATAATTTACATACTAGATTTGCTATTTGCGCGCAAGTTTTGTAAGAAATTGCAACAAAATATTGCGCTAATTTTTAATTGCGCTGATTCTGCTCCATACTGATGTCTGGAGCCTTTAATGGATGATATTGTTTGTTCACACATACAATGTCACTATTTTGTTGCAATTTCTTACAAAACTTGCGCGCAAAAAGCAAATCTATAGTCTATCCAATATAGCTTGATTAGAATGACGGCTGTCAAACGAATGTGACTAGTGCTGTGTATGTTTCGTACGGTTCACATAGATGTATCGATAAGTTTTCGAAAAAATTATATAAAAAATTGCACTAAATTTTTCTTCATATCTTTGTTCATAAAAATGACAATTATGATTTAAATTTAAAGACAGTAAAATTTAAAATTCATGTCAAGGGTGTACAACCTAAGTCGTAGTCATTATCATCAGTGTTCTTCAGTGGTTTTTTCCTCTCGCTAGAGGGCGGTGGGCATCTCTTCTAGAGCAACGGTGCTATGAATACCCAAAAAATTACCGGTGATTGATTTCCGATGTTTGATTATTTAAGAATGAAATGTTTTTTGGTTTTTAATAGTGAACATTTAGAAAAACGTATAACTTGACTTAAATATGTTAAAAAATTAGAAAAAAAAAAGGTAAATATGTTAAGAAATTAGTTTTAATTTAATATGACATTTGTCGATATGTCCCAACACTAACATTTTTGTAACTCGAGATAACCTTGTAGAGACGTCGTTAATACTCTAGCTTGATTTTTATAATTTCGAATTACTACTTATTGGTGTAATTTAACGCTGCATTAACACGAAATTAACATTTTTATTGGAAGCACTGTCGTCGAAAATATTGTTTGTAGGTCAGACGTGAATTATTTCTTGTCCGCCAATATTTAGCTCTCATTGATCGCTACTACAAAGTTATGTCGTTACTTTTGATGGCAGCTGTCATTCTAATCAAGCTATATTGGATAGACTATAGTATGTAAATCATCAAACTTCTAATGCTCGTAACTCAGTTCAGACTGAGTTTAGAGGTATACATGTCATAGTAAGTTTGGTTTATTACACTATTTTGTATCTAAAAAACATGATTTGGTCGATGGCCGCGCGAAAAAAAAAAGACGCCAATTTCCGGCATTGTCTTTTAACAAACACTATCTTACATGCCCTCTAGTCCCAAACTAAGCAGGTAAACGTCATTGCTTGCGCGACTTGTAATTGGCCTATGATCGCGCCGCGATGGCGATCTGCTCGCGTTGGTGTGATTGAAGCTTAAAGCTTGTACTATAGGTACCAAAATACGGATATCGTTCATTCGTCATTTTACTCAAAAGACCAATTCTGAATAAAGTTCTCCCTCAAAAATAAAATATAACGGATGGTATACTGCTGCCCACGTATGTTGCGTAGTAAGTAGTCTGGTACGCAAACCACTAGACAAAGCGGCCATATAAGATATTTACGACATCTGATAAAACCACTAACAATTTTAAACTTCATGAAATACGGTTCAAGTCCATGTAGATAGAACCTTGTGTATATATTTGCGTGACGATTCATTATGTTAATTTAGAGCAAGCAAATACTGTACTAGTAGTACATATTAGAATACGCATTTACTGTATGCCCATATACGATCTTCGAATGTCATCACATAACTTTGATGGAGTGTTACCTCTAAACTGACATTCGTCATAGGCTGTTTGATACGGCAAGTGATTCATGTTCTGATAATCAAATTGTTTGCAAACGGTGTTAAGGCCATTGTGGGTAAACACGTCGTTATGATATTGTTGTGAACGAGTTTACGTTCATAATGGACAAGTTTACAAGAACAATCAATGGAGCCATAGTATGTACTTGTAAAGCATAGAGCCACAGGTAAAATTGTGCTTTATCAGTCTGTCGAATGGTGGACGCAGCTATGCTAATATCAACGTGTGCTTACCTCGTTCTGTGACTATCACCGAAGATGACACAAAAGTCGTAGTGCTATGAATCAGCGATAATGTACTAGAGTAAATAAAAAATAACCAGATCTACTTCAACAATAATAAGTATAGTAGAAGCTGATTGATGATACAATGAATATAAATTAGATAGATTTGTTAGGGGTGTTTGCATTATTTAAATTATGCGTTGTAACGAAAGGGGCTACAATTTGAAGGAACGCAAATATAGATTACTTGAGTGGCTACTGGCTACAGGTTTCTCTGACAAGTCAAGAATAGTGACCATTAAGTATTCAAAGCACACAACCACTTTCATAGTCGAATTAATGGAGTGGTGCCCATTAACATAAAGACATGTCTTAATAGGCGTGGCTACATGATCTGAACAGTAACTATTTCTGCCTCCCAGGATTACTATTTTAATCAGAAGTTTTAGCACGATAAAATGGCCAATAAGTGGATACTTAGACAGTGACTTATTATTGAAACGTGCGAAAATAATAACGTTTAAGACTACATGAAACGAGACAGAAATGGAAAGCGCTGCATGCAAAATGCACCTTGGAATTATGGTTTTACGTGAGACTATTAGTAAGCGAGGCATGTTATTCAGAACGTGCTTAAACGGTATTAATTCTGTAATACGCCGTATATTTTTCAAACTATTTTAAATTCGATTTCTAACAATAGTATCTCCACTTAATTTGGGCCTAGTTAACTCCATTTAAAGCATCCAGTACATGCACATATTATCAGATATGAATAAATGTATGTCATGCGGCAATAGCCCAACGGTTTAGGTGTCGGACTGCCGATTAGAGGCTCTTTTGTTTCATTGTCATCAACCTCTATCGTATGAACACTCTCAAAACACAAGCTTATTCAGCTTAGCTATCGCAGTTAACAAGACTACCTATTTATACGTCTAGCTCTTAACTCAGTCAGTCAGTCAGAGGGTGTTTTTGAGACGTCAAACGTCAGCGAGACTTCAGACTTCTATGCTCTGTAATGTCATAATATGTCAATATCACTCCTCCTATACCGCTCCCATATTTAGGCACTCTGAGCGCTAGCACAGAATAATAATAAGTACTACGTACAGAAGTTTTACTTCGCGAAGGTATTTAAAAAAATGTATGGTCAATAACAATATGGTGTAATTTAGCCTGTCACAATAGTCAAGCACCATTTTGTTGACAAACGCCATCGTGCGTGTTTTGTTTTCGATGTAAACTCGCGGAGATGAACAGGCCTGGCGCTAGACCTATAAAAATTTATTTACCACAAATTACTGGTAATGTATAATAAATAACATGACTTACCGAAGTGTTCTTAACCATAAGCAGTTTATCGCCGACCCGCAAACGGCCGTCCCTATGCGCGGCGCCGCCCGCCATTATCTTCGTGACGTAAATCCCGTTGTCTCCGGGAATGTGTTGGTTGCCGAGCCCGCCCGCTATGCTGAAGCCAAGACCGGACCCGCCTTTCACCAGCTCGATCTCGACCGCTTCTTCTTTGCTTGTTGGCTGCGTCACGTTGAGGGTGTCTTCTGTGCCTCGGCGTCTTACTTTCTGCAATGAGTTTTGTATTTTAAAACAATGAGCACAAGGTTCAAAACTACACAAACCACTAATTAGGTGATGGTTGACAAGTCAATTTTCTTGCCATCCTAGAAGAGGAAACAAATGAAGTGATAACAAGCACCTCAATATTCTGATTAAAATTGCATAGAGTAAAACATTGTAGTTTTTATAGAGAAGAACAACAGTGACTGAGTTTCTTGCGCTTCTCAGCACTGGCCCATTTTATTGTCCCGAAGCAGTGTTAGGGGTAACACCGGGATGTGTAAAAATAAATAAATAATAATTAAATAATTATCTTTAGACATTTTACACTGCGCTTCTAGTCCCAAACTAAGCAAAGCTTGTACTATGGGTACTAGACAACGGACATAAACATACTTAAATACTTTTTTTTTTTTAAATACATACTTATTATACATAGAAAACACCCAGTCCAATACAAACAAATATGTTCATGCACACAAATGTTTGTACTATGCGGGAATCGAACCCGCTACCTCCGGAATAGTAGTCCCGTTTCGAACCACTACACCAAACGGCCGACTAAAAAGTGCTTTCTAAAAGCCTGTTTGCAAAAATAAATGAGTTTTATGAGATTTATTTTACGTTTACGTTATAGGTAATATTTAACGTTTACGTTTATGCGTCATAATGAGATGTTTTTACTAATGAAAGCATAGTTAATCTTACCAGTCTAACTGTATTTCCTGCCTTCTTTAACGCGTCTACTGCTTCAGCGTGCGTGACGTTTTCTACAGTCGTGTCATTAACCTAAAAGATATAAAATTTAATTAGAACTTAAGTGATGTTTAAAATAAAAAAAAAGATAAAAGATGGGTACCATTGGACAGGAGAAACAAAACACTTTAAATGTTGATTATAAAAAATCTCTCAACAGATTTGTTGGACTGTCCAAGCAAGAATAAGGCCCCAATGATTAGTTATGGTAATATTAGTTATTTAAATTGCGTAACTGTCAATATCTTTAAAACGTGTATTAGTCAAGGCCATGTTGGGTGTAAACATAATTTATGTATATTAGGTGCTTAAAACATAAGAATGTTCATTCTTTTGCGTTGTTTTATTGAGGCACTGGTGTTTGCAGTGGACAAGCCTAGCTTTTAGCGGCGAGGGACTAGCTAAGTTAAATATTTTGTGTGCAGTGCGTGACCCCTAGTAGTCATTAGGATAGGTTAAGAGCTACAATATTAATTCAAATATTTAATCAGGGCATTTTTAGGCTAAAATCGAAGCCTTGACTTAAAATCCTTCATACAATATTGTGTAAACTAGTGGTTAAGTGAAAAGCAAAGTTAAAAAAAAGTGCAAGTGTACCTGTAATATGGCATCGTTAATTTGTAGCTGGCTGGCGGCCGCCGCGCCCCCTGGTATGAGTTTAGTGACGTAGATGTGGGGGTCGTCAGGCACGTGGGGGTTGTCGGAGCCCCCCGCGATGCTGAAGCCCAGGCCTGCGCCTCCCGCGCGGGACAGCACCACGGTCATATAAGTGTACCCATCTTCCCCCTGAGTTCGCTCCGCATTGCCACCTTCGATTCCGTTTACCTGCAACTTTCATTACACAACACTATAAAACCCACACTACGGTTTATACATCCTCATTGTGATTGACCTGTCTTTAGCTGATTCAGTGGCGACTGAAGATGAGCTCTACCTGAACAGATTTAGGGCTCATTTTTAATTACTATACTCGAGAGAATAATTTGATGGGTTAAAGTTTAATTATTTTTCTACTATTTTCTACGGCTGGAAAGACTAAGCAGATAAATAAACAACTATTTCCTACCTACCTATAATACTGAGGATACAGGACTGACAATTCCTATACTTAACACTAAACATGAGTAGCAAACAACATGTTTTGTGTAGAAAGTCACAGAAATTAAGTTCTTAAATATGTACTATTCATTCCAACCGTAACAGGCATTGTATTGAGAGTTCCACTAATCATCATATTAAATCACCATAACATGAAAACATTTCTGAAGCCACCACAATTATAAATTATGATTAATACACCGGCAGCCTTTTCCTTGTAAAGTGTATGTAATAAAATTACCTGCTTCATTTCAGGTGATGCAACGTGTGCCTGAAAGACAAAAAATTATTACTTACATACTACTCCCATTCATAACCATTTTCGAAATATCTTTGAAATGTAAATATACATTATCCAACATTAGAAGGCATTCACCTTTACATTCTAATGCTGTCTGTTGGTAAATTGCTTTTAACATTTACATAAATACATATCTTAAAATATTTAGATATCTATAACATGGTAATAAGTGAAGTCTGTTCCAAATAATTTGAAAAGTGGTCTGAATAAGCTTAGAACTTTTATAGAAAGTTGTAAAGATTTAAAGCTGAAAACTTGCTCTCAGATTCTTCCATCAATTTGATCGTAAATTTTAAAAATTAGGGAAATTATAAAGGGAAAGCAACATTATTTGTTGTATAGACGACAGACTCAGAACATTGTGGTACGTGACATGTCATATTACTTAAAATATTCTACCCTCAAGGTAATTGAAGATAATAGATAAATCAACAAACTTTCAAAGACATATTTGGAAGAGATACTTGAATTAATATGCATTAAGGTATACATTATATTCAATGTCCAGTCATATGGTTTTACTATGTTTCTTTCTATAGTTAGATATTATAATAGATACTTACATGTACTTATATGTTTAACTAATAACTACTTCTAATACAAATTAATTCTATTATTTATTAAGTATAAGTATTAGTAATACAGTAAACAATATATACAGGTGAAGTTGTTTTTGAGACTGTTTGGGAGATTTTAAATTATCAAAAATTAATGCATACTGTCTCAACTCAAATCAGAAAAACATTAATGGAAAACAAAACACTGTCATCAGAATCCAATTAGAATGAAATTTTAAATTAAGCACTTCAAATTAAATTACTGTCAAGACTTCAGTTGTTTTTTCCCAATTTTAAGTTTTTGTTTGAATTAAATTAATTTGAAAACTTAACACAGGCAGCAATACTCATTATGATTATTGAGAATGTCAAAAGTTTATAATAAATGAGATGCAAAAATGGTGAAATTGAGATTGAACTGATTTACACTTTATATTTTTTAATTTAAAATGAAATTTGCCTACTCACCGTGTCAAGATTAAACAAGGAAGACACTTTCCGTAGAAATCCATTATGTGTTTTTTTCTTCCGTCTTTCAGTCATTTTGTAGATTTTATCATAGCCCTTGAGTACTTATATTGATGTCCGTTCTATATTATGTACACTGCATGCATGTTAGTTACACACTCGTGTCCGCTGTCAGCACCTTACTTCACGTTGTTCTGCATGCACCATTCTCTACCTAGAACCCAGTTCTAACTTGCACCAACACTTCATAGATGTATGTGACCTCTTTACAAATATGCGACCTCTTTTATGGTGGAAAGTTAATCATGTTAGCTCAGAAACTGCAGCAATCCTTATCTAATGAATGTAATAAATCGAACCGAGCCCTTTTCTGATAGCGATTTTTAGTAGATACATGTATGGCTATTGGCTAGATAATTATTAGGCGTGTTACCAACTTGTATACGATGATAGGATGGCATGAATGTCAAAGCGATGAACTTTAATTAGAATGTCCGTGTTACGTTATTAGTGTGCAATTTATGACGATTCGATATTATTATAAGTAGATACAACCATCAGCAAGTAACATACAGCTTGTTACAAGCAAAATTATCTCAGAAGTCGCATTAGTCTCACCAAGAATCGAAAACGTTCCCAAAGTGTAGAGAAATTACTAAACGTTTAAAAATAGATTAGTGTTTATTAAATGGCCTTACTTGCGACGAATACGAAATAACAGCAGTGTGAATGTCAAAATTTTGTGTGCAATATCATTTCACTGATTATCATCAACGGGGAATATTTCTCAGCCGATGCAGCGTTCGTACGTCATTGGCACAGTTGTGAAATTTAACGGCACCAATACACACAACGGAGAAACGTTAGCGAACATATCGCCGAAAACTTGTACTATATTTTAGGTTATAAATAGTACTACGAGACGCGAAACACCAACCATCCGCCATTACCGATACCGAACACTTGTTTTATGAAGCGTTCGCTACCTTCATAGACGTCACGTCATCAAAACCAAAGAAAAAACCAAACGCAATCATCGACCTACTACAGATCGATACCTAATAGTTCATCATTGTGATCACAGATGGCGCTATTATAGAAAACAATACTGATGCGTCTGAGTGTTGGTGCCCTACTTTGCTGAAATCGGAGCTAGAGAAAAATAAATGATATTTTATTTTACTTACTACTCTACCTAGAGACAGATTTTTTTCAACTATTAATTCAAAATATTGCATCCTTCGATGGTATCCTTTGATAGGTAAGCCTGGTAAGTACCTACCGTACCAATGTACCTATTTCACCTAGCATCGATGTCTAAGAGTAATCAGTAATATTTTTTATCATTGCAAACTTTATTTTGATGAATCTTGACAACTATACATATGTAACACATAATAGGTATGGCTGCCCGCCTAAGTGATTGGTAGAAAATGCATTAAGTCCGACAAACTATGAAAAAAAACCTGTACACACTTTTTACACTATCCAATTATTTGTCATACATTAACAGAAACCCTAGTCCGGTACTTGCCTTCTTTTCTTCGGCATTTCCACTTGGTGGTGGTATAACAATAGGCACGGCTGGCACCTGGATAAAAATAATTTATTAGTCAGCTTTAATTCAAACAGACCGATTTATTTAGACGGGTTTCACTCTCTCGCTAATAATGGGCCATACCATGCATGGCCACATGAATATCAAATTAATGGTATGATTACGTTTTGTCTATTTTAATTTTCTGGTTAACATTTAAGTTATGCAGCAAAAGCTGACATCATCCTACCTGGTCTACAGCGGCGTCACATGATCAATTAAAAAAACTCAAAAATAGAGCGGGAAAAGGAACCAACCTTTGCCGAGTCTGGGGTTTCATTTCGTGAATCCGGCTTCCTGTTGTTATCTTGAAGGAAAGCGTTCGACACGGATCTGTAGTCGGTTTCCTCCATGGGGATCTGGAAACCGATCTGGAAAACAAGTGAAGTTGGAGCTATCAGAAACTGAAAAGTATCAAAATAAATAATAGTAGGTACTATAATAAATTCCGTATTGAAGAAAATGACTGCGACAATCTTTTTTTCTAGTATTAAAAGTTTATACTTAGAACTTCTTGCAAAAAAGTATGTAGCATATCCAGCTAGGATTGGTTTCTAGGATACAAGTGCAGTAGAGTTCGAACTAAAACCGATAAAAACTTTGGTTGAATAACAAAGCCCGCGTGTACCCAAATTACGAATTGTTGATACAGCAGCAGAATAAAAATTGTTCCTGAAAGCAATATAAACATTCAGTTATTGCAGCTGCACGCCAGCAACGCCAGCGTTTATTCGCTGCAAATTGTTCGCTTCAATTATGTGCAAGTTAAACAATTTGTACGGAGCACAGAAGTTGCTGGAAATTAAATAAATTGAGCTTCGATCCCATTTGAAATACTTCGTCTGACATTTTGCCAACGTTAATTAAGCTGTTGTGGATAAAAGCTGTACGGTATAATTATGAGATAGGTAGTTAATTATTGATATGGACGAATTGTTTCTAAGTAAGTACTTACAGTTACAGCTAAATTAATCTCACCTTATGGCCCGCACTTCCAATAACTTATCAGACAGATCTTAAGTAGATCCAAACTTCTACACTAAGTAAGTAAGTACATGTCCGAACTCTACCTACATGCCTTCTCTACAAGCCCTAATCACAAACTCTACGCTACACATTAGTTATAAATAAATGTTTCTATGCCTTAATCAAGATATCCTTTGGGCTTTCGCAAGTTTGTGCCCCCAGATTTGTTTAGAAATCATAAATATCAATTCAAATTGTTCGCTTCAATAATTATGCAGCTAGGGACTGGAATTCGCTGCCTGTCTTTCCTGAAAACTAAAACCGGGCCTTTTCAAGGCGAGAGTGAAAGGTAATTATAGGGTAGTATGTATGTACCATCCTAGACTGCATCTTACTTAACACCAGGTACTATTGCGGCCTTAATGCATAAAAAAGTAGTCTTACTAAGTTGAGAGCCTATACTATAATACCTATAGGATGCACGTTGCGGCATCGTCTAGGAATAAGGCTGAGTTGCACCATACAAAAACGCCGATTAAAGTTATAATAGAGTTACGGTTAAAGTTAAGGTGGTGCAACTCAGCTAGGTAGGTAAATAGAATTATTTAGTTTGTTATTCAAGTAGGTAGGGTAGTTTACCTCTCGTCTCGGGCCATCTGCCTCCCATTTGTTCGCGATGCGGATGGTCTCCGCGGTCTTCTGCTGGATCGACTTGTTGTCATCGAGGAGGGTGAGCTCATAGAACTCTTGGATATCTGCAACAAGAGTTTAGGATATTTACCCCTAATGTAAAAAAGATAAGATTAAATTTCAGTTGAGAGCATGGCTGAAAGTCTTCCAAATGGTCTGATATCATTGTTTTGAAACTTTACACCCAACATTTTTGCAATGCCACCATCCCACTTCTGTCAATTAAGAGATTATAAATGAGATGATTAACTTCGTAAAATTAACCATTGACAATGAGTAGAATTTATTTTTCAGGTAATGATTCCTCATTTTCATTCTGTTACAAAAGCTTTGTAGAGAAAGTATGCTAAACGGTCTGGCCTACTGAAACAAGCATTTTATCTAAAGCAGTAATCTAACAACGCTGCCAGGGCTGTCACCTGTTAGGAAACATGCAGTAAAAACAAAAACGCATTGTAGTGCTCCTGAAGAAAAACATAATCGTACAACATACTTAATGTAACTTTTCAGTTTTATTTAAATTTTCTTATTTGCAAATATGACTCGTTATTAGGTACTAGTAGAGGTATGCGCCTACTACTTAATTCAATAGGTTCGGTATCAATGTTAGTTTTTGTTTTCAAGATTTTTATAGAACTTAAGACTGCGTAGATAAGCATAGAGCTCTTTAAATAATTTCAATGATAGAGTTACATGAAAGCTAAAGTTGACAAATTAAATTAAGGTTACACGTCCGGGTTTTACATTTTACCGTATTATCCATACATAAATAGCTTCTGCTTATTTCATGTTAGTTATTTCTGGATAGCAAAACCAATGAATGAACTGATCCCGAGCCGTTGAAAGGTGTATTCAAAAGGTTTCCCTTCATAAACTTACGAGTCATACTTAAGTACATGGGTATGTCTTGTACATGTACATATCTCCGGTTGAGCGTGAATAAATAACCCAATTGCTCACCGATGGCCAACAGCTCCAACCCTGAGCTGGTCGGAGGTTCGCGTGAGCGTCGCGTCAAGATCGATACTGAATCGGCCGCCGACCCCTGCTTTACCCCGTTCAGTCTCTATTATTATGAACTGAAACAGCCTGAATGTAATGTGACGTATTTTGTTTATGAATGTATGCCTTCAGCACAGAACATAAACCTCTTTCTATGTTCTGTGGCCTTCAGGACGAGAAAATTATGCAGTGGCGGGAGTTTGAAATGAAGATTCGAAAGAATTTCGTTTTCATGTTTTCTAACCTACATAGACTAGAACTAAGTAGGGTTTCCAATATAAAAGTTTTTCAAATGTAACTTATATTATGTACCTACCTAAGTTCACACAAGTTATGTATCTCAATACAGTCAACTTTGGAACTTATTTGGCAAAGTTAAACAAAACAATGGAACTTTCCATCTATGTTGGTAGAAGAAACAGTAAAAGTGTACTTAAATTTAGATTTGTTTACCTTTTGCTACCTGCTAAAATCTATTTAGGACCTCATGAAAATTTCGGGATTTCACCATTACTTAGTTCAGTAATCTACTATATAAAAATAAGTCGGGTTTTCCCCCCTGACGCTATAACTCCAGAACGCACGAACCGATTTCCACGGTTTTGCATTCGTTGGAAAGGTCTCGGGCTCTGTGAGGTTTATAGCAAAGAAAATTCGGGAAAAGGGGGTAAAACGGGATCCACACGTACGAAGTCGCGGGCGGCCGCTAGTTTTATATAATAAAATTTTAACTATAAGATCGTCGCGTCGTTTGTTAAGTTGCTTCGTGTTACCTAAATAAAATCTTGTGCCTCTGATAATGGTTGGTATTTGGAAGGTATCATAGGAGATGACAGATGAGTTTTGTGTAAAATATTGTAATTCTATAAAATAAAATCGAACATTAAAAATTGTAATAGGTAAGTATGTAGGTACCTAGTTTATTGTATCAATAATGAGAACTTTTTACGTCAGAGGGCCTTTACACAGATACTATTGATCCTATCCTACTAATATTATAAATGCGAAAGTTTGGATGTCTGGATGGATGTTTGTTACTCTTTCACGCAAAAACTACTGAATAGATTTTGATGAAACTTTACAGCATTATTCTTTATAACCCAGAATAACATATAGATAGGCTATAATTTATGACGATCTGTGGCAAACTAAATTTCACGCGGGTGAAGCCGCGGGAAAAAGCTAGTTGTAAAATATTATCATATTCACTCGGGATTTCCTTTTTTGGGTGTGTTGTTTTGTTCTAAATAGCTTTCACGAAGTTTTACCCTGCAGTCGCTCAACCGCGTTAAACTGGCTTTGCAAACTTTAGTTAGCTGCTACAGATTTTACTAGAAGTCGCAGTAGCATTATACGAGTAACTTGATGTAACTAACCTATAAATTTCTGACTAGGTATCTTATTTGTAGGTCTACATGTAGGTGTATAGCACATTAACAGCTCCACACTGTGTTTGTTAATTACAGTTTGGAAAACTGAAGTTCTCTCAAAGATGTAAAGAAAAGCCTGGCATTAAACTCTATGAAATCCAACTTTTGCACATGAAGTGATGTTTGGTAGACTTAATATCGGGTGGAACTCTCCACTAGTCTCTACCAATCAACCACAGATCATATTGAGAAACATTGTATAAAAAAATAGTTTCTGCCTAAGATTTCGCCTACGTGGACTTGAAGGAAAGGGAAGCAACATAATAACGAATAAAATAGGTAAATCAGCCAAACCAGTAGAGCTGTATACAAGAGTCGCTCTACGAGATTCATAGGCACGCGTAGGTACCTACTATGGCAATTGATTTTTAATCGAATAAATTATAAAATGCTATCCAACTAGTTTTATTTTTTGTTATTGCTTAGTTAGTGTAGTGTGCAAAAAAAGAGAATTCTTCCAATACTCATTAGATACCTAGACTATTATTTATGCGGTGTTGAAATGACCATTTTCATTCGCTTTAATTACCATGGGCTATTACGTTACCCTTTACTTTACTCGACCTTAAATTGACATTACGTTACGTTAGGTAAGTGAATGAATAGTTCAACATATAGGTGGGTATTCGATATTCCAACTGCCCGGCTACTTGAATCGATAGTCGTTAGGTATATTCGGAGTAAAGTTCAGGTGGATGGTTATTTTTCAATTAAAATGTCCAGCAGTGAATTGTGCCATCGACAGGGTCCGTTGTACCCGGTGACCCATATCTGGGCATCTGGGTCAAACGGCCCATCGCACACATCGCAGGTCGAAAACGCACGGCCTACCCAACTATTAATTGGGATCTGAAGAGGCCGATATTATTCGGACCCGACTGCATCGTTCGAATTCAGAATGTCAGACGTGAAGTAATGTAAAAATGCTTCTTTGTATGCCGAACACTGATGATGATGAGATGCCGAGGGCTTAGAGTAAGCGCACACCGTTGATTTTTCGTCGGCCGATAGTTTAGTCGGGCAGTTGATCAGTATGGGTACACTCCCATACATATGGGAGTGCGCACACTACGCCGATTCGATTTGGCCGATTCTTCATAACTACAATTTAAAATCGGCCGCACAACTATCGGCCAACTAAAAATCAACGGAGTGCGCCTACTCTTACATTACGTTTTATTTAGATAGAAGTCTGTGGTTTGGTCTGGTGATTTGGCTCCAACTGGTGGTTAGGGAACTGGGTAGTGAATGAACTCAATTTTCTATAAAGAAAGCCGTTGACCGATAGAGCTACGTCAGACATCTGGCCACTAAGTAGGTACTTAAAAGAAAATTCGATGCTAAGTAGGTATGGGTACAACCTAATTCTTCCTTTAAATAAGAGATACCTATTGTCAGAAACCATGGTCTATCTTCTAGCAAATGAGACTGGGCAAGATAAACTATAGACAATCACATTCAAAATGTTTACGTAACTTTTAAGTTATTCTGTGTATGAAAATTCAGTTCACCATAGCGAAAATTCCAGGTAACCGTAGTACTTTTCGTAGCATCTAGCGCTGTAGCTACGTACCGTTTGCACCCTGTCTAGTCTGGAGTAAAAAAAGTGCTACGAATTACAGCTCCGAACGCGTGCTACGACTACGAGTGAAAATAAAATAAGTTTTATAATGTCACGACACGACCTAACTACATACAATACCTACATCTAGTTTGCGTGTTGGAGAATGCACTTTTCTTGTACAGTTCAATGAACTTGTACCTACTGTGAGTGGCGTTTGAAGTTACGTTATGATATTCTTATCAGAAAATAGATCATTGTGAATTCAGGCGCATCATATTGTTACTATACTTAAGTAGAGAATAAAAGAAAACAAAACTTCACTAGAAGGTGTTGTAATGTAATTAATCAGCCTACAACATGAACATGTGAGAAAATCCTAACTGCCTCATTGTTTACTAGCAAAAACGTGATAATTTAAATGAATAATATCAGCAATGTCAAAGTAGTTCTGCTTATCGCAGAGTTCATCAGAAATAATTTCTAACGAAATAAACAAATGTACAGATTGTTGACACAAATAGCTCTCTTATCGTGAGTCTGAACAATCGCGTGTCGATTCGATCCGCTCTTTTTTGTTGCTGTATTTTGAGGCGGTAAAACAAGTTCGTTTTTACAAAGGTTTAGGTTTTAATACCTTGTTTGTCTGGGTAGTTAATGACTACAGTTCTGTCTACATATTGATTACCTAGTCTCACTAGTCCCAATGCCACGTGGAGTTTGCGGTTAGAATAGCCAATGCGAACAGACGTCTGTGATTGTGTCCATATTGACAATTAGATTGTATTACATCTCAGTCCCGACTCTCGAGCAAACAATACCTTACAACAATTACATGCCTCTATGTAGTATACCTACATTAATACACATATACCTTTAACAACTATCTCTGGAACAATGCTGGAGAGCGAGCGAACCCACTCGTACAGTCGCAAAACAAAGTGACTCGAAGGTATCCATTACAGGCTTTTGAAAATACATTAAAATGTCTCTCTTAATAAACGGTAAAAGGGGCTTAGAAATTGTAAAAAAAGAGGCAGTAAATGCCCAAACCACACTTTTTGGTCACAACTCCAGTTTCTAAACCGAAAACAGTAGTTATGTTATACCTACCTAATTTTAAATTATGTTTTAGGTCAAAAAGGTAGTTATGTTAATGTAGAGTTTGATATTTAATGTTTGTTTGTATTTATGCAAACGAAGATAGTTGCCTATCAAATACTATTAAGTATTTATGAGACTTACGTAAACAAATAGCAATATTGACAATATATATTCCTTTCTTCTTTCATTGTGAATGAGTACCTAGTTACTTTTGAATTATAACGACAACGTTCATAAATAAATATTAACGTTCGTACGTATTACCCACAGGATCTACATAGCACACATACCTAGAACACATCCGCAATATTCATTCAGTAATTGGAGATACAATAATAGGTGTATCCTCTTTATACGAGAATTCTACATTAATATACCCTACCTGCATTCATTAAGGTACCCATTCCTTCTCTACATCGTAACGCAATGCAAGATGGATTTTCAAGAAGAGATTTCCAATGATTTAACCGATTTCATTCTTTTCATTACTATTAAGTATTCCTTAAAACTAGTATTGTTCTGTTCAGTAGGTAGAGTCTCCGATATACTTATCAGTTTAAACCAAACAACAAGCCATGTGTATAAATTATTATTTCACAGTTGATAACGTTTACGTATTGATTCGATATGACGTACCTACGTCATGTGCGTATGAGTTGGTTAGTTTTGGTTTTTTCTCGTTAGATTCTACGGATTAGTTGGAAAGTTACAAGTAACATTAATATAACATGGTAACTCATTTTCTTTTAATATTTTTGGAAGCAGGAAGAATACATATGTAGAGCTATGTGATACCTATCTATGTTACGGCAGTTTACACAAAGGAACAATGGGGAAACTGAATGCATTACATTTACTTCAGTTAGGCTAATGTTTTCTAAAATATTCCTTCTACCTTTCCAGTCAACTATCTGTCGCTATGTAACGAAAGATAAACTTTTTACAAAATATCGATTTCTCTGGGATGAGAAGACAAAGACGGTGTTCTAGTTAAAACAATGTTATAGTAGTCTTTTTTTTGTGAATGTGGGTTAGGCTTTTATTCAGTGAACTAGTTCAGTGAATAAACCAACATGCAGTGCCTTTTCTCTTACAAATCGTTGTCGAACTAAGCCTATGAGCGTATGTGCAGTGAAGCCCATGTGACGCAGGCTGCAATCAAGTACTCGTTCACCGGGGCAAGGTTAATCCAATGTAGCGTTGCCACTTTAGCCAAAACCTTCAGCAATATACTCTCTATTAACCACTTAATAAGGTTCACAATTAAAATTTATTATGCTGCCCGCTTGATCTCAATACGAAGTAGCTACCTACTTACGGAGAAAATCGCTGTCGTTATTATGATGATTGCAGCGCAATGTGTGTACCTAACGTGATTGACCGATTTAGTTAGATGCCAGTTTCAATTTATGTCAAAATAAATACGCACCTACATAAATTGTAAAGAAAGACTCAAGTCAGCTTAATAATAGCCCTATTTGCATAATCGGTCGTGTTTTCAATAATTCTATTCAGCTAGAAAACTACTTAGTTTCATAATTGCGAACTAGATAGTTTCTAATTAGATAGGTATTATCTAGATTTAGTAATTTTGCTAAATTTTACTTTTCCATTACCAGCTCTACATTTAGAACGTACCTTAAGTATTTGCAAATGGCTCTACAACAGAAAAAGGAACGTTGGTTTCATTTGAACTTGGTTTAGTTAAAAGTATAGAATAGGAGCTGGATTCAAAAATAAAATACAACCTTGTATGTAACCAAATTATTAATCAAGTGTCGTCACGCTATCGAACGGAACCCTCATGAAAAGTCCCGTTTACAATTGATCTCGCGTCTCGAGTAGCCAGTCTACCTTCTATTTTCATTTAACCGAGCCAGTCAGAGCGTGTTTATCTGATATCAAACGGCGTCCAACGTTCATTGCAACGGCTAAATATAATGCGGATCACAATACTACTGTATGTCGTGGTCAAGGAGCGCTCAAGAGCGCTAGTGACGCGTGGTCACGCGCACCTTTGTATTTATTTATAGACGGTACAGGTTCAGGAAAATTTGGTGGTTAAGTTATAAAATTGATAAAAGTCAACCATAGTTAGTACATAACGGGAATAATTAACTAACTACCTAATTATTTTTTCAATATCACGTGAATGATTAGCGTCCGATTAACGACGTACGGCTAGTCAATGCAAAACGTTTTGTTTGGGAAATGGGAGTCGACAACCACAGCACACCGCGTCTGAAGAAAAATATTTTTAAGCACCAAACACGTGGCCACCAAAATAAGTCTAAGGTCTGAAACACCACAATTTAGGCGGTATTATCGCTAGAAAGCGATCTCTTCCCTTTCTAGAAGAGATCTAGAGAGATGACAGTTGGTTATTTTGAGGTAAAAATGAGAAGGTTTATATATGTTACAGGAAATGTATGAAATCCGTCATTGTATACAATTCCTAGGATTTGTGTATAAGTCCTAAAATCACCCGGAAATGTGTGATGTAAATTATATTAGACACATTTCCTAGGAAATTTACACATTTCCTAAACAGCAATCGGAAATGTAATTAAGATTTCTTTTTTTTCTCCGAAACTTAAATGGCGCTACCGCGCCGCGGCCGCTGTGTATGTGTAAGGTCGCAAGTCTAACCTAACCTAACCGAGACTTTGTTATCCAGCTACAGGAGTACTAAAACCTTCATGCCAATCATAGTTTAATAAAAGAGATGTTATAATGAGGGTTTTCCAATACTTCAGCGTAATATGCGTGATGCCGAAAGAAAGGTATGCCAATAGGCAAATATTTTTTTCAGCCAAAGTATAATAGTGCGAAAACAACTTTCAGGCTAAACGATAATAGTTGTGAGTTAAAAGTACCTATCGGCCAATGTGGTTTGGCTAATGGAAATTTTAGGCGTACTGAGGGGCACCCGATCACACGACCACGCTTGTGCCGCTTAGTTTTATACATTTCCTAATACAATATTGGAATTCTATAAAATTCCTAGGAAAAGTATACATGTCCTAGGATATGTGCGTATTAAAAAATCTCTGAAGCAATATTTTATACATTTCCTAAATAGCTTCGGAATTGTATACATTTCCTAGGAATAGCATACAATTCCTAGAATTCATACATTTCCTGTAACATATATAAATACGATTTATTTAGCAGCTAGGTAATAATAACAAAAAAAGTCTGCAAATTATAGTTAGTTAGTCATATGTTTAATCCATACATACCAAGAAGAGCTTGGAACAGTCTGGATTTGAATATCCTGATGACCCTCTCTATTGCCAGTCGCAACTGCCGATCCTGGGGCTTCACCAACTTGCTGTGGTAATCTTCCAGCAGTTCTAATGCTCGGTGGGCCTCTGCATAAACAACGAATAAATAAATAAATAAACACCTCCCTCAACACCCACAAAACTGCCAGAATATTTTAGTACTTTCGAAAGATTGAGAGTCATAAAATATGAACAGTCTTCACTGTCAGTCTTCAAAATACCTTTGTCGTTGATATTTTAGAAATAATTAAAATATTAAGATACTACGAAATATTAAAATCGAGAAGCTTGGAAATATACTGTAGTGTCCGTAGCAACCCGAATGATTATTATCTTTCGTAATTTATTAGGTACTCAGTTTGTATCTAGCTGCAGTAACATTAAAAATGTTTTTATTTATTTGTAACTGAATTTAATAGAATGAAACTGATATGATTAGTCTGAATATCAGTTATTAAATACATATTATTATGAAGGTAAAGAAAGTACGATCTGTTATATTTTATGTAGAGGGTCTAGAAGCATAGCTCTATACTAACGCGATTTCCTTTCTGTCTGATTCTGAATGTTTTTAATAATAATAATATGTAAGCCTAAGTTAAATATCTCGAGAAGTCAGATGTTATTAAATAAGTAAGACTTGTAACATTAATAACATATATTTTTTTACATAAAATAGGTATACCACCCGCACAATAGGTTAGTTAAGCTAGTAAAGTTTCCGATTGAAATCACTAATGCTCTACATTACGTCCTATTTCTTGAGTTGGTAAATGACTTAAAAAATCAGTAGCAGAATTAGTAAAATATGCCTAGCGGTTGGCAACACCATCAGCAGCTATCGATACGAATCAACACGAGGGGTGCTTCGGGCCTTACGTACCCCTCTCGACATAAAATTACGTGCTGAATTGGGGTAGCGAACTCTATAGACGTGATCAATGCCATGAATTAATAAAACGAAATCTATTTTAATAAAAAACAACTTCACCTTGCTTACGCACTGGCATCACGGCACCACCCCCTAACGTAATTTTAGAAACCTATTAGATTGAGACAAAAATAAAACCAAAAACAATTTCACAGCAACGTAGAGATTTTGGTGCACATTTTAAACGATTTTCATATCGGAAAAGCACATTTTTGAACGGCACATATTGTCGCAAAACGAAAACATTTAGAGGATGATGTGCGAAGTGATGCGCGGTATAGCGACACTGGCTCTGCTATCGAGGGCCACCGACTACTGTGCCCAATGGGATTGGTCGATTTTCACTGTGACGTCAGGGGGTGGAAGCATAGACAATGAAAATCGTAGAATCAAGGGTAGGGGTGAAAAAGTGTGTCGCAAGGTTGCCAGACAATAAAATCTTATTCGCAAGTAGACTTAGCGATTATTTTTATGCATCGAGATTATTCTTTCAGCCCATTTCAGCCGCATATCAAACAATATGTAGGTAAGTAATAAATTTATCTTCGTATGGCACTAAACTTACTGTTTTCTTCCTGGGGAAATTAATTTGTATAACATTTCCTACTTTAAATTGCTTATCGAAATGCCAACATATTGCAGAGCAATGTAATCAATTTGGTTCAGAAAACATTAGATCGTTACATATTAGTTCTACCCTATGAAGATGAAAAAGTAGAGTAGGGGAAAATTCGAATTTAAGTCTCGTTTTATCAACGATCGACCATAATATCGATCGGCCTAAATAGGCATTTTTCAATTTATTGTGATTTGTACGTGCTCATTTCCATTTTCATTAACAAATATGATAATATGGTAGGTTTCTTTGCTAGAGATCACAAAAGATGCTTTTCTTAAACCCATTATTACGCTCGAAACATACTTGATTAAGTAGGTAAGTATTTACTCAGTAACCTAGACATAAAATGAACATCTAAATATATATATCTCAAAGGTGTGTGACTGACTGACTGACTGACTGACTGATATAGTGATCTATCAACGCACAACCCAAACCACTGGACGGATCGGGCTGAAAGGCATGCATATAGATGTTATGACGTAGGCATCCGCTAAGAAAGGATTTTACGAAACTCCACCCATACCTAAGGGGGTAAAACGGGAGCCACGCGTACGAAGTCGCGGGCGGCCGCTAAGTAGTTAGGTAGTTATATACTCGTAGTATAGGAACTAATGTAACACCTGTTTAGCTGTCCGACAACGAACAGCAACGTCTGGCCGTTTGCCATCCGGAAGTGAGTTTAGATGGTAGGTAGTTGCGAATCAGATTCCGATCAGGGAGGCGATTCTCACGTAATACTTACTCCTAGAGATTATTATGAAAAATAGTCACTTATTAAAAAATAATCCTACTAATATTATAAATGCGAAAGTTTGGATGTCTGGATGTTTGTTACTCTTTCACGCAAAAACTACAGAACGGATTTTGATGAAACTTTACAGCATAATTGTTTATAGCCCAGATTAACATATAGGCTATAATTTATGACGATCTGTGACAAACTAAATTTCACGCGGGTGAAGCCGCGGGCAAGAGCTTATAGTAATTCATAGTGTTCTCAAAAAGTTTAATATTTGTAATCATAATCACAAAAAAAACAAGATAAGTATTCATTGAATATCGGGAGTCCTCCTTCCCTAAACTGAAGGTAGACGGATGTTAACTGAAGTTAATGGATATGTAGGTATGCGAACTGGTTCCTCCTTCTTTTTAAAGAGTGAATCAAGCACAGCGTGAACCAGTTACAGGGTAACCTTGTACACTTCGTTTTGTCACCTTTGGAGGAAGGCAGGTTATGTGGGGCTCGAATCCACTAAACATCTGGGGTATTCCGTTTGCCGCATAGTGGTCGGCGGCGTTTTGGGTAAGGTACTAGAAACGATCCGAATCCGACCAAGGCGCCTTCCGCCGACTCACCATGCCCCCACTAGGTCAAAATAGGGGCCGACAGGATTAACTGGGACCAGGAGGTCAATCCCGTTCAACGGTGATGGTAGCCTATGCAATGCAGGAGGACGCGCCCACGCCACCAAGGGGATTGTGTGGTGCCTTGTGTAGCCAGCTTTTAGTATTGTTTATGGTTTAAAGACATTTACGCCCGTATTCACAAATGATGCTTGCTTAAGTGCAGCAGCAAATCGAACGCACTGCGTTGAATAGAGCTTTATGGATAGATTGGTTCATGTGTCATCCTGTGCGTCCACGCGCACTGTGAGACCTCATAGTAATGTTTGTGAATACAGGCCTTATTCATAAAGACAAATTATGCCAATTATATGAGAACACAGTAAAACAAAACAAAGACAAAATCGTTGTCGAACATAAAATAAATGAAATACATAAAATAGATAAAATAAAAGAAATGAGGAGATCCGCAGGAGAACCAAAGTAACCGACATAGCTCGCAGAATTGCTAAAATCACGTGGCAGTGGGCAGNAAAAAATTTTTTTTCATCAAACACATACGTGTGGGGTATCTATGGATAGGTCTTCAAAAATGATATCGAGGTTTCTAAAACATTTTTTTTCTAAACCGAACAGTTTGCGTGACAGACTCTTCCAAAGTGGAAAAAAGTTGGTCCCCCCCCTAACTTCTAAAATAAGAAAATGAAAAATCTAAAAAAACATAATATGATGTACTATCGGGGACTCGAACGCCTTGACACCTTAAGGGCCTAAATTGTTTGCACACACACGCTCGATTAAACTCCGCCCCCGTTCATTCATGTTTCGGGTCTAAGCAGCGTCGGCGCATCACTGTAGATGTTTGCCCTAGCAAACCAAGCTCTATGTAAAGCACTTAGGATTGAGTATTGCTTATTACCCGCATCCGTAGCGCTCGTTTTGGCGACCTGAAGACGGATTTTATGAAATAATAAAAAAAAGGGTCAAAGGTCTATACATTGACAGTTTCTGATTTCTTGATTCAGTGATTATTTTTAAAGGAATATTGCGCCAAAGAATAATGTTCGTCACTTAAAACCGTGTTGTTGCTTAATTTTGTGTCTGATTATGGCTGAATTTGTTTGGAAAAAAATATATATTTATTTTTAACTACATTGTTTAGCTATCAAGAATTTATATTTAATAGTCATTGTTCGTATTATGATATTGTCATCTCCACCTTGTATACATTTTTTCAAAATTTTTGATGCGCGAGGCCCCTTGTACCGCGAGGCCGTAGGCGGTGGCCCACGTCGCCTACGCCTTACGCCGCCTCTGGCAGTGGGCGGCGCACATATCTCGTAGAGACGATGGCCGTTGGGGCAGGAAAGTTCTCGAGTGGCGACCACGGGCTGGAAGACGTAGCGTGGGCATTTGGGCAAGCCCCCTATTAGGTGGACCGACGATCTGGTAAAGGTCGCGGGAAAAGCCTGGATGCGGGCAGCGCAGGACCGTTCATTGTGGAAAACCTTGGGGGAGGCCTTTGTCCAGCAGTGGACGTCATTTGGCTGAAACGACGACGACGACGACGACGACATAAAATAAATAACAATTAAAATACAGTAGTACATACTATTACATAGTATAGGTACCTACGCTGGACATATTAAATGGTAAGATCCAGACGTTACTATTTTCATGTATTTTGAAGAAAAGGTCTACAAAACACAAATACGTATAAAAATCCAGGTCACAAAAAATAACACTAATTATGCATAGAACGAAACGTTCAATCCGATTACAAGTACCACAAACTTAATGAATGTGACGAAAAATGGAACTAAAGTTATTTCTAGTAAAATTAACATATTTTGACAGCTTTGCACGGAACTAGCGCCATCGATTAGACAGATGTTGCCCGTGTGTGCACTGCTGCTGCCATTGGCTGCCATCTTCGGCTGCCACAGCACAGGATTTTTGACAAGTTGTCTGACCTTGGGCGCCCTGCGCAACATTCCGTTCCGTTTATCCGTGAATTGCCGTGAAGCCAGCCGAGTACGAAATATTGTTCTCTGTTCAGTCTCGGTTATTATCTGCTGTATGTATGTACGTAGATATTTTTGTTAAAGATTAAAGTAGTAGGTGCTTAGTGTAGTGCGTTCCGCTTGGGGCACAAAGATGCCTCTTTTCGGCAAAAAAGATTTTGGAAGAAAATCTAAAAAGGACAGCAGAGATTCGGAGAAGCCCCCATCTATCGAAGACAAATATGTAGTCAAGGATCTGTTAGGCACAGGAGCCTTTTCGGAGGTGCGTCTAATAGAAAGCAAAGAAAACGGTCAGCTATATGCGTGCAAAATTATCGATAAGAAGGCCCTGAAAGGAAAGGAAGACTCGTTAGAGAATGAAATAAGAGTGTTGAAGAGATTTAGTGAGCAGGCAAAGGGTGAGGGTGCAGAGAAGAAGATGTTTTCTCATCCAAATATTGTCCAGCTGTTGGAAACATATGAAGATAAAAATAAGGTTTATCTTGTGATGGAGTTGGTAACAGGTGGTGAATTGTTCGATCGTATCGTCGAGAAGGGTTCGTACACTGAAAAAGACGCGTCAGTCCTGATCAGACAAGTGTTGGAAGCTGTGGACTACATGCACTCTCAAGGGGTGGTGCACAGAGATTTGAAGCCTGAAAACCTGCTGTACTACAGTGCCGATGAGGACAGTAAAATTATGATCAGTGACTTTGGTTTATCCAAGATTGAGGACTCTGGGATTATGGCAACAGCTTGTGGAACCCCCGGTTATGTTGCGCCTGAAGTGTTGGCACAGAAACCGTATGGAAAGGCGGTCGATGTGTGGAGTATAGGCGTTATATCGTACATCTTGCTCTGTGGATATCCTCCATTCTATGATGAAAATGATGCAAATCTTTTTGCACAAATATTGAAAGGAGATTTTGAATTTGACTCACCATACTGGGATGACATTAGTGATTCTGCCAAGGATTTCATCCGGCATTTGATGTGTGTTGACGTTGACAAGAGGTACACATGCAAGTAAGTATTCTTCTTATTTATTATTCTCAAGTTTTATTCTAAACTTTATTTTTTTATTATAACATTATAATGCTTTTGAAATCCTCATTTAATGTTATGAGGATTTCAAAAGCCAAAGCTCTAGTTCAACAACTGCTAGGCTAGCTATATTATTTTCTCTTTATCTGCTATCATATTTCCCAAATGAAAGTTAAACAAATGCTGTAGATGTTTGGCCCGGGAAATGCTCTGCTGCGGGCCTGTACTCTGGCTTTATGCTTTAATCATGCCTTAATTTTGCAAATTTTTAAATACAGGCTATATTCTTTGAAATATTTTAAGAAAATAATGTTTATGATACAATAATATAAATCTAATTGGACCTTGCAAATTTGGATTGGATCTATCAAGCCTTACAAGGCCTCAGTATGTCCCTCGTCACACCAACACCTAAACCCTAATAATGTGTATTATTGTAGATGAAAAATAGGCACTTTGACTTGACTAAATTTTGTTATGAATTTTGCAGCAATTAGTGATAGTTTTCTGATTCATTAATCAATGTTTGTAAACAACAGATAATTTTAAATAATTACAGAATTACTTAACAGATTTTTTATAAACAAATCAAGAGATTTAAATCACTCAACTCTAGTTCCAAATCTCCATTAGTCCTAATATAGGCTTAACTCAACTAATCAAATATTAAAATGGTCATGGAGTTAAAATTAGTTTGGATTAATACAAAAGTTATTAATTCAAGCATTTTAAATTTTACAGGCAGGCTCTTGCACACCCATGGATCTCTGGAAATGCAGCCAGCAACAAGAATATCCATGGAACTGTATCCGAGCAGCTCAAAAAGAATTTCGCGAAGTCCCGCTGGAAACAGGCATACCATGCGACTACGGTGATTCGTCAAATGCAGAAGATGGCACTGAACAGCAGCAGCTCAAGCCGCAACTCTAGCGCGCAGTCCAAGCAATAGCTGCCTCAGCCGATACTCCTTTCCCCATAACAAGATACGTCTGCTTAATAAGGTACTTAATATTAACAAGTATAACATTTTAACATGACAAGTTGACTTAAAACAACTCTCCTATTAATAATGTCTGTGGCTTTTATTAAATTGATAGATGTGCCACACTAATGGAAGTTCATTGTCCAAACTGTTGACGCGCCTCTGATTTGTGTCATCGCTAAATATAATAATGACACAAATTGTATTATCAGCGCTTGAAACTTTTAATTGGAGCAGTGCTTATAAATGTTATTAAGCATAATATTTAGGTAATGAATGGAAGCATCGAACTGTTTTTAAAACATTATACCTAGTCATTCTATAATTTCTGATGGATATTGATATGACCTGTTAATAAAACTTAAAGCTACTCTAAATTTTATCTCAATTATACAACTTTACTATTTTCTTAAAAATGACTACTTACATACCATACCTAATTTTAATTAGGAACATTCTTCTTATAATGTTCAGTGGAACCTACGAATCTCATGGGAACCTTGTGTCTATGATCTGTAATAGTAGCAACATGACACTGTATCATATGTATCATAAAAAGTTATCTATCAAAATAATTTTTAAATATTCTGTACTTCACTTTTTGAATGATAACAAAATAATTAGGTAGGTTAAACAATGTTCTCTTTAAAGATACTGACTAATATATTAAGGTATGGTGATAATCACATAAAATATACTTAATTGTAAGATCTGTTTCAAAACCATTAGAGTTAAATCATAAAAATGACGAATATTTACAAATTAATGTGGTTAAAATGTATTGCAAAGTACTGTCAGTTCTGTAATATGCTCCAAGTTTGATATCAATTTGAAAGTTTTATCCTGTTGGTAACTGAAAAAAAAAACATAAAACATTAATGAAATTGCATATTAAATTCCGAGGGCATATTTCAGAAGAGGCGCGACTCAAGTCATTCATTAGGCTACAATCGGTGCAATGTAAAAGTAACCATTTCGGCAAAGTTGTATAACATGCACAACATAGTCAAATGACGTGCAACACTGCAGTGTGTGTTGATCTTCATACACGACTGATCACGTATGGATTCGCGTCATTCGCCAAGGCATTGCTACATGTAGTGCGTCAATTATTGTCAAATGAATAACTTTGTGCACTGCATGAATATTAGGCGTAATAAGACCGCCTCCACCCATGTTATTGCATTGAAAATTTTATGTATACCTATCTAATTAAACCTATTTAATCCTTGAAATTTCGAGTACCTAGTAGTTGTTTTAAAATATTAAACAAATCATATAATCTTATACCTAGAGTAAGTTTCCGATTCTAAAGTTATGTCCTTCCTATACTGAAATTTTCACGACGTCTATATTCACTAGGCTGGTTGTTTATTGGTACGGGATATCTATTTGAAAATAGTCTGTGGGATCTCTCTGAAACTATTTGCGATAGGTCACAATTATCATCCTGTATAATAGGCTAGATGACAAAATTTCAATTATTAGTCCGTCAGACAGATAATTAGAAAATATTAAACCCATATTTTTTATTTTCTTTCATTATTAAATAATAACAGTGCTACTTCGAGTTGAAATGGCGCGTTATGTCACGCTTGAGTAGAATTTTTACTCAAAAGTGACGTCACGCGACATTTCAACTCAATATAATACTGTAATTATTCGATTATGAAAAAAATTCAAGAATATGTGTCCAAAATTTTTTTATTATCTGTCTGACGGACTAAATAGAATTTCGATTTCATTACCCAGTCATCATCCCTATTGCATAATTGCAAAATTATCATCACAATAAATATTTTAAATCCAATCTAACCAAACTAGATTTCTTTGTTTGCAAATTATAAATCTACCATTGGTTTTAACAAGGAAAAACATGGATCCTTCGAATATTTGTGATATATTCAGATTTGCACCCACTCACTTTTTTCAAATGTTTTCCCTGAATTTTATAGCACTGTTGGATTTAATGTTATCGTAGGTAGTAATATTTTAAACCTGCATGTTGTATGAATAACCTAATAAATTAGTGCATCATATCCATAATATTTTCTCGTTATTGCATAGGCCTAATTTTATGGACTTGCTTTGACGTGTAATAATAACTTCATGCTGGCTTGGTTATCACATCATTGTCAATGAGTTGGGGGTGTGGCATAAATCAATCTCCATTAAGATCTGTCTGCAAGACTGACGTAACGCATTTTATTGATACACTAGTGTGATATCAAGATAGATCGAGGCATATCTTATATTGCTTGTACAGCTAGCATCAAAAGTAGTGGTAAGATTTTGAAAATTACTAATGTCTACTCTGACCAAACGTATTAAAGTTGTTATTGTCTCAACCATATGGTACAGACTTGAAACATGCTCTAGCGCCGCGCGCCACTGATGCTAACTGTACCTTTTTAATGTGTTTGACTCGACTTTAGCTGGCTAATTTGAATCATTCCTTAATTGACTGTGTTATTGGTATTTAACAACACTTTGGACGATTGGTTAATTTAAAGCTAAACTATGCTAATGGATGTTTTATTTTATCAAGTTATTCCAGTAAGAAACGGTCTTACTCAAAGAATAGCTCTCAAAAAGGGTCAATCGATAAAGGCGACTATTTATTTCTAATTCGCCTTCTCTGAATTATGTTTTTTCTCGACTATTTATTGTTAATCCAAAAACATTTTCTTATAATAATTTACTGCATAATTTTAAACAATCTTTTGCCAAACACGCGTTTATTAGTCACACTACTCACGCTAAACTAGTTTTAGCTGTTCTGCGGAGCAATTATAAAATAACTTTATATTTTTTCGCCCACCTTAATATTTTATATGTACTTTGATAATTTTATTGTACTCTCAAAAATTACGTCACCTTTTAATTACTTCATTATCAAAAACCAACTAATGTTTAACGGTATACAAGGCCATTTGGAAATTATCACTTTACATTCCAATTGCCAGTAGTTTCTTAACTATTTTCCTTTATTATTGAACATTCCACTTGCTAATTCTTGCGTATTATTTTAATATAATTGTTAGACAGTCACCTTTCATGATTTATTAAGTAACATCGTATAGTTTCTTTATTTAATATGTTTTTAGGATTTCATGGCTAAGCAAACATTTATACCCATCCAACATATCTTTATTTATTGCCTATATAAGGGTCCCTTATAGTTTTTCTATTATAATTTGATACCTAATTATTTTATAGGTAACCCATTGTCTTACCTACATAAAACAATTCTTGGTATTTGTTTTACATACGTTTACAATTTTTACATCAAATTATGTTAAGAATTTAAATTTTTGACATTCCATTGATTGGAGTATTACATTGAATACATTTTTAAAGCTAACGCGTAACTGTAGACTGGATTGTCAGTTAATGAATTGTTATTTTTTATGTCGCAAGGCATGTTTAATCACTAACTTATGATTAGATACAAAAAGGTCAAGACTTGGAAAAGATACATAAATTGATTTACACTCAGACAGATGATTATGTATCTTCCGTCCATAATAATTAATTTTGTAGTATTATAACAATGTGTTTTTTTTGGAATCATTTACTCAGCTGCTGATAAAAAGGGATTGAAATTTATCAATGTATTATTCGACTTTATTTCGCCAATGAGAAAGAAGATCTGTTACATTTGTAATTTAAGTGTATTAATGAACTCTCTTTCCAGTTATTTTCCATAGTCACATTTAAATCAACATTTAAGTTGTTTTTAAGCATTTTTTTATCATACACTATACAATACGGCAATATTAAAATTAATATTGCCATAATAATGCTGCTTAATTGTTATAAAGCGTTTTATTGCTTAAGTATCTAATAATTTAAGTGTATAGTGTACACGGAATATTCGTCTAAATGCGCCTTAATCTGTGTAATTAGTACTCTTTGTGGTCCTTGTAATGGATACTTTAGTTGTAAGAGTAACCTGTTGACGCTGTTATATTAGATCTGTCATAATTAAGTATTGCTTAGGCACTTTAATAAACGAATATTTATCTTTAATACTCCTACCATTGTTGTCACCTATATCTTCAAAGGTCGTAGACTAGTCATTCTTTAAAGACTTATTCAATCCTAAACGGAATTACAGAAAAATGGACCTATGCTTATGGGTGTTAGTGATCTTGACAGCGGTGGAAGAAGACAGGCTGCTGAATCAGCAACAGGGACCCAAAACTAGAGTTGTCTATGCCTAGTATGGGTACTAGAAGGCTCGAGTGCATGGTACCCCTACCAAGGGGTGAAATCAACTAAAAAGTGCCATTGTTGCTCACAGCAGTTTGGGTTTCAGACGAGTGCATAATGCAGGTCGGTTTTGTTTTATATTTATTTCAACCCATATAATCTGTAGTTCCGTTTTCTAGTTTCAAACAATTTTAACACTTGAGGACTCGCGCCTTAATTTGTAACATTCATACTCGCTACCGGGTGCGGTGGACCCAGTATATAAAATCCTATGTATTTTTCAAAAACTTAAATAAAAGTGAAAACTACTTTATTAGAAGGATAATATTATGATATAAACAAAGACAAAATAATAAACCAAATAGTCATATTTCTTGCCTTTTTCTAAAATAATAACTTATTTAAAAAATTCAAGGTTTTTTGACAAAATGAAGGTTATTTTTGAAAATTTTTGTAATTAATTATTTAAAAAAATACCTTGTTTATTTTCGTAAAGTACTATGATTTGCCTACTTATACCAATTAACAATTAATGATAAATTTGTATAGAACATTTAAAAAATCACTTTGTTTACCGGGTCCAGTGGACACAAAAACACATTTTTCGTCTGTAGCAATCACATGCAGTGGGCCATTTGACGATTATGACCGCTATTGGCTGTGCTACAATGTCGTGGAAAGGTACTAAGAGCGACAACATCGCAAACATCAAACTTTAAAAGTTATTACACAAATATTGAAGAACTGGGTCCTTTAGACCCATTAGCGAGTCCTTAAGTGTTAACGATGTAATGCAGAAATATCGATTCCGTACCTAATCGATACGAAGATAAGGTGTAGCAGTGTTCAGGAATATCTTAAGTGCCATGTTTTGTTCAATCGTGAATTTATCTTCTAATTGTGTTATTCCATGTATAGAATGACGTTTATAAATTTTAATGCTTTATCAGTGTTGTATTTAATAATATTATATTACTTATTTCTTGATTACGCACAATATTTTAAAAATGTAATAATGATTTTTAATGTTATTGGATATTTATCTACACGTAATACGACTATGATATTTACATTAGTTATAAAAATATTACTTAATCTTAGTGTTAGTGCTTGTGTTCGTTTTATGACATCCTGTTTTCTGTTTGTTGCACAAACATATCTTTTGAATTGTTTACTATACAGGGTGATTATGAAATGTATTATTCCTTCAAGGTTACACATAAGTCATTATTATGAGATTTAACGTCGAAACAGCGAAACAAATGAATATTCTAATGTTTGAAAATTTTAATTCTCAAATGCAACACTACCAAATAATAGTGTGTGAACTTTGAAGGGATTTTATATTTCAATCTGAAGATTGATGATGATGTTGGAATCTTGCCATGACTGCACATGAACATGTTTTGTGCTCTCTCTCCGTTTGTTGATGCCTCAGGCAGTTTACATCTGAAGTTAGTGAACATGTCCAAAACCACAAACTTAATTTTAGAAAAAAGTTAATATGACTTCATATAAAACACCATTTAAAAATTTGAAGTGCCTATTCTTCAACTTTTATTGTTGTGAAATTCTACCCATATCTGTGGTGAAATATCTTATTTTCGTTAGTTATTCTAATGAGGCAAAATTTGGAAAAAATGTAAGTACCTAAAGAGTAAAGATAAGTTTGAAAAAGTTCCAATTGCTTCCCTTGCTACTGATTACAAAAGTTTTATCAGAATGGCATCTAAAAATAACGAGTGTGTAGTTTACTATAGACACTATCAATATTGCCATTTTTAATGTGATATCCGTATCACTCAACATCAAAATTAAAATACGTTATCAGATGTAACTGCCACTGGGCAACGTTTAGTTATTCACTGTGCCAAAGCCATATCATAATCCGTGATAGATGTTGTATTGTAAGCGTTGACGTGTTAATATCAAATCCCACTAATATATGAGTAACTGTATGCTTTAAACTTCACCATAGTTATTCAGCACTTGTCAATCGAGTGTTTTAGAGATCTTGAAGTTCCTTGATCACTGTAATCTACTTATTTTATTTTTTCAAACTATAGTTTAGTATAAGCATAATATCTAACACATATTTCTATTTTTCGAGGGTTATTACTTATATTATGCTTTGAATAAAGATAATCATTTTAGTTATTAAATAAGCACAATAGTTTAAGGGATGGGGCGTAAATCGACAAGTTTTGTTTTCATGACAAATATTATATGTTTTTCACGTCATTGTTTTCACACTTCGATTTCTTCAGTGAAAATTGTGTAACTGTTCGTTCATGGTTTGATATACTGTTGAAATACTAATCTTGTGATTTAGATTTTATACTTCTTGTTCAAAACAATCAAAATTTATTAGTAGTGTATTAGATGTTAGCTATATTTTGAATGTCATTGTAAATAAAATGCCAACTTGTTGAGACATGTGTTTCATTCACCTTTTAGGATTCCAAGCCAATATTATACTGTGATATAAAAGTCATAATTCCACTGATGAAGATTATAATAATACATTAAATAATTATGGTATAATTTACATTGTAAGGGCTGATTTTTCAATCGTCGGATAACTTTTAACTGAAGAATAAGTTTGTCATTTTGGCATATTTCCCATACTAAACCTGTCAAAGTGCCAAACTTATTCTTCAGTTAAAAGTTATCTGACGATTGAAAAATCAGCCCTAAGTTATATTACTGAGATGGGAATGTCTATTGTATTTCTTCTCCGAGCAGAGACAGCTGTTTCAGGAATTGTGAAGCGTTCGGCAAAGTTGTAGCACCATAGATGATCTTCCTTGGAGTACCGCTCGTCGCTTGTTGCTGAAAACAAAAGACAATGTTAATCTTGATTCTTGATTGCTTGAATGTACACCATTAGCTTAGTGGCTACTTTTACATATCGTATCGAGCTCATGAAGCTCTTCCAGGATCAGTAACCAGTTTTTCCATACCTTGTAGTTTAGAAATAATCGAGTGAGATAACACCGGTCAACAAAAAAAAAAATTTTTTTTTGAGCATGGATTTTACTTATTATATTCTGATTATATAAGCAAATTTATATAAAAAATTGCGATTACAAATCAAAAATATTTGCTTTTTAAAGAGTTATAGCGATTTGAATTTTCCATCTTCATAGTAGAATGTCTCTAAAGATGCACGTCACATTCTCATTGGGATATATTTATAGCTAATTATGGGGGCTTATTCGCAAGAACAAGGGGCATGCTTTCATCAAAATATAGTGGGATTTTAGAGACGACGTTACCAAGGCCAGTAAACTGAAAGCATGATAGGGTTAGATTTTTATGAGAAAAATCTTCTATGGAACATGACAGGAAATTAGAACTTTTCATTTTTAATAAATATTTGGACTCTATTTTAAATTTTCTCTTGTGAGAATGAATCTTAAATGGATGTTTGATATGTTTTAATAATTAGAAAGAATGAAAGAAAGAAAGAAAAAAGTATATTTGGCAACAAATTAAATCATCTCTATGTTCATGTTTCATACATTCGTTGATATGAATTTTTCTATTTTTTACACATAAAAGCAAATTCAGAACAATTTTTTGTTGTAATTCTTATTTCTAGGTATTAAAGCAATAAAAATAAGCTATGCATAACCCGTGCGCAAAAATGCTGTAGACAGTTGTAATTTATCGTTTCCACCCTGTATAGTTTCTAGCTGCGTCAATGCGACGACCGGCGTCGCGGTACAAGCGGTGCGTGGGTCTATCCTAAACTATGCTTTGAGACTTAGCCGTAAGGTTAAGTCGCGTCACTACCTTGGCAAAGTCGATCAGGTTCTGACGATGTGG
The DNA here is from genome assembly GCF_004193835.3 of Ostrinia furnacalis. Classification (NCBI taxonomy): domain Eukaryota; kingdom Metazoa; phylum Arthropoda; class Insecta; order Lepidoptera; family Crambidae; genus Ostrinia; species Ostrinia furnacalis. The sequence continues at coordinate 238,026 of NW_021133072.1, read as the reverse complement.
GTTCTTCTAATAGCGCCACCGAGGTTCGAAGTCATAATGGGCGGCGCAGGGATCCATCCTGAACTATGCTTTAAGATTAAGCTATTAGGTTCAAAGTTACTCCACCAACCTTGGCGAAGTCGATGAGGTTGTGGTACTCGATGTAGTTGCCGCCGCCCACCACGAACACCACGGCGTCTGTGGGCGACAGGTGGCGCGTTCAGCGCCCAGCCAAGTCTCGGCCTTATGAGCAACTCCGCTGGGTTCAAAGTCGCGTCGCTAACCTTGGCATAGTCGGTCTTGGTCTGACACTGTAACTGGCAATGTAGGTTCCAGCAGCATCACCATTAGGTTCGAAGTCGTGACGGCAGCGTCGGTGTAAGCGGCGCGCGAGTCCATCCGAAACTATGCCTTAAGAGTAGCCCCACTAGGTTCACAGTCGCGTCATCTTATCTTGGCAAAGTCGATCAAGTTCTCGCGCTGTAAATGACAGTAGGCGCGGCTGCGCTCGACGCGGGAGTCTAGCCTAAACTCGGCCTTATAAATAACCCCATAAGGTTTAAAGTTACTCCACCAACCTAGGCGAAGTCTATCAGGTTCTGACGCTGGAAATGACAGAGCCGGCGTGACTGCGCTCTAGCCTAAACTCAGCGTTAATAACAGCCCCATAAGGTCCAAAGTTACTCCTCCAACCTTGGTGAAGTCTATCAGGTTCTGACGCTGTAACTGGCAATGTAGGTTCCGGAACTTCCAGCAGCACCACCATTAGGTTCGAAGTCGCGTCGGTGCTCGCGGCGCGGGGTACCATCCGAAATTATGCTTTAGGACTAAGCCGTAAGGTTCAAAGTCGCATCACCAACCTTGGCAAACCCAAACCGCAGTCAGTCAGGTTTTGACGCTGTAAGTGGCAATGTAGCTTCTGGCAGAGTCACCATTAGGCTCAAAATCGACCAACTAGGTTCAAAGTCGCGTCATACTACCTTAACAAAGTTGATCAGCTTCTGACGCTGTAACTGGCAATGTAGGTTCCAGCAGCATCACCATTAGGTTCGAAGTCGTGACGGCAGCGTCGGTGTAAGGGGCGCGCGAGTCCATCCGAAATAATTATGCCTTAAGAATAGCCCCACTAGGTTCAAAGTCGCGTCATCTTATCTTGGCAAAGTCGATCAAGTTCTCGCGCTGTAAATGACAGGAGGCGCGGCTGCGCTCGACGCGGGAGTCTAGCCTAAACTCAGCGTTAATAACAGCCCCATAAGGTCCAAAGTTACTCCACCAATCTTTGTGAAGTCGATCAGGTTTTCACGCTGTAATGACAGGCGGCGTAACTGCGCTCTAGCCTAAACTCAGCGTTAATAACAGCCCCATAAGGTCCAAAGTTACTCGACCAACCTTGGCGAAGTCGATGAGGTTGTGGTACTCGATGTAGTTGCCGCCGCCCACCACGAACACCACGGCGTCTGTGGGCGGCGGCGTCGGTGCGCGCGGGCGAGGGTCCAGCCAGGTGATCTCAGCCTTAAGAGTAGCCCCACTAGGTTCAAAGTCGCGTCATCTTATCTTGGGAAAGTCGATCAAGTTCTCCGCTGTAAATGACAGGAGGCGCGGCTACGTTTGACGCGGGAGTATGGCCCAAACTCAGCGTTAATAACAGCCCCATAAGATTCAAAGTTACTTCACTAACCTTGGTAAAGTCGATCAAGTTCTCGCGCTGTAAATGACAGGAGGCGCGGCTGCGCTCGACGCGGGAGTCTAGCCTAAACTCAGCGTTAATAACAGCCCCATAAGGTCCAAAGTTACTCCACCAATCTTTGTGAAGTCGATCAGGTTTTCACGCTGTAATGACAGGCGGCGTGACTGCGCTCTAGCCTAAACTCAGCCTTAATAACAGCCCCATAAGGTCCAAAGTTACTTGACCAACCTTGGCGAAGTCTATCAGGTTCTGACGCTGTGATTGGCAATGTAGGTTCTACTAGCATCATTATTAGGTTCAAAGTCGCGACGAGCGGCGTCGGTGCAAGCGGCGCGCGAGTCCTTCCAAAATTACCTTGGCAAACCGCAGTCAGTTTCTGAGGCTGTAAGTGGCAATGTAGCTTCTGGCAGCGTCACCATTAAGCTCAAAATCGACCTACCTTGGCGAAGTCGATGAGGTTGTGGTACTCGATGTAGTTGCCGCCGCCAACCACGAACACCACGGCGTCTGTGGGCGGCGGGTGGCGGGCGGCGCGCGCGCGGGCGGCGGCGTCGGTGCGCGCGGCGCGCGGGTCCAGCCAGCTGAGGTCGGTGCTGCCTTCGCCGCTGCCGCTGCCGCCGAGAGCGGCCTCCACTGCGCGGCTTACCGGCAGTTTCTGAGGAGGTTTGTTTAATTCATACAATGTGTACCAGTTTAATTCATACAATATGCACCAGTTTAATACAATATGTTTTGACGGCATAAAATGAGTATGGTCAAATTGGTCAACCCCAAATGAAATGAGTAAAAGCACAATAGAAGACCGTCCGTGCATAAATCGTGCTGAACCAATTGAAATAAATTGGATTGGATATCCAGCGCCTTTTTAGGGTTCCGTAGCCAAATGGCAAAAAACGGAACCCTTATATTATTCTTATTCGTCATGTCTGTCTGTCTGTCCGTCCGTCTGTATGTCACAGCCATTTTTTTCCGAAACTATAAGAGCTATACTGTTGAAACTTGGTAAGTAGATGTATTCTGTGAACCGCATTAAGATTTTGATGCAAAAATAAAAAAATAAAATAATAAATATTGGGGGCCCCCATACTTAGAACTGAAACTCAAAAAATTTTTTTTCATCAAACACATACGTGTGGGGTATCTATGGATAGGTCTTCAAAAATGATATCGAGGTTTCTAAAACATTTTTTTTCTAAACCGAACAGTTTGCGTGACAGACTCTTCCAAAGTGGAAAAAAGTTGGTCCCCCCCCTAACTTCTAAAATAAGAAAATGAAAAATCTAAAAAAACATAATATGATGTACTATCGGGGACTCGAACGCCTTGACACCTTAAGGGCCTAAATTGTTTGCACACACACGCTCGATTAAACTCCGCCCCCGTTCATTCATGTTTCGGGTCTAAGCAGCGTCGGCGCATCACTGTAGATGTTTGCCCTAGCAAACCAAGCTCTATGTAAAGCATTTAGGATTGAGTATTGCTTATTACCCGCATCCGTAGCGCTCGTTTGGCAACGTCGCATTTTAGTCAATTTGAAACTACAAAATATTATATGAGGCTTCGTGTAAAATTTGAACTAGCGATTGCCCGCTCGGGTCACAAAATTGCTATCGCACATTCCGAGGTAACTATGCAATTTCCCGAGAAAAAAGTAGCCCTTTCTACAATTATTGTTGATATTATGAGTGTAAATCTCATGATATTAGTTTAGCTAGTTAGGGTGAGAAATACAAAATCATACAGTTACTTAAGAATTTTACTTATTTAATAGGTATTTAATTTATTCGGAACTTATAATTTAAAACAATATGTTATTGAATTAATTGATAAAGAGTTAAGGAATATTTGTGGCTTAAAAACAATTATTGTAAGATCTGGCTAAAACTTTCTTAAATCCTTGAATGTAAATAAAAACTTATAATAGGTTTCTATTTATTTTTAATGCATATTTTGTTTTCCGTTTTAAAGAAACACTTATCTACGTTATTAAAATTTAATATCAATATTGCACTAGGTAGCAATGATCCAGGTAATTGGTTATCGTAAATATTATAATATTAAGTTAGTTTTATTTCAAATTCAATTTTTTATTGCACATTAAGTGTCTTTACACAAGGTCTTAAATCAATAACAATTAAACTTCAAACTAAATAATACTTAAACAGTTAACAATGTATAGATAAGTTTGTAAGTAAATATAAGAATTATTTTGAGAGGCATGGTTCAGTAATCGAGCGGAGGTCAATAAAAAGGCAATCAAACAGTCCAATTACTAGCACGGGTCAACACAAATCAATCGGTTATTGATCACGAAACTTCACAAAAAAACAAAGGAGAGAATATGTCGACAGATCGCCAAAGCAAAAAGCAGACAGACCTCGTATAAAAACACAATATTAAAAAAAATACATATCTATTTGTTTGTAACCAAATTCTATTATTAAAATTCTAAGGCTGAGTTGCACCATCTTACTTTAACTTTAACAAACGTCAAAATTCTGTCAAACTCCATACAAAAAGCACCGGTTACCGTTATAGCTACGGTCAAAGTTAGGTGGTGCAACTCAGCCTAAAACTAAGAAAGATTGAAGAAAAAGAAACATTTCATTTTAAACCCTAACCGTATGACAATAAAGTGCACAATGGTATTTCGTATTGCAACCTAAGCCCTGATTGTCTCTTATTGGTCGTAGTAAAAATATAGTAAAATGCGTAACCAATTAGAGACGGGGTGAGCACGTGACCGGAGCGATGCGCTTACGCTAAAATTTCTACAAAGTGGTCAGGCGGAAGAGTCCCCGATAGTACATTACAATAAAAACTACCAACGAAAATTGTTTTGAACGAGATCTAGTAAGTAGTTTTTTTTTAATACCTCGTAAATCGTAAACCGCTTATTACCGCGTAATCTTTCATACTAATAACTTAAATAAAAAATAATAATCTTAATTAATTAATATAATAAATCAATGGTACGGAACCCTCGGTGCGCGAGTCCGACTCGCACTTGGCCGGTTTTTTTACCTTATAAGGTCATCTGTCTACTTTGTGGGCGCATTGGGTTGATGCAATTAGTGGTAATAAAAGCATTCTTTCATTGATTTAAAAAAGTCGCCTGATAATGATAATGAGAAAAAAGATTAAATAACTTACATGTTTTTTGACAACCAAATTCTTGACTCCCTCCATCACAAACGAAGAACCCTGGGAGACCAGTTTGGAAAACATAGATACTGTTTTCGTACCACCACCTTCATATTGACTGGACATCTTTGTAAAACCCCTGTAAATGAGTTATAATTGAATTAGGCACATTCAGGCATGATTTCTATCAAATCAAATGTTTTATGCATCCAAAGCGAGGGTAGAAAAAGCTTTAGATATGTGGAGAATGCGAGGTAGCCTTTAATGAGGGTTTCCTTAATGCGTTCACCAGTTGGCAGCACTAGCGAGTCTAGGTTCTATAACTTGAATGTTGCCAAGTCCAGTACGGCTAGCACGAAAAATTTTCGAGTTCGAATCGTTTGCGTATTCAAATCGCTATCAAAAGATTTAGTACGAAAACTACAACAGCGCCCTTGTGAACGTGTCGAAAAGTGAACTTAGTATGAGATGTCGTTGCACGAAACTTATTTTGAGAATAAAAATTGTCACGTTATCGTTTAATTCGAAGGTTGAGTATCGAATTCTGTCGAATACGGAAACGATTCGAAGACGGAAAGTTGTTCACGCTAGAGGTACAGTAATAACTGATAAACGCTGTAACGCTACGAGAACTATCGCATTTGCAATCGCCAGTGGCGCCAACTGGTAAGCACAATAATTAAGGAAACTCATTGTAAATAATTTAGCCTAATCATAAATAATTATTTATGTATGTATTTAAAATGTTAATGTTTGTAACTTACTTCCACCGTTTCATATACGACATCGGCTGAGTATCGCAGTTGGCGGCCACCAACGCCGCTTCGAACTTTTTATACTCGTCCTCTGGTAATTGCGAAGTACACAAGTAGTATATTATGAAGAGACGCATCTTGTCCTCAGCGGTGCCCGCTGTGGGATCCGTTATGAGGTCCATCACCGTTTTGCTTTCGACTCCACTGCTTTTACTCATTATCTTCTCTTCTAATTCGAAGAACGAGTCGAGCCGCCTTGATTTTATCGCGTTGAGGATTGCTGCAAATAAAACAAAGGTTTGTAGTTACTTTTCTATTAGAATGTTTAATAAATATTGTTGGAAAACGAAAACAGACAGTTACATTGTGGGTTCATAAGTGAAACGGAACTTACGGAACGCAAAGGACGACTGAGTGAGAGAATCAGGGAGATGATTTTTGAATGACACAAAGTCGATAATTTTCTTTCCTTGGCTGATTAATTAAACTTTTTTATTCCTACATACATATTTTTTCAGTCGTGTTTAAAGAATTTTATTAGAAGTGAAATGGATCATTTTTGTTATTATTTATCTTGTATATTGCTGTATAACTTTTTTGAGAATGGGGTAGTATCACATACGTTTTTCCTGATTGTTAACCCAATACCGTGACCTTTACATACTTGTGTCTCTGTGATTACTACAAAATATAGTTTGAAACTTTGAATTGAGCATTATTTATGCTTCGTTCGTTCGTTTCAGCCGAAAGACGTCCATTGCTGGATTTCCACAAAGACCAGTCCTGCGCCGCTCGCATCCAGGCACCTCCCGCGACCTTCACCACATCGTCGGTCCACCTAGTGGGTGGCCTGTCCACGCCACGTCTTCCGGCTCGTGGTCGCCACTCAAGAACTTTCCTGCCCCAGAGGCCATCAGCTCTACGAGCTATGTGCCGCGCCCACTGCCACTTGATTTTAGCGATTCTGCGGGCTATGTCATTCACTCTGGTTCTCCATTATGCTATCATCATCTATTTATGCTTACCAGTAGCAATAGTAGTATGCATGTCAATCAGCCGCTTCTTCTCCATAAGCTGAGGCAGCGAGTTGACGGCGCTAGTGAGCCGCTGCGTGTTGTCGCTGACCAAACTCAGTGCTAAGTCGCTGTCCGCGTCCAGACCCATGGAGCTTTTTAGCTTCTTTACTTCTGCTTCTGAACTCCTGGAGATTGATAATTTATCATTTAAGGGTTGATTTTTTAACTCAAACACAAATAGAAGTAAAAAGTTACATTACTGGAGTTTTATAGTAGGCACTTTTGCTACATGGCGATTGATGATCAGACATTGGTCTGACAAAACTAATTTATCATTATTACCTACTTTTTGTTTTATATTATACTGTTTTATCCCTGTTCATATTATAGTAAAGTGACAAACAAACAAATAACCAGTATAATGGGTGTTGTTGCTTTATTTTTTTATGGTTTCAGAGTAAAATTTTTGAAAGTTATTAATTATATTACTATGTAATGTTCCTGAATGAATAATGTGTCTCAAACCTGTATTTATCTAAATCTTCTTGTATAGCTTCTGCCACAGTGGGGAAAGGACTACCCTTGTGCTCTGCCCATAATGGATCCCTAGAGTCCAGGTCACACACTCGTGTCTTGGTTTTTTGGCCAGACACCGCCACTGCAGTGCTTTCTGGAACCAGTGCTCTGAAATCATAAAATTAAAATTGTGAAACTTATAGGTGTTACAAGAGAAGAAAAAATATGTTAATAGGTAACACTTTTAAATTACAAATGCTTAATATTTGCTACTTTGAATCAAACCATAAATAGAGTAGTGGTCAGCAGTATTGGGTATCGGAATTATTGGTTACTGGTGTCAACTACCCTTCCCATTAACTTCCATTAAAAAAGAATGCTGTGCAAGTACCTGTTGAGAGACAAATCCAGTACATCATGAGCTAAGGCTTGGTATGTCCATGTGTGATGTAAAGGTGTTGCCATATCAATATTCCTGTCTAACAGTATGAGCATAGGCCGAGTGAAACTGAAGGAGCCGGATTGACCAGTGTTGCCGTGGAATAAATTATTTCTAGCATCCCAAAGATTCTCTCTCAATTTCTTGTCTAGTTTTTTGGCCACCATTTCAGCAGCATTGCCTTTACTGCTTCTGATGATAGGAACATTACCTGGAATAGAAATTTTTTTCATAAGCTTTTGTTTTAATGATTTTTGACACAAAATTGATTTTTTTTTCTAATAGTAGTGAAATACATCTTTTGGATCACAGTGCCTGTAGATTAAGATATTTGTTTCAAACAAATTCAATCTTATTGGAAGGAATTGGTTCATGCAAACATCATCAAAATTGAAATCATTCTTGAGCACTTTGTAAATCCATTTGGGCATAAATTATTGTCATACAAGAACATGGTAATTGGCAATTACCATTACTAATTGTTAATAAAGTATAATCTAACTCACCTAGTGTGACAAAGACAGAGAACAAGCTCTCAACTATGTTGTCCATGATGGCTTCCATTTCAGTGTCTTTTGTATCACCTTTGTTGATTGCTGGGAATTAAATAAAAGCTATGAGAACACAAATTAATTCAAGCACTTCCTCATAATCATCAAATATAAAAGATAAACAGTACAATAATAACATAGGGAAAATCATTTTACCATAGTATGACAGTACATCAGATTGTTGGTGCTTCATAATGAAAAGGTCATCCTCTAAGCATATAAAATTTAAATACTGATCATAAACTTTCTGGATGTTCACAGCGGAGTTTGACTGGATCGCCGATGCAGCCAAATCTTCCAGCTTTTGCCTCGTTATGGGAGAGATGAAATTGAGGTGGTACTGATCATAGGTCCCATTGTCGAGATCTTGACATATCCTGCCCAAGTTTTCCTCAGATGGAGAACAGAAATAAACAGCTGGCACCTCAGGGATTGGATCACGGTCTGAGTGCAGCTGGCTAAAAACATTTCAAAACATGTTATTGTCTTGGCTATGAATCATTTTAACAGTATGCTATCGTCTAATCAAATTAATAATAATATATGAGCATTAACTTGACGTCACCAAGTCAACTTACACGTGAAGGGTCACTCCTAGCTCCCTCAATTCTTTAACTGATATCAAAGGTGAAATTATGTCTTGGCCGACTCTATCGTATATCAAAACCTTCCAAGTAGGTTCATTGGCTACGCCCTTAGTCAAGGGTTGATTTAAATTCAGCATCTGCTTTAAAGCATCTGAAAGAAATGGGAAAAATAGTAAATTGGAAAGGTCATCATAACATCAATTAATTCGGTTAAAAAAAGAACTGCTACTTACTCAGCTGACGTTCACGTAATGTCGTCATTGTGGTAAAATGTGTAATATGCCATCCACTTTCCCCAAATGCCGATTTTAACTTAAATTAATCTAGTTTTAGGAAATAAAACAGAACTTGATTTCGGCTAGGGCTGGAAATCAAAACGTCAAAATTTGACATAAAAATTTGACAACGACACGTCGTCCGGCTTTTCGTTCAGAAACATGACTCATCAATAATATTTTAAAATGTTTGTACAGCTTTTTTTAATTGTAAAAAAGCGTAAAATTTTGTAGAGTAGATTAATAATTATTAAAATAATCAATTTAATCTACGCAGCCACTCTAAAATAAAAAAATACAACTATTTTTTTTACAGATTGGCCAAAATGTAATGACCAATACTGTATTTTTTTTTTAAATACGGATAAAAAAAGTTTTGTATGGAGGGAGGGATTGGGCGGGATAAAAAGGGCGGTTTATTAAAATTTTTTCTTTCGAATTTTTAACAATAATCAATAATTAATATTCTTTTAAACTCGTTAACCGTAATTGAAATATCATTTTATTGTTATGGTAATTTATCGATAGGTAAGGGGTCGGACATTCATTATTTTACGAAACTACTTATAACTAAAAAAATTACGAAGAATGAAAAGCTTGCATGAATATTTTGCTGAGAGGCTGATCTGCAATCAATAAAAAAATTGGTAAGAGGTTTGTTTAATTTCCATTTCTTGTCAATAGTTTATTGCTTATGCTTAAAGCATGAAAATTGTACATTGAGAGAACATGCATAATATCTAAGTCGAAGTCCAACCGCCAAATTGGAAGTGATATTATTGGAGCAGGGTTGATTTTCCTGAAACTGATACGGCCGCTGAGGTAGACCATTTTCTGAGCGGTGACCAACATGCGCTGAATTCAGTACCTATACGATAGGTGAATTCAGTACCTATACGATACTATACCTGAAACTTGTATCAGATGATCACAGTTAGATAGGTAAAGCCTGGTGCTCACGGACCAGGCTTTAGAAGAAATACTCGGCAACTTTATATTTATGTAAAGTTATATAAGTTATGTAATAAGTAATTAGGCGTTTATTCACTATTTGATGCGATATAATCGAGAGTTCAATCTCAAAATTACGAGTAATTTATCCGCGGCGCTAAAGATAAAATATTTTCACTAATAAGTACCTACCTACCTATTACCTACTTGTTGACCTTACGAAATAATTGTCGTCAACTCAAAAGAATGAAAGATTTGCGAAACAACAATTAAGCTTCCGTAAGACCTTGTAAATTAACTTCCGTGTTTTTACCTTATCAACATGGTTCATGTAAGAACCTAGGCGTAATTAAGTAGGTATTTTGATTTTCTTCTAGTTTTTTTGACTTCATGACTTTTATAATTATGCTGGAAGTCCGTAAAAACGTTGATGATTTTGCTTCCACACACGGATGTGTAATACCTAATAGATAAGATGGTATTGGGTGCGAACTCAGTGTCAGAGGGTTTGGAGAAAGCCGCCCGCGGAGGTCGGTTGGTGATGGCAGCGGCTTGGTGCGCCGGCGCAGCGCGGCCGCGGCGCAGTGCGCGCGCGTCGGTGAAAGGTGACATGTCGCGAGTACGAGTGAACGGCGCACGGACCGCCATGGCTAGCCTACCTTATAAGACGATACTACTTCTTATCTGTGCTATTCTCGGAAATGGTTAGTGAAATATCCCTATTTTTTACCAGTGCCACGCAACTGCTGCAGCGTTGTCGTGTACAGGAACAAAATCCAATGCAGCAGTTATTCATAACCTTATGCAAGCGATACGCCGATCAATTTGTTAACTTGTACGTAACTGTTACCGCGAAATGATCAGTGAAAGCTATTTGCAAGTTAGATACGAGTTTTGGCAGACAACTTTTAATGGGCGTATGTGAAAGTGTGAGAAAAGTTAATTCGTACGTGATTTTTTGGTGTATTTTTCATGTTTACCTTCATCATAGAAAGTATGAGTTAGTCGCTAAGGGACCTAAATGTAGGTCCTACTTAATTAGAATTCGTCGTGTACGTACCTATGTACTTCTTTCACTTGACATTGAGGTGTGCGACCGGTTCCAGTACGATCGAGGATATTGACTTGGCTACCTGCTAAGTTATTAATATCCTTACAGAAACCAGAAAAGTACTTACTCAAACATGATTGAATATCACATTCCTTTTCCTCCATTCCCTTCATAATAATTATAAAATAAGCTATAGGTAGATTTCTTTTCGCGTTAAGCTATTATTAAACTCATCGTAAATAACGTTACAACTTACAAGTTATGCATACAAACTTGATTCCGCCTGACCTGTCTTTTTGAGACTCAGTGCGCATACGTGCACGTTTCCTCCGAATTATCTAGTGCTACGTGCAATCATTACCTTGAAGAGAGGCGACATTTAACAATGATGTGAATTTTGGCCGATGATAACTATTTAAGGACAGATATACCTACCTTAAATATGCCTTTGTACTTTTGAAATTTTATGACATTGAACGCCTAAAATTCCAACAGAATTCTTAGTGCTTTAAGTGCGAAATGTTCAGTCGTGTTCTCTTGAAGTCGGTTAAAAAGCAATAAATTCCCCTTCATTCCAATAGATCCTTTATCTCGAAAGTCATTACCAAAAGTGTAGAATATGAACTGGAATTTTCTTAGGCTTATTTTTGGGTGCATGCACGTCAACAAAATGTATTTTTAAAAGACCTAATATCCATTTAATTAGGTACATCAGACTTCCTTCTTCTTCTAACAAATATTGTAAGTAGGCACATAATTAGGACCGTAATTTTAGAGATACCTCTCGTACTACATAAATTTTCGTAATTGTGTTAAAAATTGGGTAAATTGTCAAACGACACGATCACACGACAGACATTAAGCTTTTAGCAATAGGATATACATAGGTATGTATCCTAACTTAAGGTCAAAAACCGGTTTTAAGCACTGAATATTACCGCCGTACATATATTTACTAGTTACGTATGTGAACGGATACCTACCTACCATAAGAACCTGGATGACTATTCTCAAAACAAAATACAGGGATCTATTGAGCCAAATGCCAGTAATAGGAAAAAAATGTCAAGCCAATTCATGACGACGGCATCTTCGTCTCCATTCATCCCATTTTCCATCCACGTCGCTTCTGTTATTCACGAAATACGAATTGCTGGAACGCGATCCACACGTATTTATTAAAATATCGCCAATGCCTATTGAATCGCTCCCTTTTGTTTTAGGTAGGTATTTCTATAGGTACTCGCCTTTCAATAGAAACTAAAACAAGTGAAACTTTTAGTAACACACAATATTGCAAAAGTAATTTTATTTATCGACAGTTAGGTGAGATATGTTATCAAATTCAGTCTAACATTTGTCTAACAAAATGTAATTTTAACACATGTGATTTTGATCGTATTTTGACACTTATTTCCACGTTAGATTGGATGGATGGAAGTAATTACATAACCATGGCTATTATTATCTACTATCAGGCGAGTTATTAGTGCCACGCCACATCATAACTAAACTTATAATTATGAGAATACTTTACTTTTGCCTTTGACCTTTCGTCGACCGGTTGTCAATCGAGTTTTTATCAGAGGTGTTAAAGAATCGTGACTTCCTTCTAACTTTAATACGGGCCATTTAATTATGAAATCAAATGAATCATCTTTCAATCAGGACTACGATACATACTTTCACTTTCAGCAAGATATTGAATAGATCCAAATAAGAATTGAAAGAACATAGAGACTGTTACGATGATAATAGTGAATGCTATTTGCATTGTTATAAAACGTTATGCCATTTCGTTAAGCATATAAATTAATTAATTATGAATAGAACGTGATTCTTATTCAAATGTATATTAAATGATTATTAGGTAGAGTAAGTTTCAAATGGTAGAGTCCCAATTTCGAAAAATGTACGTAGTTTTCACACAACGTTTACGTTTAAATGGGCACCGATATTCAGTGGCGGCGCGGCGTAGCATGGGTTGGCACCCGGGGCGATCACCCCCCCGTCACACGTCCTATGGCACCCCCCAGGATTTTGGGTAACCCCAAAACCGATTCGAAGATTGAAAGACAATCGCACCCCCCACCCCCCCGTATCAATGCAAAGACCGCAGATTTGCCATGCAGATGTGCCAGTGAGTACTAATCTGCGCGATTTGTGTCACCCCCTGATGCTTGGCACCCGGGGCGGACNATGCAGATGTGCCAGTGAGTACTAATCTGCGCGATTTGTGTCACCCCCTGATGCTTGGCACCCGGGGCGGACCGCCCCCACCGCCCCCCCCTTACGCCGCTACTGCCGATATTACAGTGTGAGTCGGAGAATCAAACACACCTCCTCACAAATAGTAGTAATGCATAAATAAGTAAACCACATTTAGTTTTCATCACACAATCATTCAGTCTGTAATTTTGTTTAGATAACAACCTATGCCTTTTTAGTAGTAAAACTTTCGAATCACATAAAAGTAGGTAATAAATTTTCCGAGGAAGTTAATTGAACACTTTATAGTAGGTATGTATCTGTTACATAGTTCGTGGACTAAGTAATAGGTAGGTCATATAATATTACTCGTTTTTGTCGTCTATAAGCGTATCTTAAATTACATAAAATGAGATAGGTAACGCTAGCGAAGAATAAAATAACCATGACTTATGAGATAGTTTTTAAAATGAATACCCATGAGTTCAGAACATGAAACATATTCTAAACTCCTTAGCTAAATTTGAGAGGTTAAAACTACCCTTTATGGTTTTCAGTTAGTTGCCAGAAGGACAAGGACAAGGAGGAGGAGTTTGTTTGTCCAGAGGGCACGCAGGGCAACGGCAATTTTGCGGACCCTGCCACTTGCAGACGCTTCTACCAGGTAAGCACAAACTGCCCATTAATTATAATTGAATTGGCTCATTATAGGCACTTTAGGGCTTGCTTGTTAATAGTTTAACCTAGGATAATGGGTTGTTTACTTTACCTACATGTTGGTTTGGTGATCGACATTCAGTGACAATATACATAATATTTAAAGCAATGCAGTACCTACATATGATTACGTGTCGATGTTAAATCATATTTACATTAATATTTACACTGTATAGTTTTAGAGTAAGTAGGTAATGTAGGTATACTATACACAGCTTCCTTGTTTTGGATAAAAAAAATATTTAGACTTTGAATAAACCATAGGCGGATAAGTCCCAAGTATGTATTTTCTTTTAGTAGATGCCATACCATTTTCGATATTAATACACAGGTATTTCTGACAGGTATTTATTCATATAGTAGAGACGATTACATCAAACACGCGTGATATAAATCATATTGTTACGGTATTTAAGTATGAACGATGCTAGATTTTGTGTCGGCATAAAAATATGAAAGCGATACTTAGCCGTAATCTACCCAAAGTTAGTATACAGGAAGTGACTACTTGCTTTTCTCTAACTCGACTTATACAATAGGTTATGACACCATAAACAGGTTATATCTTCCATCAAAGAATTAAATGATGCATTAACAGTAGAGTTAAGTAGAATTTTATTCACTTAGGTCTAAGGATAGGTGTATTCCACTTTGATCACATGGATTTGATCACCAAAGTGATCAAAGTGGACTCCAGACAACACTTTGGTGTCCATTGATCATCCATGGATAAGTTCACTTATAGGTGATCAAAGTGCACCAAAGTGTCGCTTGGAGTCCACTTTGATTACCTGGGTGATCAAATCCAGGCGATCAAAGTGGAATAGATCTCAGGATATACATGATGGCCTTGGACTAATAGTTTCTTCACAAATTAATGACATAATAACTAAGCATACGAAATTAATGGTAATTAAAGAAATCGTTTGGTTCGTCGTATTGACATTTTACTATGTTGGTTGACCGGTTTCAGACCAGTAGAGCAAGAATGCTGTTGATAAAAATACTACTTGGTAGGTAGATTGATTGTGCAAACTAGTGATGTCGAACATATCGATAGGACTATCGATAGAAGGAATTATTTCTGAAAAACTAAACTCGTGTCGATGTATTGTGACGCTAATTTGAGCTGTTCAGGAAATAAAATAAGTAGTTTCGATATTGTAGAGTCTGATTTGGTTGTAATTATGAGCTATTTTGCTATAAAATATAGCCTGATGTGTTGGCGACTGAACTATTACTACTATTTTATTGCCGTAATTATATTTAATTTTATTTACATTTTATTTATCTATACTATGTAATCAAGCCGCACTAGGCACAAGTGCAAAACCGGCTATGAAATGGTAGTTAGACATTTATTATTCTAGAGGAAAAGTTATATGATAATATATTTTTAATTGTAAAATCATTTAAAACAATATTAAACCTGATTGCCTCTTAACTAGGGTTTCTGCTCGAGCTTTCTCGAACTCGAGAAAACTCGAGAAATTTGGCTTCATTCGAGACGAGAAAAAAATTACCGGAGCTCGAGAATTCTCGAGTTTCGATTTTGAAGCTTTAATATTCTTGAAAGCCTATTTTTCTTAGACAAAAGTAAGTTTAAATTACTTATTTAATAGGTTAACGTTGCTTTTAGACTGGCCTAGTCTTCCCTTTTGTAACTTATTTAATTTGCAAGTAATAATCTCAATCGAAACTAAGTAATAATGTTCACCTACGAGTATGCTATATTTATTATGTATGTTTAACGCGGACTGTTTTTGAAATCTATATATATAAAAGAAAGTCGTGTTAGTTACTCCACTTATAACTCAAGAACGGCTGAACCGATTTAGCTGAAAATTGTCAGGGAGGTAGTTTAGAGCCAGGAGAAGGACATAGGATACTTTTTATCCCGTTCGAAATAAAAAAAGTCTGCTTATTTATTGCCATTAAGGCGGAACAAAGTTCGCCGGGTCAGCTAGTTAAAAATAAACTGAAAAATGTGTTAACTGTCTGTTAGGTTAGATACTCGTGCCTCCTCGTAAATACGTTTATTTAAGTCGTTGTCATTAAAAATTTATTAAAAAAAATTGTTTTGTTTATATAAAAAAAACTATTTATCGTAATTTTGCTATTTGGATTTGTTTTCCAAAGAACACAAGTCCAAATAGCAAAATTATTTTTATTGTTAACTAGCTTTCCGCCCGCGGCTTCGCCCGCGTGGAATTTTGTCTGTCACAGAAAAACTTAATCGCGCGCGTCCCTGTTTCAAAAACCGGGATAAAAACTATCCTATGTTCTTTCCCGGGACTCAAACTATCTCTATGCCAAATTTCATCAAAATCGGTTGCGAGGTTTAAGCGGGAAAGCGTAACAGACAGACAGACAGACAGACAGACAGACAGACAGAGTTACTTTCGCATTTATAATATTAGTTGGGATATTCTTAAAATACACGCGACTTTATGATTTTTGCTCCTTTAGCTAATAACTAAGTTATGATTTTTAGTTAATATTATTTTTTTGTTTCTTGAAAATGAAAGATTTTATTTTTTGTTTCTTTTCTTACCAAAATAAGTGGTACTAAATTCTAATATTAATTGTTGATATAAAAGTAGGTATATTAGATTAAAAAACCTGTGTTTTTATTAAATTTCAACCGATTTCAACAGTTTTAATTAAAAGACTCGAGACCCGAGAAAACTCGAGACTTTGGCCTCGAGAATTCCCGAAACTCGAGAAAAAAAATATGTCGAGAAATCAGAAACCCTACTCTTAACATATTCACGTACGAGTATATTGCAAACTGGAAATAGAAAATGATTTCGTTTAAGTGCTAACTGACATTTTAATTAAACACTTATTTTGTTATTTTTGTTTTAATTCAGAATTACTTGTTTTTAACACATTGAAATAACACAGCTTTTGTGTACATATATGATACACAAAAGCAAAATGTGTCAGGCGAGATCGCCTGTCGAATATTTTATGTAATAAACAGCTTTTATGTGAAGATTCATGAATATTAATACAACAGATTGGTTAGTAAAAGTGTTCTAAATGCATATTTGGAGTAAAACAATTTCCGAATTAGCATTATTAAATTACTGTGTACCATTCAAAGTTTTCTGTGTTGGGAATCACTATAATCCACAAAAAGAAACAAAATAATCGAGACGAAACTTTGATCTTCTCATGTTTTTGTCGATTTTATTGAAATGTTTTGTGAACTTGTCAAAAAACATTGACTGGCTCGTTGTGGCAGACGACGTGCCCTCAATTCTGATGAAGCTTCACGAATAATCACGAATCTCCGCGACGTTTTTTGGTTTTTAAGTTCACTTAATTTGTAATCTTCAGACGTACCTTTCGTGTGACTTCTAACGGAATCGAGGACTAGTATGATAAAGTGGTTGCTTCAAAGTCACATTTCCATGATTTCCAGAAATAACCTACATCACCGTCTTTTTCAATCCCTTTACGTGTATTTTTTAAATATTGTACTTAGTTATTGAGTAAACTCAATTAAAATAAAATAAATAAATAAATAAAATAAATGTATCATGTATGTAAAGTGAGAACGTATCGTCAATATTTGCGGACAGAAATTACTGAACTATAAGTAACTACTATCCTATTTTTTTTAATTACTCTAATAATATAGGCCTACTTGAAGTATTAATCGTTACAACTTTAAATTCGTCCGAAAGCATTTTTCCTTTTCTGAATATAGAATAAATTTATTTATAGGTACGGAAATGAAAATGTCTTTCATCCAGAAAACCTTTCATTAACCATACTTCTTTTTATATCGCTAAAACGTACAGAAGTCTATTCTTACTGGAGCTCTTAATTAAATTTGAGCGTCTTTAATTAATTGCTTAACAAAAGGGTCGCTTCTCAGATAAATCACCGAAGGCAGATAGATAATGAAAGTTTCGTATAGGTAGATATTAATTATGTCCTCGATACGATCGCGCTGCGCTAGGAATGTTGAATTGCCTTTTCCCGCGACTCCGCATGCGTACAATTAGTACCTATCGTACCTATGTCATAGAAATAAGACATAATTCCGTCATCAGTCACAACACCTACTGGTTCTTACTTCTTCGAAATTGTATGTACAAAACTGACACTTGTAGCAACCTACATAGTTATGGCACAGTAATACAACTATGTATGGCACATCCAACTCCACATTGTGTCATCTTATGTTCTTGGAGTACTTAGGTATGATACTTATTGCACAAAAATGCATAGGTATTATAATTATAATTACTGATGGGCTGATGTACTACAGTGTACAAATAATCTAGCCCTAATAGTACTGTTTCATCAGGTGTTTCAGAACCCGTATACCTAGGTAGGCATGTCTTTGCTTTTACACTATTAGAAATTATTATTTACTGTTTTACTTAGTTTAGCTTTATTTCATCGATCCTTCTTGTATTAAAGCACACATATTTGATAGCGTGCGATACGTTTTGCGCATATTGAGTGTATAGCCTGGGGTATCGCGCGGGTAGAATATCAATCTAGAATTTAGGACTTCAGATGATGTGTTGCAGCAGATGACTGGACTGAAAACTTTATCATAGAATGAAATAAAAATAGCCAGACAGAGTCTAGTCTCAGACATTTTGTTGCAAATTAGCACTTATTACAAAGTAGGTAAGACCGTATTATTAACAGTTTGTAGCATTCACAAATTCATGCTATCATATTGTATTTAATTAAAAATATTTATCAGAATAAACCGACCTTCACAAATGTGTCGATAATTACCACTTAGAAACCTGATATTTCCGATATGATAAACCTATTGCGGGCAGGATTCCATGTTACTATGGGCAGATTATCAGTACATGCTAATTTCTATTTGATGCGCATGAACGACTTCGAATAGGATCAGTTATTTGATTCAAACCCTTCAGCTATAACATAAGAAGGAGCAGTAGAGTCATAGATGTCCATGTGTCTCTATAATGGAACGAAGCTCGAAACTTGGCTTGGTTACTGAAATTGGCTGAATTTCAGTGTTGCCATACCAAGCACAATTTTATTACGCTTGAATATTGTTTTAATTCAATTTATATTTCAGTAGTGAGCTGAGGTAGGTAGATAGGTTAAGTCGGCAGCAAATCTACCTTACCTAGTCTTGAACCAGCGATGATGATGATAGAAGAGATTCGGACTCCCCTGGTAAATCAATTTACGAACATTCATTCATGGTTTGGGACTTTAATGGTAGGTAGTCAAGTTGTAGATCGTGTTTGAAGAGTTGCAGTGGTGGGAGCAAAAGATTAAAAAAGTCCCGTTTCAATTATGAAAAGCAACAGACTATTCATTGTAAATGTCTACTTGCATAAACTCGTTTTTAGGAACTTTTATGATAGTAAGTGTTTCTTTGTTTGAAAGCGGTTATTCTGTCTTTCGCTGCGTAAACATCAGTCAATATTGACTTACATAATGTGCCAATATATTAGTACGCATCACATGAGTAATTATTCATTCGTTTTCGTTCCAGTGCGTCGATGGGTACCCGTACTTGAATAGATGTCCTTCTGGATTGTTCTTCGACGATATCAGCAAGTTCTGTACCTTCAAAGCTGAGGCGAGATGTGGTCCTATTGCTACCAGTAAGTAATTTAATAATAATATAACTATAACAAACAATCTGGAAGAAACTTTTTCTGTATGTAGGTTTTTACGCCGAAAACGCTGAAACCATTTCAAATTCTATGAAGACTTTTTGTAATTTGTCGAAATCCACAGAGATGTAAACATGAGCAAAAACTTTAATATTGTTCTAAACAGCATCTCATCTCATTTTAAAATAAAGATAAACCTACTTACATAACTTAATAAAATAACATTAGGTATGAGGCTAAACATATTATTTTTGTATTTTGTACCTACAAACCCAGAGTAAATTTTGTAAAGCGTGAGAAATTTCACGAAGGTCTGGATTAGCATTTTATATCAAGCGAGTATTTATATTTTAAACACCAAACTCCGTAAAAGTTGGGAATTTATTTTAAAAGTTATTCTATTTCCAAAGAATCTCGTCTTTACAGTAGCTTTTAGAATATAGTTTTCAAGCAAGTACGTGAGTGGCGTGCGATAGGTCCTGTTTTCAGATTCACAGGTGTTATGAAAAACATGAATAATTTATTTAGTGCCAACCTGTATAATACCTACTTCATCACCATTTCACACTGAATAGGGCTGGCACAAGCACGCGTGGTTGAGACAATATATTATGTAGAAGGCAGTTTTCAGGCTCTATGCTTTTGTAGAAAATGTATGCAATCTTTAATCTCAAGACTTATTGGTACTACAACAAAAAAGTTAAAGGTAATAGCAGCTATTCATAAACAGGTGAGATTTATGGCATATTTTTCAATGAAAAGGATTTGTGCAATAAATTTTTGCAATCTTGACTCTACCAACATCAATAGGACAAAACCTACAGCATTTAATGAGCTAACACTGTCGTGCAAACTTAGGTGGGCAGCTAATTATGTCCCAACGTCGCATAATGTTGAAATATGCCCACCATTTTGTGGGCAGTTTGTGATGTGAGGTGGTTAGCTAAAACAGCTAATCTACATGCAGACAGTCAATGCGTCGCTTGATGAATTTTTGAACACCGCCGCGCTCGGCTGCCCGACGGTAGTAATTCATTCTAAACCACCAATTGTCGAGCTGTCATTTTAAAACGAATGAAATTGCCTAGGCATCGTTTGTCGAATGCAACCACACTTTTGTTCTATTTTAGGTTACTAAAAATAACTTTGAGTGTTTCAGAAAATACCTTTATGACGTTTTAAAATGATCCGCAATGATAAATCTGATTTAAGTAGATACACGTGGAAAATAATTTCAAGATAAATCGGCTTAAGACAGATTTGAGAAAATCTAGACAATAATCGAAGTATCTCTTTATTTTTACTCCCATGTTTATATTCACTAATTAAGAAAACAAGATTTATGAAAAAAAAGGATTCTTACGTTTTGTTTTCAAATTAATCCTTTCAAGGACGGGTAATCCGTACCTAAGTACGGGCAACGTAAAAAAGAAATAGCATTAAAATATTATTGATTTTAGTTTTGCTTTTTAAACGAACATACTTTAAAAACTTCGATGTATTCAGATGTATTATGGTGACTGTAAGAACTGTTAAAAATCATATAAATTCTTGTCTAAGAAATTAATAAGTATTCTGTGGCACTGTAATAAAGTAGCTATTCCAACTTTCAGCGCAAGCTCCCATCACGGAAGCTCCTCTAGACCTAGCGACCAAGTGCGACCCGGCTGAGTGCCAGTTGCCGTACTGCTTCTGTTCCAAAGACGGCACTCTCATACCCGGCGGCATTGACCCTGAAAATGTAAGCAATTATTACTATTTTGGTAACCGATATTTAAATCGACGATCTCATAAAGGCAGCAGAAGGGCGCTGGATGCAGGCCGCTACCAACCGGGCAATATGGAAATCATTGGGGGAGGCCCATGTTCAGCAGTGGACGTTCTGTGACTGAAATAATGATGATGAACCGATATTTTGTGACTCAAGTTTAGTAAAGAGAGTCTGTCTTTAGTTTTAATGTCATATCCAATACCCATTTGCATTTGTCTCGAGAACAACTGATCAGATTCAATTCAGTTCATGAATATGACCTTTACTATAACAGTACAAAAAAAAAACAAGTTAGACGTAGTGTTTTTAACGTTGATGTTTTCAGTTTTGTCATTGACCCACTAAAGGTGAATTCTAAAGACTATTTTTTGTTATAATAAGCTAAAACTGTTATTTGAAGATCAGACAAATTAATTTAAAAATAGTATTAAGACCGATTCACAAATAATTCTCAAGTAACTGAACAATTAAAAAGCTGTCGTAAGCATCGTTGACATTCTTCAATTTATATAAACCTTGAGAATTTAAATTCACCTCGAGTGAAAGTCGGTGAATAAAAATGCGAATTATTACGCAATTCCACCGAGTATTTAGATGTAAAAGTTTGTTTTATTACTCGGCAGACTCCGCAAATGATCATGCTAACTTTCGACGGGGCTGTCAATTTGAACAACTTCGAACTATACAAGAAAGTTTTTAACGGCAAGCTGAAGAATCCGAATGGCTGTCCCATACGTGGGACGTTTTTCCTGTCTCATGAATACAGGTAAGAACTTTTGGTCTTTACATTACTTACTTTATAGATTTTTCATCATAAGTGTTTATGCACATGGGTTGCGTTGCGCTATAATTTATGATTTTTAATTATGGTGTTTTAGCTTTAGAGCGGGTTAGTTGATGGAACCAGTCAATAATTCCAATAAGACATAGCTTCTTTAAAATGCTTTACTTATTTGAGATATGAAAGCCCAATTAACTAAGTATAATTATTGCTCTACCAAATGATAGATCATATAGTTTTTGTCAATAAGATGGTAATGACAATTCAAATTCCTCCTATTTTCTTCTCATCTCACGATTTCAATGTCACTCGAAGTTTTCTTAGTTCGTCTAATAAATTTAAAAACGACTCTACACAATTTGTTAAGTACACAATATAACAGGCTAGCCTTTGCCCGCGTCTTCATCCGCGTGAAATTTAGTTTGTCACAGATCGTCATATATGTTATTCTGGGTTATAAAAAATAATACTGTAAAATTTCATCAAAATCCGTTCAGTAGTTTTTCCGTGAAAGTAACAAATATCCATCCAGACGTCCAGAAATCCATCCAAACTTTGGCATTTATGAGTATAATATTAGTAGGATTCCGATTAATAAGTCTACCATGCAGTGTTTGTGTTTAATCCACACGATTTATAGTATTTCAATGTTCACACAGGACTTTATACACTCACATGGTTTTGACGCCAAATCCAATATTGCAATGTTGCCAAATTGTACCAGTGCATTAACCTAAAAACATAATTTGAGCTGTGAATTAATACAATCCGGCTGTAATTTGGTTTTGTTTCTAAAAGGTTTAATTATTTAAATGTACACACATTATTGAATAACGGGAGCTAAGTAGGAATTCCTGTTATACAATATGTTTTATTGAAACGCTTTGATCAATGGGGATGTTGCCTGGGTCAAAAAGCAAGAGTTTTAATTAGTCCGTCAGTTAACTTATCAAAAAATACTCTACACGTATTTTTCATTTTTTCAAACTAATGAAAATTTAAAGAGATAAAGCGCCCCAAAGTTCATAAGTAGAGGCCCGTGACTAGAGAATACAATCCCGAGCATGTTTTTCAATCCCGGGATTACGGGATTTTTGATGGGTGATCCCGGGATCCCGGGACTATCCCGGGATCAGCCCTATGTGGGAATTGGGTTCTAATAAAAAAGAAACTTAAGTATAATTTCTCAAAAGATGTTTTTAATATTGTTAGTTGCAATAATACTAAAATAAAATAAAAAAAATATACATCAAAAGCACTATTTTCAATTTCGGAAATAGAATCTTAGAAATATAAAATGATCCAATGTTTGACTTCCTAGCCTGCTTCGTAATATATTTTCAACAAAAGCAGCAGCTGAAAACGCTCGCTCGGGTTCTACACTCGTTGGAGGTATACAGGGTGGAAACGTTAAGTGATCTCATTCGATTATTTCTAAACTATACAAGATATCGAAAAACTGATTACTGATTCTGAAAGTGCTTCACAAGTTCTTTCAAACGGTACCAATAATAGGTTACATAATAAACTGGATCTATCCAAAATTTCAATGTTTCCGGCTTCCATACATTTAGTAAAACCACATAATATTAAAAACTATACAAGATATTCAAAAACTGGTTACTGATCCTGAAAGTGCTTCAAGAGCTCTATCCAACGATACCAATAAATAGGTTACAAAATTAACTGGATCCATCCTAAAATTCAATGTTTCCAGCTTCCATACATTCAGTATAGCCACAGTCATGGCACTCATGTCTTGATAATATTATAGCAAGTAAAGCCTAAAACCAATGTTTTCCATGAATAATTTTAAATAAGAATGCAATTTACGAGTTCATTTTAAGTGTTTATTGTTTAATTAAAAAAAATACTTCTAATTTTTTTTTGGCTGGCATACATTTAGTATGGAGGCAGAAAACATTTAATTTTCGGATAGATCCAGTTAATTCTGTAACCGTTGGATAGAGCTTGTGAAGCACTTTCAGGATCAGAAACCAGTTTTTCGATGTCTTGTATAGTATAGAAATAATCGATTGAGATCACTTATCGTTTCCACCCTGTAGATAAAATAGATACTGAAATGCTAATTCTAAGTGATATCCACGAACTCCGCCATTTTCAAATAGGCTCATTTCACGTCTGATAGTATTTGTCAAGCCCGATTCACTTTGTAGTTGTACTTCAGGATCTGGGCATTTCATACTCTTATCTATTTCCAGCTGCA
Organism: Ostrinia furnacalis; assembly: GCF_004193835.3. NCBI lineage: Eukaryota > Metazoa > Arthropoda > Insecta > Lepidoptera > Crambidae > Ostrinia > Ostrinia furnacalis. The sequence continues at coordinate 213,735 of NW_021133072.1, read as the reverse complement.
ACTTTTCCTTTAGTGTCAATTGGGGTTGGGAGGTTTGTGGCGTTAGCTCAAGTTGTGGTCCTGTCTAAGGTCTACGAAAAAGATATTATTAGGGCCGTACCTGTATAGTCCGTATCCGTATCGTACCTTAGGTTTATTTTTTATCGTTATATAATTTTATGCTAAGGTAGAATCTAGTCAAGGTCATAGTCAAGGCGCAACGGATCGTAGAATGCAAAATAGACCTGTTTATATCAATCCCGAAAATACCGGGATTAGCCAAGAACAGTCCCGGGATTTTCGGGATCAGAAAAGGGTCGGGATCCCGGGATCCCGATTCCCGGGATTGTGTTCTCTACCCGTGACGTCAACGCTTGCTTAAAAATGCCGCACGTTGTGACGTCGTGCGCAACTTCAACGCACCATAACTATGTAATTATTTGTTAGATTGACAAATAAAAATATATGTGTCCAATATTTTTTGATATTAAACATTACGGACTAAAAAAATTTTTTTAGGCAACTAGCCTATTATTGCGGGTGAAAATGGAATGGATTTTAGACCCATCGCCTTGGGGCGTGTTTTATGTTTTCACAAAGCTTTTAATTGATTTTTTATTTCGTAAAACATCGGATAAATTGTCTAGCGGATCTGTTTTTAGGGCTCGGCAACTCAAAAAAAAATAATCATGTGATGTGAGGTGGCAGACGAATGTAAATAGTCAAGAAAAAATTGAATACTTATTTCAAATTGTTTTTAAAATCAAACCTAGAATAGTGAAACTTGCAATTGGTTTATAAAACAAGCAATGATCTGACTCTTTTTTAGAATTATAAAATTACCTAGGTACCTAATGTTCTCGTAATTTGCAGTTTATAATGTAGCAGATTTGTACTAAAGCTACAGTTTGTTTTTTAATCCGACATAATTATTTTGAGGCATGGAACATTCAGTTTCATTTCAATCGTATTTGGCCGGTTTTTGCGATATGAAATGGAGGGAAAGGCTTATAAATAAATAGTATGCACAATGTAAGTACATACACTGTACACATTAAAAATCCATACACTTATAATAAACATACTTACCTAATAACATAAGTGTGATTTATTTACACGAATAAAATAAAGATTTTGCAATGATTGTTTGTAGATTACTGCATTGCATCCTTGGCCTCATATTTCTAACTGGATTCAGGTCCATATTTTAATGATCAGTTATTGGTTAGCTGGACGACTGACAGAAACGGAATTCTACTATGAAGTTGCGGGCAGCTTGTTTAAAATAAAACCACTCTTACGTTCGTTAGCAAATAGATAGGTTGTGGTTGAAAATGTTTCAAAATCTTCCTGGATGTATTTCTAGAATTTCAGTCTGCAGGAAATCTAGGAAATTATGATGAGAAACGTTTTTATTAGGTTTGGGACTATAAAGTTAAAATGGTTTAAAACTAGGTATGAATAAGATTTAGGTAATATCAACTTGTATTTATCTTTATTTCTAAGTTTCACTGCAAATGTATGTTTTTTCAGCAATTACGTCCAGGTTCAGGCTCTAGCACACTACGGTCATGAGGTTGGTATAATTTTATTTTTAATTTCAATATTAAGTTACAAAGTAATTAATTCAAAACTTTCACGTTGCATAATTGAAATAATTTAATCAGGTTTTAACGCGATACGCGGATAGGAAACGTCAGGCAAATACAGTTAATATTTCAATATTACTTATCCGCGTACCGCGTTAAAACTTGTTAAAATTATTTCAAGTTACAAAGTAACTAATGAGTATGGGGGAAGGCAACTTATTTTTTATGTTTTTCAAAACCACAATACAGTTACGCAATGAAAATAGTGAAGAGATTCCTTTTTATATTACGTCGGAAATAAACTATACAATAGGCTAGTTTCCTAAAAAATTTTTTTTAGTCCGTCATGTTTAATATCAAAAAATATTGGACACCTATATTTTTATTTTTCAATGTAACAAATAATTACATAGTTATGGTGCGTTGAAGTTCCGCGCGACGTCACAAGGTGCGGCACTTTTATGCACTCATTGACGTCATGGGCCTCTTCTTATGAACTTTGGCGCGCTTTATCTCTTTAAATTTTCATTAGTTTGAAAAAGTGAAAAATACATGTAGAGTATTTTTTGATAAGTTAACTGACGGACTAATTAAAACTCTTGCATTTTGACCCAGGAAACATCCCTATTTATACTATTAGTATAACAGTTTATATAAGTGTCCCCTCTGTCCCAGATCGCCACAGGAACGGTGTCCCAACAGCAAGGCCTGCAAGACAAAGGCTACGAAGAGTGGGCAGGCGAGATGATCGGCATGAGGGAAATCCTGCGACGATTCGCGAACGTGTCCCGAACGGAGATCGTGGGAACGAGGGCGCCGTTCTTGAAGGCTGGTAGAAACACGCAGTTCAAGGTAAAGTAGTACTAATACAAACTTGGTTAAGGTGTAATTTAAATTACAATAACATGTCTCGCACCAAGATCGTAGGGACGAGGGCGCCGTTCTTGAAGCCTGGTAGAAACACGCAGTTCAAGGTAAAGTAGAATTTAGACAAGTTAGTTAAGGTGTAATTTCCTACTTGAATTGATAGAAGGAAGGCATCTGGGCATCGGAAATAGATCCTAAATAGTGGTAGGTCGAGATGATCGGCATGAGGGAAATCCTGCGACGATTCGCGAACGTGTCCCGAACGGAGATCGTGGGAACGAGGGCGCCGTTCTTGAAGCCTGGTAGAAACACGCAGTTCAAGGTAAAGTAGTACTTATACAAACTTGGTTTTAATTAGGTACAATAACATGTCCCGCACCGAGATCGTAGGGACGAGGGCGCCGTTCTTGAAGCCTGGTAGAAACACGCAGTTCAAGGTAAAGTAGTAGGGGGAGTCCGGGAGAGTTTACCCGCCTTCAACTAAAATGCTCATAAATATGTCTATACTTACAAATTGCTAATTTTTATTAATTGTATCTTAAGCTACATTATTTAGCTATATTTTCTTCTAAGAAAGTTTAATACATCATTATTAATTTAAGAGTAATTAACAATTTTAACCAAAGTGATATTTGGCTAATATCTCCCGCCTGGGTGGGAGACTTGACCCCCCAAATAGGGAGCCTTTACCCGGGTTTAAAAATAAGCAAAATAATCACTACAAATTATAATTATATAAAGAAATTTAATCTTCTTGAATGAAAATGTGTAACAATTAATTCTTTAAGGTTTTCAAAAAAATCTGCGACGTTTTTTCTATTAAAACTGGTTGATCTGGATAAACTGGTTTCTACTGGGGCAACACCTCTAATAATTTTCCTTTATCAATGTTTCATACCTATATCATTTCTTATTACTGACAGATCTAAATTGCTACTGTTTCTGGATGTTCCTTTTTATATTTGAAGCCTTTCAAATAATTTTGGATGATTATCTGCAATAAAAGTACCAGATTACCCTGGGTAAAGTCTCCTCACAATGCCAGGGTAATGTCTCCCACCCCAGGCCAAGCTGTCCATTATTACATTTTTATAAAAAACTATAACACTTAAGTAAAAACTGTGTACCGTAAATGGTACTAGGATAATTACATTTACGATGTATATAAATGACATGCTGGAATCTATTCATAGTAAACAACTGAAATCAAATATGGAAAATTGAAAAAAGTTACTTTTCGGGCTCGAAAATGTGTTATCACTTGTCACTCTTAAACCAAACTGCCAATCACAACGGCAATGCGTGGGCGAGGTGGGACGCGCCTATGGAGTCTAAGAAGTGTGGCTACGTCGCAATATTTAGTTCCACGAAAATTCTATAAGCAGTGGCTATTGTCTCCCACCTGCTAAACTCTCCCGGACTCCCCCTACTTATACAAACTTGGTTTTAATTACAATAACATGTCCCGCACCGAGATCGTAGGGACGAGGGCGCCGTTCTTGAAGCCTGGTAGAAACACGCAGTTTAAGGTAATGTAGTACTTATACAAACTTGGTTTTAATTACAATAACATGTCCCGCACCGAGATCGTAGGGACGAGGGCGCCGTTCTTGAAGCCTGGTAGAAACACGCAGTTTAAGGTAATGTAGTAGGTAAGTATTTAGACAAGTAAGTTAAGGTGTAATTTCCTATAATTCTGTAGGGTCCCTAAATTGAGCTAGTATTGACCTTAATTTTGAGGCCAAGTCAAAACTGTTTTAGTGTCGGACTGACCGGCTCGACTTCCAAAGAACAGTGGTTCGTATTCCGTCGTTTAAAACTATTGTTGTGAACCCATTCCTAACGAGGTGTTATATGGAGATTTTTAAAAGAATATTTTTTCATTTACACTATAGGTGTACCAGAATCTCATGGCAAATAGGGAAAATAAACTTTGTTGAGAGCAATACTGGGGAAATTGGAATAAACGATCTTGATACTGTTTAATTTTTTACTTTTATGACTTTAGTATTAATGAACATGAAGTACAAATATACATTTTAGGTAGGTATGTGTATGTAGAATGTTGTTATACATAGGGTTTTTAACATAGGAAAATGTCTTGNAAACTTGGTTTTAATTAGGTACAATAACATGTCCCGCACCGAGATCGTAGGGACGAGGGCGCCGTTCTTGAAGCCTGGTAGAAACACGCAGTTCAAGGTAAAGTAGTAGGGGGAGTCCGGGAGAGTTTACCCGCCTTCAACTAAAATGCTCATAAATATGTCTATACTTACAAATTGCTAATTTTTATTAATTGTATCTTAAGCTACATTATTTAGCTATATTTTCTTCTAAGAAAGTTTAATACATCATTATTAATTTAAGAGTAATTAACAATTTTAACCAAAGTGATATTTGGCTAATATCTCCCGCCTGGGTGGGAGACTTGACCCCCCAAATAGGGAGCCTTTACCCGGGTTTAAAAATAAGCAAAATAATCACTACAAATTATAATTATATAAAGAAATTTAATCTTCTTGAATGAAAATGTGTAACAATTAATTCTTTAAGGTTTTCAAAAAAATCTGCGACGTTTTTTCTATTAAAACTGGTTGATCTGGATAAACTGGTTTCTACTGGGGCAACACCTCTAATAATTTTCCTTTATCAATGTTTCATACCTATATCATTTCTTATTACTGACAGATCTAAATTGCTACTGTTTCTGGATGTTCCTTTTTATATTTGAAGCCTTTCAAATAATTTTGGATGATTATCTGCAATAAAAGTACCAGATTACCCTGGGTAAAGTCTCCTCACAATGCCAGGGTAATGTCTCCCACCCCAGGCCAAGCTGTCCATTATTACATTTTTATAAAAAACTATAACACTTAAGTAAAAACTGTGTACCGTAAATGGTACTAGGATAATTACATTTACGATGTATATAAATGACATGCTGGAATCTATTCATAGTAAACAACTGAAATCAAATATGGAAAATTGAAAAAAGTTACTTTTCGGGCTCGAAAATGTGTTATCACTTGTCACTCTTAAACCAAACTGCCAATCACAACGGCAATGCGTGGGCGAGGTGGGACGCGCCTATGGAGTCTAAGAAGTGTGGCTACGTCGCAATATTTAGTTCCACGAAAATTCTATAAGCAGTGGCTATTGTCTCCCACCTGCTAAACTCTCCCGGACTCCCCCTACTTATACAAACTTGGTTTTAATTACAATAACATGTCCCGCACCGAGATCGTAGGGACGAGGGCGCCGTTCTTGAAGCCTGGTAGAAACACGCAGTTTAAGGTAATGTAGTACTTATACAAACTTGGTTTTAATTACAATAACATGTCCCGCACCGAGATCGTAGGGACGAGGGCGCCGTTCTTGAAGCCTGGTAGAAACACGCAGTTTAAGGTAATGTAGTAGGTAAGTATTTAGACAAGTAAGTTAAGGTGTAATTTCCTATAATTCTGTAGGGTCCCTAAATTGAGCTAGTATTGACCTTAATTTTGAGGCCAAGTCAAAACTGTTTTAGTGTCGGACTGACCGGCTCGACTTCCAAAGAACAGTGGTTCGTATTCCGTCGTTTAAAACTATTGTTGTGAACCCATTCCTAACGAGGTGTTATATGGAGATTTTTAAAAGAATATTTTTTCATTTAAACTATAGGTGTACCAGAATCTCATGGCAAATAGGGAAAATAAACTTTGTTGAGAGCAATACTGGGGAAATTGGAATAAACGATCTTGATACTGTTTAATTTTTTACTTTTATGACTTTAGTATTAATGAACATGAAGTACGAATATACATTTTAGGTAGGTATGTGTATGAAGAATGTTGTTATACATCGGGTTTTTAACATAGGAAAATGTCTTGAAAAATAAATAAATCGTATTATTACTTTAAGTAACTAATTTTATTATGCATCATACTTTTAACTTATCACTTCATTCAGAACTAGAAAACGATTCTAAGAACTCCACTTGCAATTTCTTGTTCTTCAATAGATGATCAAGATAAAGAGATAAAATCTTTTTCAATTTTCTTTACATGGTCATAACATTTTGACCATTCCTCTGCACCAATTTGTGAGATATACCTGAAAACCCCGATAAAGCAGCTATTATGAATAATATAAAAAAACATAACCCTCCTTGTGACGTAGTTGGGTAATAAACTAAGTATCAAAACATTTCAGTCCAACTTACTGTCAACTCGACGACGAGCTTTAGAATCAAAGATTGACTTTGAATTATGCCTTATTTTACAATTCACATTGAAAACAATATGACTTGCTTGAGCTTTTTCGACTTTTTCACAAAAATAACAAATAGTCAAGAAGAGATTACAAAATTTTTGCAGCGGCTGACAGATTTCATAATTTTCTTTGACAGGTGACAATTAAACCATAGACAATTGCCATATGAAAAACACACTTTTCCAATATTTTTGTTTGCCATGAGATTCTGGTAGACCTATAATTACTAAGATACTTTAAAATGAACAGGTTTATAATTTAACCCGCCTCAGATTACTATCCCGAAAATCGTGTTAACGAAAGTTGAACTTTATGTGGGTAAACTTTTGACAACGCGTCAGAGACCTTAAACACTCTATTGGAATATTCCGAATTTTGCTGGCCCTAATAGGACTTCGCCATAATAATTTATAGCATCCCGTCCGTTAATACAGCCTGTATTTCGAGCTTCACTTCCATTACTTAGCATTTCGTCCTCCCTATTAAGTCGTTGCCTACACCGCGTGTGTGCAACTTAATTGCTAAGTAAATTGTAATATTTTAGTGCTCCGAAATTCGGAACTGGTTTGTGGAGACTGCAACATGTCGTCCCAGGCTTACAGTTGGAAATAAAGTTAGGTTTCATAGTCCTCGACGGGCCCCGCATGTGTCAGTTGAGAAAATACAGAGCAGGGAAGGTACTTTGTGAATCACTTAGCTAATGGGGGGAACTAGATTTGCTAATGTTTGTCTTTAAATTTCGTTTGTAAATGTTTGTTTCACTAATGAAATGGTTCTAGAAATTCAAGTCGTAAAAACACAATAAAAATCTATAGAGTAAAGCTCAGTCGCCAGCCGCAGCGTTCGACCTGTTAACACCTTTGCTGCGGCAGTAACTTTCTAATACTTTCCATTCCTTCGGTACAAGGTCAGTAAACCTGGTATTAAAACTTACATTGTGGCGGCACAAGGCTTAAAGACCTTGTAATATTTAAGATATATTAATTTTATTTTTGGCTTCATGTTAATAGATATTGTGTTTTTTTTCTTTGAATATTAATAATAATGCATTTATTGACATACACCTGAAGGCGTTCGTGAATAACTTGTTTAGTATAAAAATTATAGCTATATTCAAAATACAAGGCTTATGCACCCTGTGCCGCACTGAAGTAGGGAAGTCTGGTGGGTATTCTAGGGATGTGAAATACAAATATCGATAGTTTAAATTAGGTTTTAATAAAAAAGTAACAAACAAAGATGTTTTAATAATTTAGTCAATATTTTACAAATAAGACATACGTGCATAAATACTTAAATAAGCTATATTTAAAGAAAACATATTATTTAATAAGATTTAGTCACAACTTGAAATGTTTGTCACGAAAAACATTATTTAAATTAGCAATAAATCGTGTAGCAAATTAAATTATAATCAATTTGCAGTTTTGATTTTGTTTGTTTCTCTTGACGCCATGTCGACATGTGCGTTTCTTACGAATGCGAAGCAACACTGGCTGCACGAAGCTAGCGTGGGGTGCGGTACCAGGTGCGCAGGGTACAAGGTGCTTCGACCTGGTATCGCATTGTGAAGACATTTTATTACTTCCGTGCGGTACCAGGTCTAGAAACCTGGTATTAAGGTAGGTACATCATTAGATTCTATTTTAAGAATACATCATAGATATATATTCATCACTTTCCTACACCGGACCCAATTGAAGTTACACCTTTCGCACGACAAGGAAGACTATAATTTTCTTAGCCGCACGGTAAGCGAGACGTACACAAGGTCTATAGACCTGGTTTCGCACTCAACGTGTTAAAATAGTTTATTTTTGCGAAAGAGATTAGAGAAGTAAATAAAATATCACCTGCACCGTGTACGTTAAGACCTAAAAGGCTGGTAGAACCTTTTCCACGTAAAGCCGTAGGCTTATACTGTGCGCGCTGGGAATCAAAAACTTTGGTGTGTATCTACTGCTTTTATTTTGACGAAACGTATCCAAAGTGCGGCAAACGTAAAAATTCGGTGCGGTTTCCATCCATCCGGCCTACGAGAGGTCGGCTGACGAATTTTTAAAATTGGTGTTGCAAGTCACTTTTTCCAGTATTCAATGGATTCAAAACTTCTGATCAATGTCCAATCTGAAAATTCACTAATAACACTATGCACGTGTATTTGTTAGCAATAGATGGCTCGTGATCAATAAACCCGTTAGATTTATATTGCATTTTCAAGTATTGTCATCCGGCTCGAAGGACCACTTTTAAAACATTGATACTGACCATCACTTGTTGTGAACTCTAATTTGACTAGTTAAAGCAAATAAAGCTCTGCATTACTTATGTTCTTTGTAGGTGCTAGAGGACTTCGGATACATCTACGACAGCTCGGTAGGTGTCCCGCCGCTGCCTATTCCAGTGTGGCCTTACACCCTCGATTACAAGATACCCCACGAGTGCAAGTCGGGGACTTGCCCTACTAAATCCTTCCCGGGTAAGTTTTTATGGAATTATACTGTAGCGAAATAGAAGGAGAGAAAGAAAGAGGAAGAGAGATATAGAGGGGGATTTAAGGAGAGAGAAAGAGAGAGAGAGAGACTCGTAGAATTTTGAAGTGATTAAAGTGACAGTCGATGAAAGCAGCGACTGACTGTGTCAGCGTTCCTAACGTTATTTCCTTTTGTAAGTAAAAGCAGATTGATTCAGAAGAACTGGAATCAAGTTTTCAATAGTGTTTTCCTCACCTGATTGTATAGAACTCTCATTATTTCAAGTTGTTTGTAAATTTCAAGCTAATGTATTACGTACTTTCCTTACTATTTTAATGTTCACACTCAAAAAGCTTCATTACGATACAAAATAGTGGCGTTCCCACGAACCCGTTTATCTTTCGTCGAACAATGTTAACTTTTACAAACAGGACTATGGGAGGTGCCATTCAACGCTCACTACGTGGAAACGTTCGAGGGAGGACACTGCCCATATCTGGACCAGTGTGTACTTCACAATCATGATTCTGATGATGTAAGTTTTTTTTTATTTAATTTTGGATTTTATGTCAATTGGTCATGATTGATATTGCAAAACCACTTATTTCCATGCACACAAAAATTTTTGCTAGGTTTAAAATAAAACAGTTTTTATCAAGATTCTTAGGTATAAGTAGAGGAAATCTGTGAGGCCTTTGTCGCCTTTGTCCAGCAGTAGATGGCGCTGAAACAAACAAAGAATTAAAAGTAAGATTGTAAAAAATGTTCTTACCTTAATTGATTACCTATTTCGGTAGTCGGTCGTTAATTTTAATAATTATTTTCCAAACCTACACCAGACTAAAACGATTACACTTGTACTAACTCAAGTATTTGCTGAGGAGATGTCTGTACGAAACTTTAATTAGCTGATTGCACTTCGCACTTTTACACTCGTACAGAAATAGCAAAAAGTTGGCTAAGTGGACAAGCTTGTCTGCAAAAGTTATGCGCAAACAGTATGTATGTGATTCATATTATAATAGGAGTATGTATGTGATTCATATAGGGTAAGAAGTACGTATTTTTCAAAACTAAAATCATTAATAAAAGGATGTCCACGTACCTACTTATTGGTGAAATTCGCAATTCATAATGCATTTAAACAAAGACCAATGTGACTAAAACAGTTGTAGTAACTAAATGTTTATTTTTATTTGTGTTTATTAAAAAAACACAGATCTGCTGAAACGAATAAAAACTAACATAACTAGATATTCGATCATTCTACAGTTTTAATTGACGTGAGATAAGTAAAAGGCGTAGAATACAGAACACATTTCTTACATTATTTCAAAGTAACCCTGTATACCCGTCAGCGCGAGGTGAAAATATCCTTAATGTGCCTGTCGCGACGTAATGAGCTAACAGGTTTTAGACAGCATATTCCTTGAATATCTTTCTTTTGTTACATATGACTAAGTAAGTAAGAAGATCTTTACTTGGTGTTGGATTTATACTTACCTTGGAGTTATTTAAAGCATTTTGTGTACAACCATTTTTTATTCTGAAACAGGTATTGTTATGATGATGTGTAGGCAGTAGTAGGCACGTGTCTCGTTCTTACAACCTTGACTATTTTAGTTTCAGGAAAAGTAAGTACCAGTATAATTATCTAAGTTGGTACCTACTACAATTTTATCCTAAGCAATATACAATAGCAAACAAGAAAATATTTACGCCATTATAATACCTAAATGAAAGTGGTAAAAATTGTGCACTTCTTGTTCAAGCATTATTTTCATGACACTGCTTTTCACAAAGATTATTTGTGATATGGACTTGATAGGAAGTTTTAAATGAGCATATTGGTATGTTATGCTTTCCAGCTGAAGTCAGTACAGACGATATCCTTACGGAATCTATCCCTTGAGGATTTTACCTGATAAATAATCAGATTTCCGATTGCCCAATACATAAGTTGCAGCAATATACCTAACAATATAAATGATTAGTATTTTCTAGTTTAGGCAAGGATACTTGTAATACTCGAAATAAATCAGAATACCCAGAATATTCACGGCCATACCCTTGCCGTTAATATAAAACAAGACAATTGAGTCCGGTATTAATTAATGTTTAGTTATAAACACAAAGGCTTACCTACGCCACCCCTTTGGTTATAGGCTAGTGGAGGTTGACCCTGAACGAAACTGGCATTTTCGCCATTTTCTACTCGCTTAATTTCAGTGTTCTAAAGATTTGTGATTAAATAAACTAGTAACCGTATCAAGGAGTAAAAGTTAATTCAAAAGTAAAGATTTCAGAATATTCTAAGACATTCATTCATAACTGTAACACTAATTCCATTTTTATTCGTTATTAAAATTTTAGGACTTTGCTCACAAACAAGATTATCATTTTTTTATCACTCATTCTTTTTCTATAGATCGTGATCTGAGGTAGTTCATAACACTTATGTAGATAAATAAATACCCATTAACTCCTGCTTTGAAAAGGTAAATTAAAATACAGAAAACTCTGGTCTCATCTACTTAAATAGAGAAATACCCAGTCAGTTCATCCTTCAGTCTTGTAATAAAATTATACCTTACAACCGCTGTTTTTGGAATAAATAAATAAATGAAAATATGAAATGAAATGAAACTACACAGGCTTCAAAAAGCAAGGTTAGATTTTAGCGTGAGATAAAATGGTTGATATCAATTACAGTGCCCGGGACAACTGTTCTACGTAATAAACCTATCAGCACTATCTGTCGGTCGGTTGAGATACGCGCCCGTTACCGCGCGTTATCAAATCAATTGCTTCGCTTCACAGATTCCGATGGTTTTGTTTTCACCGCCACTTTATTAATTTGTTAGAGATTTTATAGAAAGAAACAGTAATTGTAAAATACGTAATAGAATAGAGAAATGATATAAAAACAATATTTTAGAATATGTCCTAAGGTAGGTAGGTCATGAATTTTGAATTTTTGATCAATCGCACAGGTTTTTTTACCCTCTACGGAGCAGGTGCTGATGGAAAGTGATGATCAGGCGGTAGAAGCTATACTCGTATCGAACTGTCGCAATACAACAATGCTCTTAACATTGACTTCGGCAAGATGGTGGTATCTAGTCAGGCTTTAGATACAAACCCTACCATTAACCATCTCACAGTGTGCATGGACGCACACACGAACCAATCACAGAGATCTATACTGCTTCACTTAAGCAAGTATCGTTTGTGAATACGGGCGTTAGTCAGTTACTTACTTGATGTGTTCTTCGTGCAGGTACTAGAGTGGCTGCAGGAAGACTTCAACCGGTACTACGAGCAGAACCGGGCGCCGTACATGATGCCGTTCCACACCAACTGGTTCCAGATCAAGGAGTTGGAGCAAGGCCTTCACAAGTTCCTCCGATGGGCGGCCGACTTGTAAGTTTTTTAATTTCCTTAATTTCTTTAGAGACGTGTAGGTCTGTATTTACAGTGTGTATTTAGCTGGAAAAATAATACGATTTTAGTCTCTTATCATGATAAGAGACTAAAATCGTATCTCCTGTCCCATGGGACAGGAGGCAAACGAGCATTTTATTAAATTGTGTATTTTGCGTTTTTTTTTCTCTTCAGAAAAACTTGCATAATTTGATAGTAATTATTTTACTACTAAAGCCTGGTCCGTGAGCACGTAGAATTTTGTCCAATGACCCTGAGCTACCAATCCTTATCGCTCGCGTGTAATTATGTTGCTGTCGCGCTCGCATACTCACTGCGGGCGCCCGTCGCACAGTCGCGACAGCAATATAATTACACGGGAGCGAGAAGGATGGGTAGCTTGGGGTCATTGGACAAAATTCTACGGGCTCACGGCCCAGACTATACCTAGTTAGGTTTATCGAAGCCTGAATAACATGGAATTTAACCGAGAAGGGTTCATAAAAGTGTTTCATTAGTAAATCTTTCAGAGATATTCAGGGCGAACTAAACTTCTTAATTCTACGTGACTTGAAAAAAGGAATTCTGAAAGAAACTTTTACATAAGTTAGTCTTATTTATAAGAACAACTTAGTCGGCAAGCTAATATTTTAACTAATTACTTAATTGCGAAAAGTCGAAAAGTTGTTATAGTTTGCGAAGCTTAAAGACTTGTCTTGCTTGACTTGTCTAAGTCTAATGCAATACAAACTTTGTCTAGAATTAAAGTAGTAGAATTTGGTTTAGAAGAAAGCAACCATGCGCTTGATCCTTTTCAAGGTGATTCTGTAGATAATTTGCGAAGTTCTCAGACGAAATTTCTTGGATATGTTTCACGTAGTTTTCGATAAACAAATCTCTAGTGACCATATCGTAAAGTAGATAGTTTAGCTACTCATTGTCAGTAACAGTTATTTAAGGGAAAAATATTGACAGTAGCAATCAATAGGTTTACACACTTACAGAGGATTAAAAAAAACTAGAGAACATTTTCAGTTCAAACATCTGGCCGGTCCAAATAATGGCCTAATTTATAAATAAGCCTCCCGTATAGGTATTCAATTTCCTAGATAGTAGATTACTAGTAAACCTATGTTATTACCTAGACACTTCATAGGTTACCTAGATAATATCTTATCTCGGTATAGGTCTAACACAGTTATTATTTTATTGAAAAAAAAAAAAAAAAGAAAAGACGGATGGTGTGATTTATAGACATTAAAAGGTGTAGTTACATTACGTTCAGAGCATTCCAATGTTTTTTCTTCATTCCCAACCAAAACTGACACGTCATAATTGAGGAAGAAAACAAAACGTTACACCAATGTCGCCGTCAAACGTGTTAGTTACGATGCACGTTCAAGTTTCTGTGATGTGCAGCCAACCGAGCCAACCTTTGTTGCAGGCGGCTGCGCGAAAAGTTCCTTTGTAATTACAAGTCCCTCGGCGAAAACTGAGCTAATAATTGCTCAGGCTTCCACTTGCATTCTATTTACAGGTTACTGGTCCTTCTGATATTTGAACAAAGTCGCTCGAATACCTTTATAACAGGGCAGAACTTCGGACGCAAAAAGGAGATAACTTTTCTTTGTTTTATGAAGTTCCATCGAGCATATCTTTATAGGGAACACTCAGAAAGCTCTGTACTATATTGGCTTTTTATTTATATTTATTTGCATACTATGTTTTATCACAAACAGAGCGCGGTTAGGTATATTTACCCTGTGAAGGTGATGCGAAAAAGGTTTAAAAATCTGGAGTTCCTTTGAACTTCTTTCCTAATATAAGTGCATTCGCGTTAAGAAAATAGTGATATTTTACTTTGATTTGAGCAGCAATGTTTGACCAATTTGATCATGTAAATTAAAAAGCCATGTTCTCAATTATGAATTGATTAACCTCTTACACTGCTGTTTCACTAGTTTCTTAACGCGAATCAACTAGATTCTAGAACTGATGTAGATTCACATCACGTAAATAAACCATCAACATAATGATACTGTTTCTTCCAGACCAGACGTATGGTTCGTCACTGTAACCCAAGCGCTAACTTGGATGACAGACCCCAAGCCAGTCAAGGCGTTGAACAACTATGAGCCTTGGCGCTGTGACAATAAGGACCTGCCTGCTGCTCCTTGCAACCTCCCCAACAAGTGTGCACTGCCCTTCAAGCATTCCGACAGTAACTTCACCGACACGCGGTACATGGAGACTTGCAGCGAATGTCCTAAACAGTAAGTTTTACTTATTACTAGCGGCCGCCCGCGACTTCGTACGCGTGGATCCCGTTTTACCCCCTTCATCTATCTTACGCGGTTTAGATTTTTTCATACAAATGTTTTTTCCCGCTAACTCCCGTTCCCGTTGGAATTTTGCAATATCCTGTTGTAACTAAGCTTTAAGTTCAGTAAGGTACCTGCATGCCAAATTTCAAGCGTCTAACTTAAGCGGTTTAGATTTTTAATACAAAAGAATTTTCCCGCTAATTCCCGTTCCCGTGGGAATTCCTAAGTATACCATAACCTGCCCAGGAGTACGAAGAATAATTGTACCAAGTTTCGTTAAAATCCGTCGAGTGGTTTATGTTTCTATAAGGAACATACAGACAGACAGACAGACAAAAATTTTACTTATTGCATTTTTGGCATCAGTATCGATCACTAACCACCCCCTGATAGTTATTTTGAAAATATAAGTATTTCATGTACAGAATTGACCTCTCTACAGATTTATTATAAGTATAGATTTCAGCTAGGCTACTCTTTAAGGGCCGGATTCCACCTAAGCAGAGATGGGAGAAGAGAACATGTGCTGTCAGCTGCCTATAAAATCTTCTTAATAAAATCCTAATAGCTCAGCTTTGATAGATGGTTGGGAAGAGTGGAGAAAACATGACTCTACTTAATTGTTTAGCGTTTTCTAGAAGTGAGCTTTGCCTTTCAAGCAAGCAGGTCTAAATTCTTTCCGGTCTAAATAGTCCATTATAGGTTCGAAGGATACGCCCTGGTTGTTTTGCAAAGTTTTTGCTATTTATTTACTTAAGTAAAGGAGTCGCAAGAGGTGTGAATAGTTTATTTAGTTGCTAAGCATTATCTCTCCTTTACACAACTCCGTTTTGGTGGAGCCCAGGCTTTACTTTAGTTAGACTGTGTCTGTCATTTCGCTGTCTCTTTCGCTCATCTCAAGAAGGCGGAAGTCTTGCGAAACGGGTTCGCGACTCGTGGCTAATTAGTACAACTCAGGGTGCGAACTCCGTCAAATTAGTGCATTTCTCGGTATTTTGTAAAGAGACATGTGGTATCGCTGGATTTAATTTAAAGTTTAAAAAATTATTTATGTACGTTGTGGTAAAAGTTTTGACTTCGAGTTATACGACGTCAAAATATGCAATAATTTTAAACTGAAAAAGTCGAAGTAGAATTTTCATGTACAAATCGTTTACTAGACGACCATTTGACCTAATGTCTACTAATAAAAGGGTAATTGTCGCTAAAATTAGTGGATGTTTCACGTATTACATTACTTAACTTTTAATACTCCGCAAGATACTAAAATAATATTCCCAGTGAGAGTCAACCTAATATTATAAACAGTGCAGATAAACGATTCGACTGCAATTCTAAACAAACGAACATCAAGTTTAGCGTTTATTCAATTTCGCGTTGTAGTAGCCAGGAAATAAGGTTCTCTCAAGGGAAACTCGATTCCTATTCAAATAGAAGACTTCTATGTTCACGGGCTTATCTTTTTCTAGGTACCCCTGGCTGGGTGACTCGGGCGGCACTGGCATTCCTGGGAAAGACAACTACATACCTGACAATCTCAAAAGAAAGTAGTTTCTAGATTAGTTTTTAGTGTATCCTGTATAATCTATCTAGGTTATCTTTCGATTCAAAACCATTGATTTTTTGCTTCATTTTTCATGTTACCTAAACTGTTCTATTCTCTCGCAAAGTTATCCATACAAATTGTACTTATACTTTATTTATCTATCGTAGAATTTACCGCAAATATTAAAATAGATATTCTGGATAGATTATACTCTGTATATTATATTTAGGTTCTAAGAAAACGATGACTAGTCGTCGCCACTCACAATATAGTTTTAAAAGCTTTTTTATCGTTGAATTAGATCTTATTTATGATTAAAACTTCTTATAGAGGGGCTTGATCCGTGTTTTTCTCGGGCATATTTCTATTATTACGAAAACAGGGAGCTTTGTATGCTGGAACGACGTTCAAAATTCATACCTAACTGTTTTATGTTTGTGATTGTCTATGATTTAAAAATAATTACAGAATCTACGAGTATGCTCGTGTATGGACTGAGTTTTGAAACTCGTTTCAGAATACGGGCTAAGGACCTTCATGACTGGTTTTTTATTTTTAACTTTTATATGGACAATAAACAGATCTCACAATCTAATTTGAAATTCATATTTGTCATAATAAAATAATGTGTAAATACAATATTTAGCTAAGTTACACTGTGACAAGGTTTATACGTAGTTTAATGTGAAAATGTGTAAACCTTTCTAATTATGATAATCACGTTTCAACTTCCAACATAGAAGTTAAACCACTTATGCCATTTATTCAAAAGATTACCTACTTGTAGTAAAATATCAAAGATAAAGTTAGTGTTAATACGATTGGGCCATAATATTACAGCGGTGTTTTTATTAGCTAAATTAATTACTAAATCTATGTGAATATTTATTTGGGCGCTAATATTGGGCAATTAATTTTGCTTTCAATACTGTAAAATAAATATCTCCACGTTTTCACAATGTAAATTCTGTGTTGTATCAAAATAAATTATGTATTCTCAATGAGTACGGTGCTCTTTGTATTTGTAAGGTAAAACAGCTGTTTATTTGTTAAATAAAACGAAAATGTAGGTATTTCCAAAGGTGTTCTTTCATTTAATTAACTTTGTCGAGACATTAATTTTCGTTTTCTGCAATTATTCCCTTGGAGAATTATATTTACAGCCGATACAAAACAGTATTAAAGTTGGAAACTTGAATTTCGATTGGAGTTAATTACAAGGTCGACTATTGTAGTATTTACCCTAATTTCTTTGGAATAGCTTCTGATGCTCTAGCAAGAATTTAAAAGTTCTGATTCTACGATACAATAGAGAGTAGAAAATCAAGGAAAATAAGGTTGGCATACTTTTGATATACTCTTACGTTGCTTATATTGTTTCTTCGATCGATAAAGTATTTTTATTGAGAATTGAATGAATGCAGATTCAATTCATTCAAGTAGGTGACTGCACGTCAAATTATTTATACACTGTGGGGTTGTGATAGGGGCGAGATTGCAACAAAAATAGTTAATAAAATGTAACAAAAAAAACGTGTATGTTGAGAGAGAGACGTCGTAAAACATTTATGAAATCTTTAGCTGGAAAAATGAAATATAAAATGGTTATAAACAAGTTACCGGGCAAGATTTGATATGTTACTAATGAAAGTTGTGAAAAAGGCGTATTGTGTGATGTTTATAAGCGCGGACGAGCACATCGAGTACGGCTTGAGTCTCTGAGAAAGTATCGATGTTTTGTATTTCAAGATATTATTTCATTCTGGTCGCGTCGTTTGTTTACTGAATTTTTTTACGCCAGACTCATTTTATTTTTTTGGTGGATAGTTCACACTTGCACCATTTTTCATTCAGAACTCAATACTTTTTAACTTGCTCTTGAAACAGTAAACTCACAATTTCAAATTAGGTAACATATTTCACTAGTTTAGTTGTTTAAAAACGAATTATCACATAGTCAATTCAAAACTGTTTTAGGATTAGGTAATTTTTGTTTTCCGGCCTCCTTAACTATTTGAATAAACAATGTCATTGTTTCTATTAAATTGAAAAGTAGGTATACTCGTACTTTAAATAACAATGACTATCTCCTAACGACCGAGTTTCAATAGAGACACAATAATTTATCGATACTATAATATTTTGCGGCACATCCCTAGTTCAGAGCCGCCTCGGAGATTTAATTTGAGATTGCGCGGCGAATGGCTGCCTCGGAAACTTTCTCCATATTCACATGCATTAGCCGCTGTTGCCGACTTTTTTTATATTCACATATCCGAATTGCTTTCACCTCGTTTTATCTATAAAAATCAATATGTACCTGCACAGTAAGTTTCTACAAACAAACATTGTAAGTAAGTAAACCAAAATGGGTCAAAATATAAAAAAAAAAACTTTATACTCGTAGATTTGTCAAGCTCTCTTTAAAGTACAAGTATAAATGTTTATTTTAATTAATATTTTGATTAAAGTTCTTTTTTAATCTTTGCCAAAAACAGTAAGAACTGTTTTAATTTTAACCAAGTATGTAATGAATTTACACACTCATTACAGCGTCCCAGAGAAATAGAGACACGAAAAGAGCCTAAAACGAAAATCGTTTTCGCAAAACGTTGCTTTGTACGTAAATGGAATGACGTCAGCAAGGACAGTTCTCGATTCACTCGCATTGCGAGCTTACTTTCGCCTTAATTGTGAGATAAAGTTTAATCATTATAGCACTTTGAGCCTTAACGATCTACATCTCGCCGCCAAGCGCCAAATCGGATGCTTCCAAACTCGCCATTGTTTCATAATCATAGAATCCATCGACTTGGCCAATTTTTGCTTGGTCCACGGGTCAAGTCACCTTTAATGTCAATAAAATAAACACCAAATCAACAAAAGTCTACTTTAGAATCTTAGAGTGGGCCCAGTTGAAGGAAGAAAAAAGTATTTTTTAATACAGCGACTTGGACTAACCAACCTTACGATTTTGTTTGATCTCATAAAATATTATTTGTATCTTTAATTCCAGTAGGCATTACAACATCTGCATAGCTAGCAACTCCAATAACTGTTGACCCATTTTGCTATCTTCCAATTTTCATGCAGATACGAGTAGTATGTAAGGAAAAGTGTATTAAAGTACATAAAGTACACATGGAGTTTACTTACCGAGTTGAAAATGTGCAGGATGTGCCACCAGGTAGACGAAACACCACTCCAAATCTTCAAGGACTGCGGATGCGGGAATCTTTGATGCGGAAACGTAGCTTAAACCTGCAGGTTGGGCAAACACAATCTTTAGTTAGAATGAAGATACCAAAAGATAAATTTACAAAATAGTACAATTTGAGAGTATGTATTATCTGTATTATGGTCGTCTTAATTAGAGGCAGTTCAGCCAAAGTTGTTAAGGTACAAAATTACAAAAAGTTAAATACAGTTTTTCATTCATTTCATTTTAATGTAAGACAGTTTTTTTTGCCACGATTCTCATAGCGAATGATGAAATACAATATTTAACCCGGATTGTATTAAGTGGCAGCTGGGTTCCATTAAACCAATGCAAAATCCCAATACAATGTCAATATAACATTTTACATGTGGAGCGAGCTTCCAATCTGTTTTATTTTCATTACAAAACAAACTACAATGTTGTCGATACACTTCAACTTTTCCGCTGCGAAGTGTCGTCATCCTCATTGTGTTGCAATCACGTCACAGCGTGTTTCCCAATTAAAATGTTTTTCATTTCCCATTTGCATGTAGAGTTCCGTTTGACCTGTTTCCACATAGAGGGTAATAGTCTTATTATATTTTATGAAGCAGTGCATGCTCGAGGGGGCCTGTTATGCGCGCCACTCGGCTCAAATGCCTCCTGGACCTTATTACGCCGCCTCTTTTATGTACGTACGGTATTTACGTACACAGCGCCGCGACCAAATTATACCCATGTGTACGCGGGTTAAATTAACTTTTGAAAATTTGAATTAATGTAACATTATTTTATGCAAAGTTTTTAAGGGTTAGGCTTCTGCTCCGTTATGATCTGATCCTCGCCAATTCAGTGTGAGGTATAATTAAAAAAAAAAAAACCCTTTTATATTATGTTCTATAAAACTCCTGCTGTGAATAGTAACGCTGTAAATGGCTCGTCGTCACTCACAGCGCATAGTGTGGCAACCTGTTGCGGATTTAGTTAATGAGAGGAGTTCAGTTTAATTTATTAATACTATCATCAGTCTGCGTGGATTTCAGCGTATCGTAGATACACCTCGCAGCCCCTGGGAAATACCTAATTAATCTACATTGTTAATTGCATGTGCTTAGAATGTGGTGCTTTAATAAAAGTTACACATAATCTCGCTGCCAAGGGAGTTCTTCTTAGATGCTGCGAGTAATAAGCAGACTGAGCTCAAAGGATAATTCTGTATTATTTTGAGGGCAGCATTTGTGCTCGTTTAATGTGGATCAACTGAATGTTTCGACGAATTGTGAGAAGGAAAACAAATCGAAAGCAGATAACTTTGCGTCTTATTCCCCGACTTTTGGCGTTTACACAAATATGTTTGCGACAACAATTTCCTTGTGGATGATTACCGGGGACTTGATTGCCTTATCTGCAATAACAACTTAATCGGGATCGACGTGAATAAGTCCGCTCATTATTTTCTCTTATCAACGTACTCAAGGAGATAAAAGCGGCAAGTTATTCTTATGGTCGACGTTTTTATGTCGTCAGAATAGGGAAATAACGAAGTCATAAATGGGAGTCGGACGATAAACAAGCTGTAGCTTGGGAGATAAGGGCGCTGGGAGAAGGCGGACCTCGCACGGTGCGATTTGTGCACGTAATTTCGTTAGTTGAGGTGTGCCATTTTATTCCAGAAATAGTCTTATTTTTGCTATCTACAGTTCGTATTTAAATGAGTGAACCTCAGAAAAGAAATAGTAAAAAGAATAATAAGCATGATTTACATAACGTGGCGTTACATGGGCACCTGAAAACCTGAAGTATGAGAAGTATTTCATAATGATTCCGCTTGAAAAAAATGTGGTCACCAAGTTATTAAGCATAGGGCTAGATTTATGCATCTTTGTTCAAACTTCTACTTTTAATAAATTGACAATTTACTAGACAATTAAATTATATCTGAGCCTAGATCTTCTTTTCCCTGAAACCTGTCCTAATGTTTACTTATTATGTTTTCATTTTGATTTTAGAGACCAATTTTAAACTTAAACTCACCTTATGGTACGGTTTGTGTGAGTTTTATCAAACAAATCTTGGGATATGGTTGATACTAGGATAAGTGTTGAGGGCAATGCACTAAAAGTCGTATCGTGAGGACACAGCATAACTACACCGAGAGTATAAAGCTTGTTCACCTGCTTTATCTACATACGAGTATTTGTTAGAACTCGAGTCCGCTGGATGTTTATTTAAATGAAATTTAATCATAGTAATAGCTTTTAACCGAGGCTGTTTTATTTCAAAGTTGGTTCACATCCCGAGTGCGTGTATTATGTAGATTGTTTTGGGGCATTATGCTGGCGCTTGATTTAAGTGAATTCTTCACTTGTTTAGAAAGAAACGTCATTACCGTAAATGGTTCTTGCAAAGCACAAAAGTCGTTCGGGTAAATAAATGATACTTTTTCTTTAATGTCCCAGAAATAAGTCGAAATGTTGAGGAAAAATAGCCGTATATGTCATTGTTATAGTCATACATATTATAGGTACGTTCTAACTTCTTAACAAGCATCAGAATGTGGCTTTGTTATCTGAGTAAATAAAGACAAATGTAAATGAAAAAATTGCATACCTTCATTACTTGGTAAAGATTTCACCGAGCTCATCACTTAAACATTTGCATTTTGCACCAAGCGGGACTCGTATCTGAAACCAAATTGAACGGTAGGTATATTTAGAATAAAAATTACTTAAATTATAGTTCACTGAAAACCAATTAAGTCCAGTCGTTTACAGCTCAAATTATCCAAATCTCAACCATTGTCCTTCTAATTGATGCACAATTACACTGATTCCACTTAACCCCTCGAGCACCCTCGAGCGAAGTGACGCCGCTGAATAGACGAGCGGCCTCAAACGGTCTCAGTCGACGAAAAAGCGACTGAAATGTTAGACTTGGCGTGAATGCGCTAAGGGGAAGAAAAGAGCAAACTCGCCTCGAGTACGTGAAAGATTAGATCTGTGATGTCGGGGTTAATTATTAAACGTTGACATTAAATATACCAAAGTTCCAAAAGTACTTGTTTAAATTGAATAAACAATTTTGATTTTTACGTAGTTTGTCGACATTGGTAAATACTTCATGTATTATAAAAAATCCTTTAAGTCCATTACTGCGGTAACCATTAGGTAAGTACTTAAAATTATGACGAAAGTTAGAATAAAAAATCTTCAACTCGGTTTACTGCTTAGCCTGAAAATAACTTTAGGAATTACCTGATTTATGCGGCATCCAAGTAAAAACTTAATTTACATCTTAATCACATCAACATCATCATTTCAGCCACAGGAAACATAGGTCTCCCCCAATGACTTCCACATCGCACGGTTGGTAGTATTTATTTACTAGTAATATTTTGAGTTCAAGCACATTAGACCCTAATTTTACTCAAACACCGTGACGACAGCTAGAATGACAAGCCAAAGTGCAAAAATGAGTTCTCAAGTTAAGATGTTACGTCACTTATTACGAGCTTAATGGATCCTATAAAAAGTTGATGAATAAAGCATGTTATTTGATATAGTCTTATTTTATTGTATTGCATACAATAATATAAATGATCAGATCAGGTGACTGTGTTTACAAAGAGGTGTTTACACTTAGTTTTAGTTTAAACATGTTTAGGTATTTCTATAGGTGATTATTATAATTTTAATAAGACCAATGATGATATTGGGAAAACTGTGTTTCATTAATTGTATTAGAGGAACACTGTGTTTGGTACCCTATATTTTTAAAATGATTTCACATTTTACCTAACGAACTGTAATTTATTTTTGGTTTTTTACTGAAAAACAAATGAAACTTTTTATTTCTTAAGTTTTCTTCTACATCAACTGAAATCCATTTCAGATTTCATGTTCAACTGTAAATTGAGTTTCAAGTTCAGGGTAATAAAAAGCGAAGTGACAACATCTAACGATTCTGTGTGTCTGTTTATTATAATAAAACCACATCATTATACAAGAGTAATAATGTCGAATATAACTCGAGGAAGGCACTTTGTAAATTTTAACTTCAGTAATAAAAAGTGAAATGACAACGTCTGACGAGTCTTGTGTCTGTTTATTATCACATTTACATTATTTATAATAATTATACATGAGTAAATAGCTCGAATATGCCTCGAGGAAGGTATTAGGTATAGGTTGAAATTTTTATAATTCAACCGCATAATAGGTATACGAGCAGGAGTAATTTGTCCGAAACGTGACATTGGTGGAACAGTGGCGAAAAAGTACAAGTTTATTGCAATCAACAAAAGAAGAAGATGATTCAAACAAGGTACTTTGTTTGCTTCAGTTACCGCAATGAGTCTGCAATACGTTCTCTATATTTTCGAAACTTACATTATTCTAAAACTGTTCCCGTTTCCCGTGTGCCAAGTAGAGATGAAACGGATAGTTGTTTGGCCGGATACCGGATACCGGATATCTGGCGAGCTGCTAGGCCGGATAGCCGGATATCCGGCGGCCGGATAGTTGGCCCTTTGACGAGTTTAGCGCCGTACAGTGCCCCGATTGCGCTAAAAATTTTACGACTTTAAAGATTTAACGACGAACGAACTTCAGCTGTTTTGACAAATCCATATCGAGATGTTATTTTGACAGCTAGTTGAAACGTAGCATATTCGTAACAGAGAGTAGCTGCGCCTTCGAGTGAAGTTAGAAAATTCTTCAAAACGTTCAAAACAAAGTAAACGTCATTATTTTCTGTCGAAAGTAGTGCAACCACACCATGAACTTCGAAATCGACCTTCGATTCTAGCTAAATATCTCATGTGACAATTTTGTATCTGTTTTGCGCATAAACTTTACCCTGATACCGAATTTGCACCTCAGCTGGAATAAAAAACGAAGCGCAACTGGAGAAGAACCGCCAATGAATTGGAGACGTTAAAAATTAGCGCAATCGGGGCCCTGGTGCTTCGAACGCGATCAGTGGGTCTAGTAGATTAAACAAGTCACACTTTTCGAAAATCGAATCCGTCCGAATAGAATGTCAGATTTTGCCACTTGTCTAGGGGGCAGATCAATTTTATTCATCATCGTGAGTGTGTGATTGAATAGCGAAAGTTAAATTAGTTTACTTGCTGCTTAATCTGACTGAACTGCATCATGTCATCAGACCATCAGTGAAAAAAAGATCGCCTATTTTATTTGGCAATATTTCGACATTAACAGATATTTACTATTTATGTATTCGTCATTAGAGTGAACAGCCCAGAAAAAGAAATTAGTTTTTCGAAAGGTCTTAATATGGCTTTATTGAAACTTTTTGGACTTTTTAATAAAAGCCGTCATTATTATAAGTCATATTATTGATATTTTTACCTCAAGATTAATGTATTTCATTTTATTATAGGAAATTGTCGTAGTTTTTTACTATCCGGTATCCGGCCCGATAGTGAGTTACTATCCGGTATCCGGCCCGATAGTGAGTTACTATCCGGTATCCGGCCGGATAGTAAATTTAGGCCGGATATCCGGCCTACCGGATAGTTACCGGATATCCGTTTCATCTCTAGTGCCAAGCATTCCGTATTCGTTTGTTGCGTACCGTTCCGCTGGCCGAGGTATTCAGCTGACTCGTATTTCCAGACAAATAACATGTTCCATCTGATAAGAGGCTGTCGTCGGCTCGTCTGTCTACAACCAATCGCTCTTGGACGTTTCTTATCCCGGCTTGTTATTGCACTGCAAAAAACAAAATGGCTTCTCGCTGTTGTTTCAGAAAACACATTATGTGACGTCGCCTCGGCTATTTCTACTTGGAGCACGTGATTGTTAGGCTTTTTCCAAGCTGATAAGATGATTTGTTTATAAATTGCAGTTTACATTTAGTATTTTTTATTTTGAACTTAAATACAGATTTTAAACTTTGTCTGTCTATTTATTAATTTATTATTACGACAAAGGTGCCTAATTAAACAATTTTGAAAAATCGGTAATTTGAACCTAGAAAAAGGACGCGAGCCTTACTAAGTTTACGAGTAGGTATATTAGGGAAGTCGTTTTCCCAAATCAAGGAAAAAATATTTATGCTTTGATATCGGGAAGTGCAGAAGACTTAGAAGTACATAGATCGAAAACGCCGGGCGAAACCACTGGCAAAACCTTGTTTCTTATAATGACAACGAGCAATGTAACGATAAGTTCAAGTGCATTCGAGATGCATCCAATTATATTTCGATTGCGGGCGAAATCCCGCGTTCCATTATTCCAGAGCCGTCGAAACTGCATTGTGATGTTGCATTATTTAGCTGGTTATCCGTTGTTTGACGCGAAAAGAAACGTTTCGGTCGTTTTTGGACCTGCAGTCCTGTAATCACGGCCTCAGCTGCACGTTGCATTATGAATTTGTTCCCTTTTGTGCGGAGTTTTTAATTCTACCGGTAAAATGTATTGTTCATGGAACAAAAGTCGCTGGTGTCATTGTTGTTGGCCAAAGTTCATTTAAATTCCGTGCCCGTGAGAGGGAACAGTAGCAAATATGAATTCCTTTAGTCCTATTGTCAAACTGCTTTTGCTCGCTGCGGCGTAATGCTTTTAGGCCATTGTGCGGTGTGCAGTGGCGAGGGCGATTCATTTGTTACCAATATTGTGATACTCGTACCTATTTCCTCAATAACTTGTGATAATTGGCATTGGAAATATTTTGAATCGAAAATGTGCTAATCTAGTTTTAATATAGAATTAATGTTTTCCAATAAGTATTGAGGCCCGTATTTATGAAATGACACCTAAAACTCGCTATTCTCAAATCCTGTGATTGGTTAATATTGAAAATCCATTAAAGCTAAATCCAGCGATAGGGGCACTTATACCTATGTTAAATAGTTTGCTATTTTCGTTTCATATCAATGAAAAACAATCTAAAACCCTAGTATTTCAATCAAACAGAAAAACAATTTTCCAACATTTGTAAACGAAGAGAAATCAGCTCGTATTTTCCTATTAAAATTTGCTTTCATATGACCTAGGGCTAGGTCCTTTATAGCATAAGTTACGTTGAAATGATAAAACAATATGGAGCTGAAATTGTACACTTTTCTGATAGTTAATTATATTTATAGAATTGATATCCCATTATTATTTGCATGAATTGAATGAATTACGTACTTACCTAACCTAATTATGCTTTTACGAGTAGTTACGTAAATGATAATTTAATTTCCAGATAAAATAGTGTTTAATGAAATCACGATTACATTATTTCGTTTTCATATTTAACTTCCATTTCACACACCTTATTTAATGCTGATAACTTCGTGAAATTTTGGCCATTCTGTGTAGGTATATTCTGATGGATCATCAACTTTAACACTATAATATCATCTTATTTAGAAGTTATGTACGTGTGTGCCACTATAACATATCTTTATAGTTGTGATCCTGTACAAAATGTATATTATGTTGCTGATAATGATATTACTGCGAAGACTCTACAAGTTATTAAATCTATATCTGTTCATGTAGTAGGTACTATCTATCCCTTCATTAGGCCTATATTTCACCGGGACACCATGGCGGCGCAACCAGTCGCCGGCTACCAACAAAATGTATACAGCTCTATAGACAGTTACTCACCTGGTGTCCGTTTGGTTGCGCAAAGCTCTATATATTTTGTTGGTAGCCGGCNAACCAGTCGCCGGCTACCAACAAAATGTATACAGCTCTATAGACAGTTACTCACCTGGTGTCCGTTTGGTTGCGCAAAGCTCTATATATTTTGTTGGTAGCCGGCGACTGGTTGCGCCGCCATGGTGTCCCGGTGAAATATAGCCCTTAATGTAATTCTTGTAAGATTATTAATGATTAATAATATGTAATCTTAAACCAATAAGAGACATGAAAGGCCGGTTGACACTCGTTCAGCAGCAGCCTTTTCGAACTATTAGCAAATCATTTTAAAACGAATCAAAGCCACAGTTCCAGCGCCAAAGGGAAAGAATTGACCGCGCTGGCGGCTCTCCAAACACGTCTCTCTTCATCACGTTTTACAGCGTCGCAACAAGTTATGGACCAATTTTCGGGAACGTTAGGGATGGGATTGAAGAATTTAGGTACTTATCGATATAAATATGTTTTATCGATACTTATAAAAAGTATAATTTCAACATATCAATATTTTTAGTAGAAGCCAATAATCATTTTTAAAGGATTTTCCAAACTTACAGATTGTTTAAAACTTTGAGAATTAGCGATGAAGACAGGGCAGCGATTTGTTACCTACTTTTAGGGACAAACTTACGTACCTCAATAATATTAATTTGAACAATGAGTTGCGTTAAAAACAAATTATTATAAAAGTAATAGACCCAAATGTTAACTGGGAGATAATGCTGAGTAGCAAATTAGCAATATGTTCTCATTTGGAACCGTTCTTATAGCTATAAAGTGTATTACAAGTACAAGTAAATAAATATGCGTCATTATGTAACTTGAACGTAATCAGGGATGTTATGGATATCCGTAACCGTAACCGAAACTTTCGGATATCCGAAATTAAAAAATATCCGTAACCGTAACCGAAACCGGTATAATATTATTCTTGTATCCGTAACCGTATCCATAACCGAAACCACATAATTATCCATAACATCCCTAATCGTAATCATCATAAAATATGAAAACATTTTTTTTTTAATTTATTTAAGGTAGCAAACAGTCATGTATAGTAACAAGTTTTACATAAGTATTGAGTTTTTACAATAGACCAAACAGTGCCTGTAATTGTGATTGTAAATTTACTTAGTCATCGAGCTCAAATATCGACATCAAATCGAGTAAAAAACATCGACAAAGTGAAATATCGTAACATACAACGACCGCCTTCCCTGAAATATATCAGTTTGGCGAGTAATTCACCATGTATTTATCAATGTCATCGTTTTAAAATAGGTTCTATGAAGCCTTTTGTGCGCGACTGTACCCCATTGTTCACATTTTCACTACGTCCTCGTGGATCGATGTCATGTAAACATACAAGAACTTGGTGACGTTAATAGCTATGACGCAGTTCAAAGAAGAAAGCTTTTATAGTAAAAACCTAAAAATTAATTAACTTGAAAATGAGAGAAGAGAACATATATATTTTCAACTTGTACTCCTGACTGGTAAGACAAATTCATACATATGGAAATAAAAGAAAAGAAAAAATTAGGGCTTTCGAAAAATACGTGTGTATTATGAAAACACGTTAACATAACTGTACCTCTAGTACGAAAAACTTTCGAGTTCGTTTCGTTTGTGTATTCAAAGTGTCATCGAAAAATTTTGTATGAAAAATTAAACAGCGCCCCCTAGGGCGGCTATAATATAGGGGGCGCTGTTTAATTTTTCATTCAAAATTTTTCGATGACACTTTGAATACGCAAACGAAACGAACTCGAAAGTTTTTCGTACTAGAGGTACTGTATCTAAACAAGGAAACGAAAGTAAGCTTTACCTATAATGAGAAAAATAATGACGTAACCAACCAATTCGAAAATGTTTACTAAGTTTCGATTGTAAGGATGACTAAGCGTTTACTTACTGAGGTTCAATTTAATAATAATTTATTACTAAAATAAGACGAAAGCCGAATTCCTTTCATTATTGTTATTATAATTTTCGACATAAATATTTTATGTTGGGCCGTTCGCTAAAACCATCTACATAATGTACAGATCTCGGGAATAACTTGATTTCTACAATTATTAAAGTCAATTTTCATTATTCCTGGGCTGAAATGGGGGGTTGCGAGGGCAAAGCAATTTTGTCAGGGGCCGACTGAAACTTGAAAAAGGAAAATTACACAATTTGCTAATGGCGACGGCACGGATAATAATTTGTTACTTGGTTTTTATTACAAAAGAAAGGTATTAATGAGAATTGAAATTTATATTTGCGATTCGTCGCAAACGAATAATTGTATCGGCAATGATTACAAAGGGATTTTTTTTGGAAATACACATTTGAATAAATAACGAAATGAGATAATCACTAAACAAGAAACGGGAATATTTGCATTGAGTCAGGAGGAAAAGTTGTGCGATTTTATTTGTGATGTTAAGGTTGTTTTGGACATGAGGCAGGGCAGGGCAGGTCAGGGCGTGGGATAAACGACTTTATTAAAAGCTGGCGGTGGATTGTGGCGGCAGGTGAGTTCAATTCCGGCTGGATTACGGACAGCGGTTAAGGCGGAGAGGTCAGTTGGGTTGTATAAACGCGCGATTTGGTGGCAAATTTACAACTTTTTCTCGGCTCGGGCAGTAAACTGGGAAGCAATCTCGCCGTCGGTGCACTAGTGATGTGACGGATCTTTCGTCTTTTAGATTGGGATACGCGGAGATTGAGTAAAGTTAAGTAATAAGTATGCCGGCGTTTTTAATTAGAGCTCAAAGCTCAGTCCCGGCTGTCAAAAGCTGATAACGGGAATTAATAAACACTATTCCTTTTAAAGACAATAAATTGGTCTCTGCTGGAACACAAACGCATGTTTGGGATTTGCAACTTCATTAAATTAAAACAGAGTAGGTAGGTACTTAAAGTATTTTTTTAATTTAATATAAGTAATGTCGGGATCTAATACTTATACCAATATACCAATAGGTAAGTCTGGTTACAGAAAAGGAGCGTAAGTAGGTACGCTCCTTTTCTGTAACCAGACTTACCTATTGCTATATTGTCATACTTAAGTAAGTAACTTAGTTTGGCAGCGCGTAATATGTAACGAGATTTTCTTCCAATGAATGTAACAATCCCATTTTTTCTCGTGATCTAATTCCATTATAATTGGCCCAGTTCGCAAAAGTAATAAGATACGGCTCTAACGATCTCAAGTAAGTGGAAATTTAGACACAATGTTACAAAATGTAGTTCCAGTTCATTGTATAAAAGAATTGAGCAGATGGCATGTTATTAAAAATATTTTCCTACTACATAATTTTAATTTAATTTAGATGTGGGTTTGTTCGGGATCTTACTTTATTGTAGGTACTTAGTTGAAAATGGGACGCGTATTTGCAGGTTTAGGTAAACATCAACTTTTCTTGCAAGCCATTTGAGGAAAGATTTTGCAAAAAGATTAAGATAAAAATTAAATAAAACTAATCAAACATTTCTCGAACCGAACGTTAGGACCAAATCGGTTTTCGAGTCGCACTCGCACATCGCTACTGCCGAGTTAGTTCACAGAATATTGCGGGCGCGGTAGGGGAACCTGTTGTACTTAGGCCAGTTTTTCGAATTTTGATTTTTTGAAAAATAATGGTGATAGTTAAACTTGTCTACTGCAGTTATATTTAAAGATCATTTAATTAACTACATAATTCATTCATAAAATTGTGTATAATTTTAAAAATTTGGGCATACTAGCTGCTAGAAAAAAAAAGGGAAAACTGTCCTAGGTACAACAAACCAGGTGTACCTTGGACCGTATACGTTGTACCTATTTAAATATAAAAAAATGCTTGTATTCGCTTCAATTTGTAAATTTTCTGTTAAATTATTATTTGAAATACCAATTATTACAGTTATTAGCAACAATATCTAAGTAAAAGTATTTTTTAAAAAAGATCCTCATCCATATTTTTTGTACTAATTCTTTTTCACAATTTTTTGGCAACAAATCACTTAAGTTTAAGCCGGCTCTCCAGTCCATGTTTAGCCTTACACAATCAACAAAAATATGACAATATTCAACATTTTTTCTAGAAAATTTTGTTGAATGTTGATATGTTATGTCGTGTAGGACAAAATACGCGCTGGAGTGGCTTTAACTTGCAATCTAGTTTTTTTAATTTCTTATCATTTAACATAAATTCTAGCAAAATATCCATTAAAACCGCTTTATCAACAAAAATAATCTTAAAAAAATCATATGAAGATACATTAAACGTAAATTTAAAAAACATTAGAAATTAAAAAATATATATATCAAAAACAGACTTTAAATTGCTATTTTGAGGTCTTCGGGGCATTGTATCTATAACAGTATAATATGTTGTTTTATTACAATAAAATTCAATGAAAATCAGTGACCAAGGTACATCACTAGTTGGGTGGTCAAGGTACAACATTGCGACTACTTCACTTAATAAGCTTAATAAACCCACTTCCATTTGAGCTTAGGATCTGAAACTCATATCGTCCAGTAGCTAGATAAATAAAGATTATGTTCTAACTATAACCGTTTTGTCAAACATGCAACATTTTTCATAAATTGACATGAAGTAAATCTCCAAAAACTCACTGCGTCAGTGTAAAATATTAAATTACCATTTTTCTTGTACTTGCACGGCGTCGGCGAATCTTAGCTAACTTCACGTTAATATTGACAAATAACGTTTGTAATACCCTAGACAACTTTTCATAAAACCGCATAATTTAAAAAATATATACAATTGTTTTAGGTACAACTCTGTCCAAGGTTCAACAGGTTCCCCTACTAATAAAATGACAAATAGCTCACGGTGCTGGGACGGACACACGGGCTGGCTGTGCGACAAATACCTAATGGTATAACATCGGAACTTAACACACACAGACCAAGGTAAATAAAAACGTTTTATACAAAACTACACAAATGATGGAAATAAAGATGAAAATAATATACTTATCGATATTAGCTATTAGCAGTTTGACGACGCTTTCCCTAAGAACTTTAGCTACAGAAGTTATTTTACATGTAACCATTTTCTCGTAGGTACTTTACTTATAGTAAAAAAATATTACGATATTTCTCTTTTGGTAAAAGCATCGAAAATATGGATCTAGATACTGAAATCTGAAACACTACTACTAAATATTACCAAACTTTACTGTGATATTATTTAAAAAAAAATAGTTGCAAATAATTGTACTTTCAGAGAGTCTAAGAATAAACTTACCAGACTCATCATAAAATGGGTTTTCTGTGCTATTTACTCATAGATATTTGCCCGAAGAATATCTACCTAATCATATTTTTGGCACACGTTTTTTAGGGACATAATCCGAGGGAATCTATTTCAAAAATCGGCTTCGAACTATGACTGCTATGACGCGGTGCACGTCGAACGGAATTGATTTCGGCTTTAATCCTGTACACAAACAAACCACAAAAATGGTGATTGTATTTTTACCAAGACAGATTTGATATAATGTTTTTACAACCTAAAAACTTCCTTCTTTTTCTACCATGTACCAAGTGGCGAATCATCGTAGCTCGGATAGTACTTAAGTACAGAATTATCTGTATTTTCTGACAATTCATGCTTGAAATGCCCCAAGAGACTGTAAAGTGTGAAGTCAACAGAAGCACAAAACCTACTTAGTAATACAGAAGTAAGTACCAATTGCCAAAGAGAAGTCGGACAGGGCTCAAAATAGCAAATACGAGTGTATGTTCTATTACAATTTTCTTTCCACGAAATCTATTGAAAAACTCCTCACTTCACCCACTCTCAGAGACATTAATTACCGTTTGTAATGCATAACAACAGAATTCCTATGAATTCTATTCCCGTTTCAGGATGCCAAACCATTCTGGAAGCATGGAGTAAACAGCAAAAAATATCAAAATTAAATTCATTCGTTTCCGAGAAAAATAATCATGATATCGAATACGAGATCGTGATTTGAATTCACTTATTTACCAAAACATGATCATTTGCATTCTATACGATTATATGGACTCGGATAAATTGTTTTTAACAGCACTAGTAATACTCATATATTATAAACAGTTTTGTTTCGATTTAACCACGTGATTGTGTACATGACACTTTTAGGGCTCGTATGAAACAATGAAATGTGAATTTACACAGAAGAATCGATTAAATCAAATATTGAAATTCAGTTGTATTAATCTTATGCACTAATCTCAAAGAACATAATATTAATATGCTTGAGTTTTAACTTCGTTTCATTTTGAGTTTAAAAAAAAATTAAGAAAGTTATGTTACATCGTATGAATCGATATGGTATGTTTGGAAACTTTTGCCGAATAATTAATAATAAATTAATCTTAACCTTTTGCATCGTGGTTCTATCACTTTGTTATCGATAATTCACCGCGTTTGCATCGATGATGTGTTTTGTTTAAAGTTTATCGAAATAATAATACTATTTTCCACAATACCTGTTCTCCTGGACCGTGTGTTGCACCATGTAGTGCGCATCCAGCGTCGTATCTCAGGCGATGCACAAATTCTTCAGCGCTTTGTGCAACAATATCTGCGATCGCGACGACGACGGACGGAATGTAGGTACACTTTAATTACGACATTGTACTTAGGTAATAGAAAACTAAGTCTGAGGAATCTGTTTTAGAGCTTTTTTGAGATTAACCCTGTCTTATTACGTCTTCTGTTTTCTTTGGGTGTTGTTTAATCGTCATGTATAAAGTGTCGCTTTACTATAGAAAACACACTAGATTATTTTCTTTTTTTATTTACTTATAGTTAAGTTTTTGGTAGGTAAAACCTACTCAAATTACTATTTCGTTAACCCTAGCTTTCAAAATATAGTTGTATCAAGAGTGGTTTTATCTATGAGTCAATTATTATTGGTTGACAGGAATCAAACTAGTGAACCCAGTAGTCTGAAACTGGAGTCGTTAGGCTTTAATTCGTCACTATGATCAGCATTTATTTTAACTATAACTATGATTATTAAAAAAAACTTTACTGCTAATACAATAGTTGGTGTAGTTAATCCTATTAGTTGGAATCCGTTCACACAGTAAATTATTCTGATTTCCATTAGATAGGAGTTGTGATGAATGTGCCATTAGACTAATGAGCCAAACGGACTGGTATGGACTCAATAAAATTTATGAAATCTATTTTTTCCTTTTGTTGAAGAAAAAGTCTAATTAAATATGGTTCAAGTATGAATCTACACTTGCAAGCTGTTGATTCATACAATATTGAGGTTTAATTAATCATTCAATGAGGGTATCCGCGATTGACAAATCCGCCAGATGGCAATACGTAGACGCGAGGTCCAAATGCTGCATGATTGGTTATTTTTGACATGACATTGACAGAAATGTCAAAATCCACCAATCATGCAGCATTTGGACCTCCCGTCTACGTATTGCCATCTGGCGGATTTTTCAATTGCGAAAACCCTCATTGTGCAAGAATTAATAGAGTTTAGATATCTACCTACATGTTTCACAGTAATGAATTTCAGGTTTCAAAAGCTATTAGGGGCCGTCCATAAATTACGTCATCGATTTTTTCAGATTTTAGACCCCCCCCCCCCTACAATCATTCTATCGTCATTTCTTAATGACCCCCCCCCCCCCCTTCTCCCAAAATTGACGTCATTACCAGTTTGACAAAATTAAAACACTTTGTTATAGAATCACCTTTTTTTTTAATAGAGTGATTCGTAAGGAAGGTTTATATGTATAATACATGTAAGTACCACGGGCGAAGCCGGGGCGGGCAGCTAGTATTATATGTAATACTAGCGGCCTCCTGCGACTTCGTACGCATGGATCCCGTTTTACCCCCTTCATCTACTTTACGCGGTTTAGATTTTTTCATACAAATGTTTTTTCCCGCTAACTCCCGTTCCCGAGGGAATTTAACAATATCCTGTTGTAACTAAGCTTTAAGTTTACTAAGGTACCTGCATGCCAAATTTCAAGCGTCTATCTTACGCGGTTTAGATTTTTTCATACAAATGTTTTTTCCCGCTAACTCCCTTTACCGTGGGAATTTTGCAATATCCTGTTGTAACTAAGCTTCAAGTTTACTAAGGTACCTGTATGCCAAATTTCAAGCGTCTATCTTAAGCGGTTTAGATTTTTCATACAAAATGATTTTCCCGTTAATTCCCGTTCCCGTGGGAATTCCTAAGTATACTATAACCTGCCCAGGAGTATGAAGAATAATTGTACCAAGTTTCGTTAAAATCCGTCGAGTAGTTTTTGTTTCTATAAGGAACATACCCCCCCCCCCTAATTTAGAATGACGTAATATATGGACGGCCCCTAGTAACTCTATTTACATGTAGTTGCGGTTTTGGCTCCAGCTCCGATTCAAATAACCAGAGTTATTGACGCTCTATTGATGACATTCAGTCTCTATTTCAGTATCGTTCGTTCGTTCGTTTCAGCCAAATGACGTCCACTGCTGGTATATTTTGATTAAATAAATAAACATTTATCCAAAATCTAGTATTTCTACTACATAGGCTATACTACATACTACTACATAGGTACATGAAAACAGATAGACTAGGTATCGCCCATATTCACAAACGATGCTTGCTTAAGTGAAGCAGCAAACCGAACGCACAGCGTTGAATAGAGCTCTGTGATTGGTTTCGAGTGTGTCACCCTTTGTGTCCACGAGCATTGTGAGACCTAATATTAATATTTGTGAATACGGGCGTAAATATGTTGCCAATAATGAAAGCCTGTGCGAAGTCTGGGCGGGTCAGTTAGGCTCTAAATATGTCGTCGAGCCAAACGTGTACAAGTATTACGAATTTAATCTCGCAGAAATGTGTTGTGGTACGAATAGCAGCCGTACGCTGTACGTCGTCCGTGACGCCCGGGAAAAATTTAAACCAATCTGGCGCAATCCGCACATGCATTCTTTATTAAAAATGTGAACACGCGTGTCTTGCGCGGAATAAAATAAATAAAAGGGATAAGGCATTGCGAAATTGACTTTTTAAGACTGTATTATTGTATTGTTTGAAATATGCATGAAATCCTAATTTCCAGCAGTACCGACGTCTTTGTTCTGTCGATACTTCCCAAAATATTATCTACAAGTTCGTGTGATCATGATTCTTTTAAAAAAATTGTCCTGTAAAAAAGTTTTTGCTATGGATCATTATTGGATTCAAATTATTTACATAATTTACATCGTATAATTTTACATTCATTTTGAACTTTAACACAGGGGTTCGAGGAAAATTCCATTCGGAGAGCAACTTTGAAATAAACTTGAATTATACAAGAAGAAGTGGATAGGTGTGGAATCGAAACAATGTATGCTTATTGCAAACTCGGGGGAATGCGCACCCGTTTCGCTCTTTATTGGTTGTATTACAAAGTAATAAGGTGCATGTAAGCAAACAACTTGTGTGTATACAGACAGACATAGCCTGTCAAGTAGTTGACACGTTCTTGGCAGTATATTGCAAGGCGGATGACGATGCTGCGAACTATCCCAAACAAGCGCAAGCGAAAGTGTCAACACAATATA
This sequence comes from Ostrinia furnacalis, assembly GCF_004193835.3. Classification (NCBI taxonomy): domain Eukaryota; kingdom Metazoa; phylum Arthropoda; class Insecta; order Lepidoptera; family Crambidae; genus Ostrinia; species Ostrinia furnacalis. Next base: position 176,844 of record NW_021133072.1, on the reverse strand, counting down.
TGTATGTTACGGTTTATATTGGGAGACGTTTGGTGTAGATATCTGAAACATACACATTGGAGAAAGCTACTAGCAGATGAGAGCCTTTGCCATAGGGCCTAAAGTTAAAGAAAAGCTTGCAATTTAAAGTTAGGTTAAAATAGTTTTATACATAAATCTAATTAAATTAAAATAAGATTCTAAATTATTGAAGTACCTACCTACAAGGTTTATTTATATTTTCTGAAAAATTCTAAGGATTTTCAAATTATGTTTCAGAAATATAATTACAAAAGTACTGTTTTTCAAGCATGAAGCAAGCAAGAATTAATAAAAAACTCTAACAGTGTTGGGGCAAACTCAAACTTTTCACTAATCCCAACTAATCCCAACTAATATTATAAATGCGAAAGTAACTCTGTCTGTCTGTCTGTCTGTCTGTCTGTCTGTTACGCTTTCCCGCTTAAACCTCGCAACCGATTTGGATGAAATTTGGCATAGAGATAGTTTGAGTCCCGGGAAAGAACATAGGATAGTTTTTATCCCGGTTTTTGAAATAGTGACGCGCGCGATAAAGTTTTTCTGTGACAGACAAAATTCCACGCGGGCGAAGCCGCGGGCGGAAAGCTAGTCATTAATAAAATCCACGATATCGGTTCTCGGACGAACAGTTCATATCCTGAGGTATTGCACCCGAAGCAATTGGTATTTCATTGAACGGATAATACTTGTAACTGCAATATGAGTATTGGAGTAGAACAGTCACAGAGCAATAGCACGTTGCAGCGGGAAGTTTTCCAATCTAACTTCATGGTACATCAGGAATTGCTCGCTTCTTACGTGCGCTCTAAATGTGATTTTCGGTTCGCTATCTATGTCCTTAGGGTGGGCACAGACTTCGGGAGCCAACGCCTGCGAACCACATTCCTTAAAGCGTAAGGTAGACTACCTACGTTCATATTCGTGGCGAGGCATGTGCTACGCACTTGCGATACTCCGTACTCGTATGTCGCCAATGTCTTTACAAGCAAAGCACCTCAGAGTGAGCAGAGCGTACGAAGCTTGTAGACGTAGGGGCGGGCATTGTGTAGACATACATGGATGACAGATATTGGCTCCGTGCACGATTACAGCGCCAACTAGCGTCCACAACTTTGTGGGCTCTGTCACATTGACATTTAGGTCGTATATTTGTGAAAAAATATCGAAATGAAAAAATAATAAATATTTTCGACTAATAAATTGTTGTGATATCACGATTTGGGTGGAAAAAAGGTTTTGAAATCATTTTGGTCATTCAAATCAAATGAGGTAAGTCCTAAAAGTGTGTTTAATTTTGATTGTGTCAGGGTTTGTTTACTTCATTTATAGTTGTAGTTTTACAGTAAAACAAAAAGAAAAAGCTACTTTAACGGTTTCATTATATAACAGTAAATATAATTAAATGTTCCTGTATCGCTAGTAATAAATTAAATATCGTTTTCAGATCGAAATGAGTATTGTTTTGAAGACCGGGTTTGTGAGTGTTACAATATCAAATTCCAACCACAAACCGTATTTAAAGGAAAGTTGTTGGTATTGGCTGGACAAGTCCGAGATGTAGAAGAATTAGGAACAAAACAAGGGCAGAGTTCAATAATTCACGCTCTCATCATAAGGCAAACATCTGTGCACAACAACTACTGTGACTCATTTTTGTACTACCACGTTGTATAGTCTAGTTATTTCCAAATTGTAAACGGCTATTAAACCAGCCCTATCGAAATACAGTCCACTCTTTTATTTTAGTTCCCAGTAGGACCCTTTTCATGCGATTAATTAATGATATTAAAATGTATTATGTAGAATCGCTTTGCCATTGACAGATACATCTGATGACAGAGCTTACATTATTTCTACTTTTGACCACCATGAGCGCTGCGATAGATTATGTTACCCCCACCTAGTACTTCGCACCCAGCGAATAGACATACATAGCTGGCAGAGGCAAAGGTTTTACCACGTGCACATCAATCGGCGGCATTTATAGTGGTACAATACAATATGCCAACGTGTGTTTGCAAAGTCTGTATCTGCCTTTACATGAGCGTAGCACTGCAGCGAAGCGCTAGTTCATTTCGTAGCACTGAAAGTGTTTTTGGGCGTGATTTCGGTAATGAATACAACTTTCCCCGTAAACACCTTTTCGACTCTTTGAATGGCGGCGTCGCTGCCTAAAAGCCGTCCATATAATCTCAACGGTAAAAGGTGACTAGCAACTACTGTCACGCAGCGAGATTAAGGGATGGCGTTATTCAGTATGTCAGGCCAAAGCGAAATGTTCTGTATAAATAATCCGGAATAAAGCCTTCACACAAAATGGGCTACACGAGTGGGAGGAAGGAGAGATTTATCCTCTTGAATCTAATCTTGCGGATGGCGAAGAGAGCAGTTTCTACAAAAAAATCGTCTTAATTCTCCCGCTACAGTAGGTACATGGAAAAATTCCCTTCAGTCCTGAGGGAACTCATTTGGTTGAAATGAAGGGACGGTGACGCTTAAAGGGTCGTTCGAATAATAAACGATACATCTTTTAATCTTTGTTTCCATAATACAGACATATTGTCCGACTTCTGAAAGGGGCGGAAGAGGAACGGTCATTGTCTGGATACCTCATACATATACAGTGGTTTGGGATGTGACATCTATTTGTGTTAGTGGTGGCCGACTTGCTTTATTAATGTTTATAGCATGATCAAGCATCTTTATAACCTTTCACTTGGACAAATCATCTGGAGTGAATCGTCGTCTTGTCTTTTCTTCTAAGAATTTTCAGTCCAATTTTGCCATGTCACATGCCTATGATGACTTATAAAGTTCAATGTCCGGCTTGTGACCTTATTTGTTACACCACAAAAGTAATAGAAGTCAGAGAAGAACTCAATTTTGTAATGAAAACAGTTTGATTATCAAACTCAGTTAAATTTTATGTGTAGGACTGAAAATGGTTAGTGCTTGGCACGAATAACAATAGGGGTATAAGCCCAAAAATTAGATGTTATCTAAAGGATACTTGTAGAGATTGTTAAAGTTTGGGCCAATAATTAGAAATACTCCCGCGGATTAAGGTCCAATGAACGGATTTTTCCGTTTTTCTCAAGAGCTAATTAAGGAAGTTTCGGTATAAAAACGTTCCTTCTCGAAAATGCCTACACCTTTTGTTAAATTTACAGTGTTTTTTGCTCAATGTTAGACTTGGGTGCCCCAGGATAATACATAGGGCTTTTTTGAATGTAGGCAGACATTATATTATTAGGAAAGTTCTATCTTTTGTTTATCTATAAAGTATTTAACCGAATTGATTTTACAAGCTTTATATTGACTTCACTTGTTAGTATGTGTGGGACAAATCTTGCAACTGAATTTAAGACCAGTTCTCCTCAACCGATTAAGCTGAAATTTGGTATACTTATGTAAGTACGATGACAATGTAATGTTATGGTACCATTGAGCTGATCTGATGATGGAGTCAGGAGGTGGCTATAGGAACTCCTTAACGAAAAGGCGGAATCGCATCGAATTTGGGTTCGTTGGATTTGTCGTTTTGAGCACTTTAGTGCTAGATAATGTCCAGGGTCCTGATGATGGATGCGGAAGGTGGCCATAGGAACTCCTAAACGAAACGGTGGAAACTCATCGAGTTTGGGTTCGTTGGATTTGTCTTTTCGAGCAGTTTAGTGCTAGATGATGACCAGGGCCCAGAGATTGAGATACAACTAAAAAGTGTAAAATAAAATTATAATAAAAAAAAAACTTTTTTAAAAACAAGCCTTATTCTGAAATGCCGTTGTACTAAAACGAAAATCGACGGCATTTCAGAATAAAGCTTGTTTTTAAAAAAGATTTTTTTTTATTATATTTTTTTTAAATTTTTTAAGAATAGGTATGTCGATTGAGATATTTGGACACTCTTGGAGAAATTAATTCAAACAAACTTCTTGATTCAAGAGATTATCTTTTACAAAAACATCTTTAACGTGGACCAAAAAAATTTAAGCGAAGCGCTGCACGCAGGCCGCTACCAATCGATCAACAATGAAAGCATTGGGGGAGGCCTATGTTCAGCAGTGGACGTCCGAACGAAAAAACTTTATTTCAGCAATTCATATTTTTCAGGAGCTTAGACGTTATAAGTAGGATCCAAAACTATTTTGATTATAATTTTCAATGGAAACCCTCTATTGACCATATGGTCAATAGGAGGAACCATATATCAAAACGGTAAGGCTCAAATACCAATAGTGACTTGTAACTCAACACCAGGTACGATTGCGGTAAAATACCTGCCTTGTCCTGCATAAAAAAAAAAACTTCACAATTTGTATCCAAAACAAACCAATACAAATAAGAAAATGTTTTCACATGAACAGGCATCTTTTCACAATGACATTTGAAAGCCGGGATAAAGGATAAATAGGAAAGTGTTGTTAGATCCTTGTTGCACATCTGCCTGTCGTTCCCTGTTTGACGTTGACAGGTCGCAGACGCAGGGCCGACCCGTGTCCGTTTAAAAAATAAAGTTATTACAAAAATCCTTTTTCCGTATAGACGAAAAGGATACCTCTGTGCAGGTGATGGAGTGTGTTCTCGGCCATGATTGAATAGTTTTTGGTGAAACCTGTTGGGTAATGTTACTTAAAGATATTGTGGCTTTTAAAAGTACTTACTCACGCATATTTGATGATATAGATAGTGGAAAATAAATGATAGAAATTCTTCATGTAATGTACGTACAAGTATTCTAAACTCAAATATTAAAGAATGTACAGTGTAAATAGGCAAGGGTATAAATTACTTATTCGCACAGTGACTTACCGTTAGTTAGCTATAAGCCCTTTCTTGTAAATTGGGTATATTTTCTTCCTTTACGTATAAGATTTTCAAACCCGACTGTGCACATCTTGCAACGTATTTCAAGTTATTTACATTTTTAACCTCAATCTTGCTCTCGGTAAGTAACTTATTTGTTCACGAACTCCGTTGTGTGAACGGCCACTCTCATCCTTTACCTTTGTGATCTAGTTTCCTAAGTTAAGCCCGATTCTTATGGTGGGGTGATAGAGTTTAGAATCGAGTTGCAGGCAGCTGTTCCACAGACAGTACCTTAGTCGATTCAGCGTCGAGAGTCAGACTTATTTGGTCACGTAAGTCGGTCCGAACTCGCTCTTCGCGTAGTTTCTAATCTGCTATCAAACTAACTTTTTTATTACTTGGTAACAAGTAAACAACGCAGCGGGAAAATTTGTTCCCCGTACGTGGGTGGAAGGAGGTTATGCTGGATATTCAATTGACTTCACTATCTATTTTAGATTAAATCATGTTTCATATACTGAATTGGTTCTGCCCATCTCTGAAACGGTAAGTTATAACAGCAGATCCGTTGATATAAATAAATGTACACACACAGAAGCAGCATTAGCAGCCTACTACGCCTACGCCTATTCTCAATTAAAGTATGGAATTATACTCTGGGGAAACAGTACAGATTTCATTGACCTCTTTATCATGCAAAAAAAATGCATCAGAATAATAGCTCAAATAGACAATACGCAATCATGTAAACCCTACTTCATTAAATACAACCTACTTACCTTACCATCGATATATATTTATGATACATGTATATTTACTTACTAGCTGTGCCCGCGACTTCGTCCGCGTGGACTAATGACTTTGGGTAGGCACTTTTAATAATTTAGTCTAATTATTTTACAAAGGCCTATGTTCAGCAGTGGACGTCCTATGGCTGAAATGATGATGATGATGATGATTTTACAAATAGCTTTTGCCCGCGACTTCGTCCGTGTAGAAGTCGAAAAAGTTCTCATAGGATTTTTAAATGGTTTTTAACGTTATTATCTAAATGTTTGAATACTATTTGATCGTTTAAACACAGTAATGATTCAATTACATAAAATTTTAATGATACTTTTCACGGCTTCGCTCTCATGAATGTTAACGACCGTCAAAAGCACGTCGATAGATGGCGGTCACTAATTTAGACTTTGATTTGCTCGTTTAAACACAGTGAATTATTCAATTACATAAAATATNAAGTGTGCGTTACGATAATTGGAATTACAAAACTTGTACTCAAAATCGTGATAACGTGAAAAACAATATCGATTGTCTATGTTATTAACTACTGTTCCTTTTCGTTTCCTAATTTGTTAAGAATGTATGGTATAATATTTTGCCATAGTTTTTTTATAGGCTTGAAATTTATTGAAATCCAATTTAGTAACCCTGTGGTACAAATTATCGAACCGGTTGGCTAAATTGGACCGAAGCTCTGAACTCGTACTTTGTTGATTTGTGCTAAATATACAACAATCATGTTAATTAATACTTATGAAATAGTAAGTTGAATAATGTATCTTTTATTATATACCATGGACATTAGCAAAAACAAAAGAAAACTATGTGTAATATGGGATTGAAAAAAACTGGTCCAAATTAGCGGACTCTCCCTTATTTGACGGTTATTGATACGTCTAATTAATGCTAGTCAATTTACTCGTTAGTACATAGACGTAGGATTTCCTGTGAGTTCTAGAGTAATTCTATATAATACGTACCTACACGTATAATGCTCATAAATACGTTTAAACATTCAGTTAAATATAAATAACTGTGGGTTAAATCTAATGAATCAATTCGTAATGCATTTGAGAAGGCAAAAGTTGGCTTAAATGGTTTTGAATATTGTCAGTAATTTCTTGATTGAAGATTTGATTTTAAACACAGCGAAAAGTTGCCTCATTTTCGTTTATTTGCTATGATCAATTTAAATCAACAATCATTTACTCAGCCGATTTTGAGTAGGTATGTATTTCAAAAGTATGACTAGACATTATGATGATCTTATTGAACTCAGACCTTTAAACGTTTGGTTTTTTCTTAACAATGTCGAAATATTTGCAAATAAATGTCCCACACAAGATTGTCAAGTGCTTTTACGTACCCACATAATGTGTCTGTGGCGCAAAGCACAATTATCTGCGCCACAAAATCAATGTGTACTTAAGTGAGAACAAATAAGTAGGTACACGAAATATTTTGATAATGGGACCATAGTCTTCTAGAATAGAATAAAATATATCTATTTGTCTCAAATCAGGTTACAATTATTATAATAGCACAGTGTACAATACGAGTAAGTAGTGGTATGAAACAAAATGGTCTATGACGTAGTGATTGCAAGAGACGTACAAACCCTGCCATAGCCAAATATTAGGCCAATCAAAATGGCATCATAGCGTTGTCTACCTACTTCAAGTTATTTCCCTATTTGGCTGTTAGTTCAATGGGGTTTACGGTATTTCTTATGATCGCTGCATAAACGCACAATGAGCACTTATCTTTATATGGAATGTCGGCACCTTTGTGAATTTTCGCATTCTTATGCGAGTAGAAGTTATTATGTAGTTACTAAAATTGCACATCACCAATAATTCTTACTTAGTCTAATTGCGTAGAGGCTGTATGTATGATTCACTATAATTTTAATATAAATTACGGATAATATATTACTCGACTAACAAGATTATTTCTAAATAAGTCTTTTAAATAAAGACTTTTTTAAAATAGAATCATGTTTACTTTTTAACAAGTGATCGCCTACAACTTCGTTTATGTAAAGCTATCTTCTTTACAGAAATATTCTCCTGAAATACAGTTTTCACTAGTTTAGGAGTCAAGGCTTTAATATATCAGTGTATTTTAAATTTGCATTATTGTAGATGTTTCTATTTCTATGTTTTCACTTACTGAACAACATCGATTTCTAATTTTAACTTTGTAATTGTTTAGAGAGGCCTATTGTTCAGCAATAGACGTCTTTGTTACTGAAATGATGATGATGATGAATAATCGAATGTTTTTTTTTGTTGAGGTTGCGCTACGATAGGGACCTAGAGCTACCAGGAGGTTACTTTACCAAGTCGCAAAGGTGGTCAATTTTCAAGTGAAAAACTACGATTAAAATCGCTTTAAAACTTGTAAGCCAGCAACACCATGTAGGTAAATATTGTGCCAATATACTGAACGGCGAATTATTCAATATGTCGGTTTTAACGACTTTCTGTAGTTAATTTATCGATTCGATGCCTAATCATAAAGGCTATTACATTGTAAGCGCGCGCGCACATCTACTGACTGATTCTATACAGAAGGGGTGTCTCACTAGAATGCCTATATCTTCTAAGAGCTGAGGTCCGTATGCTAACCATGAGTTTACGTTAGGTGTGCTCGCTAGCGAATACGTCAAAAAATGACATTAAGGCTGAGTTGCACCACCAAACTTTGACCGTAACTATAGCGATAACTGGTGATTTTTGTATGGAGTTTGACAGATTTTTGACGTTTGTTGCAGTCAAAGTAAGATGGTGCAACCCAGCCTAAATGTATGACATACTTTTAAGTATACTTTCGAAGAAATAAATCTTCATAGATTTGTTTGACGTACTCGCTTGCGAGCACACCTAACGTAAACTCATGGTAAGCACACAGAGCTGTATTGTCGACTTGATTCGAGCCATAGACATCTGAAATGACTCGGTAGCGAATTAGACTGCCTTAACGCGCTCCCCAAAAAATGAAATCTATCTCACTAGAATGCCTGTATCTTCTATAGCCGAGGTCTGAGCTCTATTGACAACTTGAGTCATAGACATCTGACATGACTGGACAGTGGATTAGAATAACTAGATGTTATTTTCGGTCAAGCTGTAGATCCTGGGGCTACACAGGAGTTGCAGCGGTGGGAACGAGAGGCGGGAAAAGTCCCGTTGCCTGTTTTATTCTAGGGGAATGCCTGTTTCTACAACACATCTAATAAATAGTGGTAATAGGTGCTATTTTACAACAGAAACGTGGAGGCTATGCGCTGTTGGCTGTACGTCGAGGCATCTCAGTGAGTCATGGCCCAGAAAGCCGGCGCACGCCCATAGAAAGCTTTTAATAGCGTGGCAATTTTCAAGGTGCAATGATGAGGGCGAAATTAGACACGATGCAGATTATAATTTTAACTTAGCTATGCGAAAGTTATTATAAGAAAAAGAAGTTTATATGCTCGTATGTTTATTAGAGATAGTTACAAATTCCGGTCACATTAAACGGCTGTAAATTCTTAATTGAATATGCTTCAAAAATTTTTCAAATTTCGCTTCAGAAAGTCGTTTGAAAATAAAGTTTCGACACTAAATTAAAAATAAACAAAATATATTACTCATAATTAAAATCACAAAAACGAATCGCCTTTTTACAGGCAACAAATCCGTGCTCGAAACGTCACAGGCCAAATTAAAACTAATTTATGTTGATTGAATTCATAATAGAAAACTATCAACACACAATTTCGACCGCTGCTCATAAAATATGGACGAACCAATGTCCAACGTTCGATTTGTGATTAATCGATAAGCACTTTAAACTCACTCACAACACGCAAATAATGTTTTAATTCGAAACACTCTTTCGAAACCCGATAAAAAGTTTAAAAGATACATCGAAACTCGAAGCAAATAATGCTGGCTGATAACGTTAGCACGAATATTGTCCGGAACATCAAATTTTTGTGCCAACTCCATGCTGCACTCGACCTTATTTTAGTCGCACTAAAGAACAAAATTCCATGCGGGAGAGATTCGTGTCAGTCCTTACTTTTTTGAAAAAGGAATCATTCGGTAAGGCTTTCCATTAGCGGGCACGCGCCGATGTCGACAAACAAATGACATTTAAAAAGAACTCGATTTGAATTTGTTTGAAATTGGAACGTCTCGGCGGCCAATATAAATGATGTCTAGACTCGGAACGATAACGCAAGGAGGTTCGTTGCATTTGTAAATGTTGGGGGCTCGGTGACTGAGCGCCGAGCGGGGATTAGGGCAAGAGTTATTGCAACAGGTGATAGGTATATTTTTCATGCGGGCAGTAAACAATGGAAGGGTTAAGTACTTAAAAATACCTAATGCATTAATTTATTCATTGAAAAACAAATGGTTAAAGGTACATTTTCCAAAATAACTTTAGGCACATACGAGTATAAACGTTTTAATAAAATGAATGCGGCTGTATTAAGCAATTATCAATTTAGACGGAAGTATTATTATTGAACATAAAAAAGTCTTCTTTGAAGAGGTAAATCGAAATGTGCTTTAACAAAGTAAAGGCAAACATTGAGTTTTTGTTTGTATTTCAAAGTCTTGTTATCATCTGCATTATTGGTAACCACAAACTAACTATGGATGGTTTGGTGCAAATCAAACATCATCATGGGATATAGGGTTGGCACAATGAAAACTATAACTGTAAGCAATTCTATTGTCGTACGATTTTCAGCTAGCAAAAATTTTTCATACTGTGAATGTTTATTTCAGCCGATTGACTATCTTTTTACATATTTATTCAGTAGACAGGCACTGTATCTTTACGAAGAATCAATATTAGATTTATGTGGTCAGAGTAGTGTTTTTTAAAGCAAGAAGCGGCTCTTTTCTGTAAAAGTTGAGATAACCCTTTGTAGTCCTGGATCACCTCACAAATATTTGATTCTTCCAGGATTAGAACTCGTCATCATTAATTTATAACTAGATATGAAATAGCAATCGATATAATCCTCAACGCATAGACTCAAAACTCCATAAGTTTATTTATTAGTCATGCCATCCCTATTCCCAGAGCAAAGCAGTTGAAGCGATTTGGCGCGGAAACGTTTGCGGTGGCGGAAGTCGCGTGCGCAGCCCGACGCCAATCGTAATCGAACTCGATTGACAATCGATTCGTGAGCTACGAATAAGTGGACGATCCGAGAGTCGTTTTGAAATGAAAATGTAGAACATTTAAAAGTTACGTTCTATTGGTTCTATTCTTCACCAACAAAGATTGATAAAATGGACATAGCAAAAAATGTGGCTAGCTGGAATAACAGTGTACTAACCGGCCATTATGTGGTAGAACCGACCATAATGTCGGCTGAACTGCACCTTGAATGAAAACCATGTAAAACCATCATGGTTAATCTAGTGCAGGACACCTTGCTTCATGAAACGACGTCATCAAGAAGATAGTAGGCAGCGAGTATAATAGGTTGGACGTACGTCCAGCAGTGGACGACCATTGGCTGAAATGATATTAATCGCAATACCATTCGATCCTTAGTAAGTGGCGGTACTAGTACGGACCGCTTTTCTCCCCAAATCTATATTGAGTTACCCTCCTCCCATAACGCCCTAAATATTATAATTTTTAATTTATGTGGTTTTTCTAAGTTTAATGATTGCCGACAGCTTTGGATCAATCTGAAAAAAATATAATCAATCACAAAAACACCAAAAATTATTTCGATTTTGAGATCAGAAATAAAAAAGTGTTCTCTGAATTTAACAATTCATTTTCCTAATAAACTTACTTACCTTTAAAACAGTCAGTCATATGCAGCAGTGGTAGGGTTAATACTGGGACGTGTAAAAGTGCTTTTTAAAGTCTATTTGCAGAAATAAATGTGTTTTATGAGCTACGTGGAGTTAGTATGACTTGCGAAAAGTAGCTGGTAAGCAAGGTAGGATAAAATGACGCGTATTGAGTAAGACCTCTGTCCAGCAGTGAACTACTCTGGACTAACAATGATGATGACAATTCTTCAATATTGAGAAGATCAGAATAAAAGAAGATATCACGATTCAGAATTGCTAAAATCGAGTAGCAGTGGGCGGGGTACATTGCTTGAAGAGATGATGGCCGTTGGGCAGAAAAGTTCTCGAGTGGCGACCACGGGCTGGAAGACGTAGTGTGAGCAGGCCTCCTACAAGGTGGACCGATGATCTGGTAATGGTTGCTGGAAGAACCTGGATGCGGGCAACGCAGGACTGGTCGTTATAGATATCCTTAGAAGAGGCTTTTGTCCAGCAGTGGACGTCATTTGGCTGAAACGAGCGAACGAATCAGGATTTGTCAACAACTAAATCTAGATATTCTATGTGCAACTTTTATGGATGGATGGGCATTACACCATAGTGTTGTAGGCAATATCAGAGCTAGCATTAAGTAACCGCAGGGTTCTGCCCGGCCGTCCGAGACAATTACAGCGTTTACCTGCTGGTTACACAAAACAAACAGATCTCATTCTAACGCCTTGATTGCTCGGGTTCAGTGTTTTGAGCTTTAAGTTTGAATCAAGAGCTTTAGGGCTTTATTTCACCGGGACACCATGGCGGTGCAACCAGTCGCCGGCTACCAACAAAATGTATACAGCTCTATAGAGAGTTACTCACCTGGTATCCGTTTGGTTGCGCAAAGCTGTATACATTTTTGTTGGTAGCGGCGACTGGTTGCGCCGCCATGGTGTCCCGGTGAAATATAGCCCTTAGAGACGTACCTATAGGTGACCTAAACTTTTGAACGCAGCTTTGCTTCGCGTGAATTTAGTCTGTTACAGAAAGATATTAGTCGCGCGGCTGTCCCTTAAAGAAAAACAGAGCAAAACCTATACTGTTTTTTCCTGGGTTTTAAACTATCTATAAGCCTAATTTAAATACCAGTAATTGGTTTAAGCTTAATGTTTGTATGGCCAGGGGTTTTAACTGTGTACGAGTATTACGTCCGAGATGCGAACGCAGAAACGTCGGGACGTTAGCTCTTAATAACTTAGTTTATAGATGTTTCATTTCAAATCCTGCATATTTTTATTTAATATACGAACCTTTTCGTTTAGGAATGAGTATTGTGTACAGTAAGAAGTATTTCCTATAATAAAAACAAAAGTCTAAAGCCCAAGTTTCTTTCACCGCTTCTCGACGCAGCCGAATATGTTGTCGCAAAGGTAATCTATACTTAGAACGCCATAAATGCTCTAAAAAGGGCGTGCATACTAAACGAAATTTGAATAAGCAACGCGCCTATTCTAAGCTCGTGACATAGTTCCAAAACTGGCGGCTAATTGCTGCGGTTTAGAGTTCAAATTGCCGTGTCGTTACCGCGATTGCCTGCGGTCGCACTCGTTAGCGGTGATCGTGGATCACAGTCATTATAAAGCCTCGGCTCTGATTATATTGTGACAGGAAGGTTTTGTAGACTCTAATTTTGGATTTCCACAATTATACGAAGTTATTTTTACACGGTGATTATTAGAATTTTAAAGCTCTCGTGATCTTTAGAGAAGCGAGTTAGATCTTTCGATCTTAGGTTACAATATCAGGGTGGGATACACCTATTAAAATTACCTTTATAATCGTTCCAAGTTTAACTAAACTCAAGGAAGACTTGAAAATCCGAAAGGAAAAGCTTCTGAAATAAGTAGGTACGGAAATCCATCGCTCTATGAGTCATACTCGTATCAGTCGCTCAAGTTGGTTTATAAAGTGTCACGCCGACTTGTTGTCTCAGTTATGCATACAATAGAAGATAAATTCTATCTTACGGCTTACGGTGTGCGCCAAGATATAATAATGATTGTCAATTTTAGACGATAAATGTATAGGTATATCGTCAAAAATCCATAAAATGCCTTGATTAAACGATATAATATCGCGCATCCCAGGCTAGCTGGTATTCCAACAAGGATATGGGAAGAAAACTCATTAAAAGCGATCCTGCGCCACAGCCTGCCTTTTCCAGCAGCTAATATTACAATAAACAGTGTAATTACTAGAAAAATAACTAAAAAACCGGGCGCGTACGAAAGATCGTAAAATATTTTCTCCGAGTACGAAATTTATAGGACAGAAAATTAATCTAATGATGACAAGACTAACTAACTTGATCTCGTCATTACAGTTAGTGAGGATATCAAGAAAAAATGCCGAGTATTAGTTATTGGCTAATACATCAAACTATTTCAGGCCAATAACGGAGAAAATCTATTTTTTTATTTGCTGCCACAACCACACAAATCACTAATCCGATTGCAGAAAAAAGGGGAATGTGCTAATTTAGATAATGCACTGTCCTGACAGTTAAGATGGGTTGCACCATCTTACTTAACTTCAACAAACGTTAATCTGTCAACTCCAGACAAACAACATCGGTTATGGTATATTTTTAAGAATGTAAACCCTTGAAAGGAGGCTGACATTGTGACTGAGTTTCTTGCGCTGCTTTTTCTCAGCACTGGCCCATTTATTATCCTGAAGCAGTGGTAAGGTTAATACTGAAACGTGTAAAAGTGCTTTTTAAAAGCCTACTTGCAAAAATAAACGACTTTTATGAGTTTTTTTTGTTATAATTACGGTTAAAGTAAGGTGGTGAAACTCAGCCTTAGTGTTAGTTTTTTGGATCCTAATAGGTTGAAGTGGATTTTTAGCAATAAGTTTGCACGAATTGTGATATTTCAGCTTTTTAGGTGCTTACTCTAACTGCTATTTGGTCTGCACAATTAGGTACTACATATTTATCTATACATAGATAATCAAACTAGAAATACCTACTTACTCAGTAGTTTGATATACGATAATTAACGAATAAAACTGAATTAGTACAAACACTGGTTTAAAACCAATAAATTTTACAATCTATATCCGGAAAAAAATCATAATTGCGAAATTTCGGGGAATGATTTAATCCCAATCACCAAATTGATAGTAACGTAAATGCGCCTATTACCGCCAGTTTAAGCTGACTTTGGATAAACGTTAGAAAATTAGATATGGGGCATTCCACGCGAAGCGGGCAGGTAAAAAAAGTCGACGTTTCCGATTTCAGTAATATTTGAGTATGTTCTACCTATACATATTAATGATACGTGTACCAAATATTTTTGTAATATAATGACTAGTTTAAGAGTTATGGGTCTTCGAAGTTTTCGACAACCGGTTGGCATGCAGTACTTCAAAGCTGATTATGGAGTCATAAAATTATATATTAAAATAATTAAACCACGGGATTTATTACTTCATTTACCGTGCTTTTTAACTGTATTTTTGGAAACGAAAAAAAAATTATTTTTTTCTAAAAAAATGCAAATTAATTTTTTTTCCTCGATTTTCACAAAGTTCGACCCTTTCGATTTTTTTAATTTTTTTTATTTAAATAGCTAATACTGTGTAGAACATTCATGCCAACTTTCAAAGTGGGCGTGGAAGTGGATTCGGAGCTAGACTGAAAATACTGCCGAAGGGTGTCGTCCAGCGCCGCGCCGTCGCGCTGCCGCGCCTGAAGCCCGCCGCCTGTGCGCGTTTAGTGAAACTGACAAGCAAATAAAATCACTTTTGACGGAATGTTTTGTAGACTTTTAATAACACCAAGACATTTTTAATACCTATTAAATACTAATATGCGTTATAAAATAAAGTAGTAGTAGTAAATAAAGTTGCGTTTTTCCGTATCGTGAAAAATAAATTACATTACTCGTAACTGTGAATATTTCCTAACAAAAATAGAATGAGCTGTTATTTTTATACCTTTCGAGTTACAAAAGGCGATTATGTGGGAGGCAGACGGTCGTCAGTGCTTTCATCCTATTCCTATGAAATTAAGTGGCTCATAATATTTTTTAGATATAATGAATAATTTCATTCTATCTAGTCTTTTGAAAGGTCGTAAATTATTGGTAATTAGAAGATATTGTGGACCGGATTAATAGATCCACCAGTTAATTTAGGTCAGGACTAATACCCAGAACCGAACCGAACCGGCCGTGCCGCCCGGCATGTGCGGATACGCCATAACTAGGCTTGTGTAGTACATGTACTATCTACTAATAGGAAGCAATTCCTTTAATTAAGTGAACGAGAACGAAGTATTCCGTCTTGGTCGTTCAAATCGGTCTTTTAGTTCACTTTAGTACAGCCGATCACTAATGATAGGTGTGAACGAGACGTGAAATTGGTGACAGCCGCGCGCGAGCTAGATGGATTCGGCTCTGTGAGTGTGTAGCGAGTATTTTTCAATATTGGACCATAAATGCATATGAATAAAGACTTTTTTCGTTCAATCTACCTAATAGAATCAGTGTACTAAAATGTGCTAGTTAATAGTACTAGAAGACCGAACTAGTTCATTTGACCGATTTTCGGAGTTCGGAGCGATCCTTTCAGTGTCCGAGTAAGAATAAGCCTGGCCATAACGTATTTTTTAGTATTTAATAGGTACTAAAAATGTATTGGTGTTATTAAAAATCTAAAAAACATTTCGTCAAAAGTGATTTTATTTGCTTGTCAGTTTCACTAAA
The DNA here is from genome assembly GCF_004193835.3 of Ostrinia furnacalis. Taxonomy (NCBI): domain Eukaryota; kingdom Metazoa; phylum Arthropoda; class Insecta; order Lepidoptera; family Crambidae; genus Ostrinia; species Ostrinia furnacalis. The sequence goes on along the minus strand of NW_021133072.1, from coordinate 160,661 downwards.
CGCGCACAGGCGGCGGGCTTCAGGCGCGGCAGCGCGACGCGCGGCCGCTGGACTCCACCCTTCGGCAGTATTTTCAGTCTAGCTCCGAATCCACTTCCACGCGCGTGAAAGAGGAACAAACATCCAGACATCCAGACAAAAAGGTTACAGTGAGCCAACCATAAAAGATAGACATATGCTGTAGCGGACTTTTTTGTAGAACTTTTAAAGGGGAAAATCCTATCATACATAATTTATGCGAAACTTTAACCGTTTACGCAGCGTCAGCTCTCAAAAGGAAAAAAATCACTGATTTGAAACATTCTTCATTGGTGCTCCGCTCCTAGTGGTCTTAGCGTGATGATATATAGCCTAAAGCCTTCAGGGATTAACGGACTATCCAACACAAAAAGAATTTTTCAAATTGGTCCAGTAGTTCCTGAGATTAGCGCGTTCAACCAAATAAACAAACTGTGATTAATAAATTGCGCCACTACAAACCGTACCAACAGATGGCGCTGTTACGATCTTACTATGGCAAACTCCACCGCGCATACAATCCTGCATCGCGGTGACGAAGTTTTTTACCCTGCCCAGTATATATAGACAAACCAAGATTGTGTAAATTAAATGTTCTAACTCCTTATGGTGGTTGAGCGTCATGTTCCACAACTTCAGCTTTATAATATTATATATAAATATATAATATATAATATATAAATATATAATATATAATATATTAGTATAATATTAGTAATTAGTAATATTAGTATAGATAAGAATATTAATAATTTTACAAAAATCAAGGACACGCATAATAGAAATACCAGACATATTAAGGATAAACTTTACTTACCTCAATCAAGAATTAAAATGTTAAATACCAGCCCCTACTACATGTCAGTGAAACTATACAACAAACTTCCTGAACACATAAAAACCGAACCTAACATTAAACGCTTTTCTAAAGCTCTGAGACAATATTTAATACCTAAATGTTTCTACTCAATTAACGAATATCTAACAACTGACCACCGAAAATCTCTCTAGATACTTTAATTTGTAATCTGCTTTATTTGTTATTTTTTAGCATCGAAGTACCTATACAATTATGTCACTTCTCATAATATTATGTATAATGAATGTATATAGCCACCTACTCTGTTGCAATACCTCCTAGGTCACTAAGTCTTAAGCCCATGTGTATGTAATTTCCACCATTACAAAAATTGTCACTTAGTACGCAATAAAGATTTGAATTTGAAATTTGAAAACTATCATTACCTGTTTTCTCGACCGTTATTATTCGTCTTAGAAAAATACAGTTGGCAAAATATTTTTTACTATATTTTCGTAACTTTGTACTTTCGTAACGGAATTTTTTAGTTGATGTAAGTAAAGATACGTCTAGCTAGAGGAGAGGTCAGCTAAAACTTAGGATTAATGATACCTATGTATATCCCCTTCTTTCAGATAAAATAAAAATCCTCTTAGTGTAGGTACACAATTCGATTAAACAAACCTTTTTTATTTGGTAGCTTAATTACGAAATCAAATCTTAAGTTTTTCTCGCAAGTAAGTATTACTCGAAGCGGTGGCAGCTAAAGCGGCTGACGAAAATAGATTTGGTTTTATGATTTAAACTCTGACCGTGTATACCTGACGTTTAACATTTTAATCGCGAGTCGCGCTTGGGGAGCTGCGAAATTGTGAATCGAATCACGATCCGGACGTGAGAAAGTAATCAAAATTTATATTCTTTTCTTCAATCCCAGTGACATTACAAGTTATTTTAATAAAAATTCAATTCCAATATCCATTCGTTGATATTTCATCAGGATTAAAGGCACATTTCAGTCTTTGAACGCTTTCGTTTTCTATGAATTGTGAATTTAGATACAAATGGAAAAACCATTTGCAAATATATTTTTAAGACGGCAAATTGAAATTGCTATCAGACGTCGAGTCGAACGCACTATTTAGATGACGAGATTAAAATGAATGTCTCAGAACTCAACCGAATGGCTCCCTTCTATTTATAAGTAAATATTTGATATTTGTACTCGTAATATATTTACGTTTGAAGCGTTTTAACTCTTATAACATGGGTTTTGCTATCTCTTATAAAACACTTAGGAAAATTAATCTGCGACGTGGTTTCACATTTAGTTTATAGGTTACATGTTTCGTAGGGTAAGTGCGTTAGTTTTCGTCCAATTATCGGAGTTGCCAACTTTGTGATGCGAAATGAATATCTTAAAATACCCTTACTCATATGTATCATATGTCATTTTAGTCCTTATATAGTCTACTTTACGTTAATATTATATGACAATAAGTAAATACCACGGGTTTTTTTATAAAAAATATTTTATGCAAAAGAGGCGATTTCACTAGTTTTCGTCCAAAAAAATCAGTTTTCGTTCTAGTGTACGCTAGTTTTCGACCACTGTGTAGAAAAAAGGGTGCAGTTGAATTATTAACTTAAAACCAATTCTACAATACAGTAACTATGGATTGTGGTATATCATTTGAAAGGTAATTTTGTTAGCTTTCAAATGATATCAAAAAGATTTAAATAAGTTTCTTACCTAAATTTAGGAAAATATTGCAATAGGTCGAAGGACAAATGGACGAAAACTAATCTACAGGAATAGCTAATTTTGGTTTTCGTCCACCCCAGTGCTTGCTCATGACGTCATGGACGAAAACACAACAACGTTTAAAGCTGTTTTTTGTTTTCGTCCACATCTTTTTAACGGTTTTTATGGGTTTATCACTGTTAAAAAGTGGACGTAAACTAAAATGTTTAATGTAATAGCAATAAAGATCATATTGGAAGTAAAAACATTGTATTTTGTAGGTCCATTGAAGTAAAATGATTATTAAAAATATTAACTAGGTGTCAGGGTTTCCGTCCACGTGGACGAAAACCAAAATCTTGCAAAATTGTTATGCTAGTATTAGTCCACTTAATTATCTAAGATTTCTATACAAAAACTTTAATAAACCCTTAAAATAGTGTTTATTATGCTAATAATTATACATACGTGCCAAAAACATTACGTAAAGTAGCTAAAACAGTAATTAAACATATCATGAAAGTTCCCTACCGGCACGTTTTTTTTCTAACTTGACGACGTTTTCCATTCACCTGTGTGCAGCAGCAACTTCCGTAGATTTTTTTGGAGTTATTACTTGTCAAATTACATTTTCATGCAGGCAGAACTGTTACTTAGATATTATAGATTGTAACAAGTCCAAACTTGCACGGAAAGGTTTGTATTCTAATTTTCCGTATTTGTTTGTCAAATGGACGAAAACAGGAGCTGGACGGAAAACCGGCGCAATTACCCTATATCATATCTAAGAAAATTAAGTGAGATAGATCTCGGTAATGACATTTCTGTCTACTTTAATTTTTACAATTTATCATACTACGAATGGGGCTTTATGACAAAGCTTTAAACTGATATAGGGATAAGCTTAACAAGTATTAATTACGCTACAAAATTCATATTTATTTAATTTTATTTATTTATTTAAATGCACAACCACAGAATACAATTAAATAAAATTGCAATGAGATTTTATAAATAAGTAGTTTTCTAGCAATCATCAATACTATTGCGTAACCCAATTATAATATTTTGTTTATTTCAAAACTTATTATGTAACTTGAATTACCAAATCGTGCCTTACAGAGCAGTGCAAGTCAAAGCACAGCAATGTCCCCTTAAATCATACAAACCCCCAGCAAACGCAATTCGGATAAACATTCTTATCCTGATAGCGAAACTTATTCCAATTGCGTTTTCATACGGTCGTATCTCCAAAATATTGTTATGGCCACTGTTTGATATGCAATCAGCCATGTTGTTCTCATGAATAAAATTATGGTGCTCGTTGAAATGCTCGGCTGGCCCGTCGCCGGACTGCTATGGCCCTGCGGGGTACACTTACTTTCATTTTAACTTCCCAACGATGTGAAAATATTCCTGGGCGCGTTTATATGGCCGGCCGGAGAATTGCGGTTCAAACTGGAAGCTGAATTTAGTTGTTCTAAATCATTAGCACTGCTCACCTGAATAATGTATCCGCAACTTTTGTATGAAATTTCACGCTCGGTGTATAATGTTAACGTGTTATATTTTGAGTTGTTTTACTTACTGAGCGAGCTGAGTTCAGAGGTTAAAGAGTTTGACTTTGAGAAATCAGTTTCAAGATCCTATGTTTTAATGACTCTTCCTTTTAACTTGACTAGCGGCCGCCCGCGACTTCGTACGCGTGGATCCCGTTTTACCCCCTTCATCTATCTTACGCGGTTTAGATTTTTTCATACAAATGTTTTTTCCCACTTACTCCCGTTCCCGTGGGAATTTTGCAATATCCTGTTGTAACTAAGCTTTAAGTTTACTAAAGTACCTGCATGCCAAATTTCAAGCGTCTAACTTAAGCGGTTTAGATTTTTCCTACAAAACGATTTTCCCGCTAATTCCCGATCCCGTGGGAATTCCTAACTATACTATAACCTGCCCAGGAGAATGAAGAATAATTGTACCAAGTTTCGTTAAAACATAATACTGATAAATCTCGTCTAAGTTTATATTTAAAAAAATGAACTTTCTAGTATTTTAACAACAGAGGACAAACAAAAGTTTTAATTAATCAAAATTTATTTATCAAAATCTTTCAAAATACCTTTAAACTCTCTCTTTAAAAGTAGGTATCCCACAGTTAGTTACTAATTTGATCTCGCTTCTTCAAAATAGTTTACTTTTTAGAAATCCTATTAGCGAAGTGTCCGGTTACGAAGAACTTTCTGGCATTTGACGTTTCCAAGCTTTTGCTTCTTCAAAGCTTTTGCTGACTGTCGAGGTCGACCTTAATAATCAGACGTGTATAATGGCAAACGTCTCCACAAAAAAGACCAGTGTCACATTAATATTTTATAGATCATTTCATCCACGAAGACGCGCCCCACCATTCTTCCGCTAATGTTTGAGTGTTATCGGTACACGCTAAATTATCCATGAGTGCACACGCACACTACAATAATGACGCACGGATTGCTCGAATCATACTCCCCGCACCCCGCGCTTCCTTTGACCGAAAATTGGTGGGGCGCGTCTTCGTGGATGAAACGTGCTAAAAAGCCAGTGTTGCTTTAAGGATTACGGAATTTGAAAGTAATTTTAAAAACAGACTGATCAGAGCTTTTACAATTAAGACTTGATTTATTTGGTTGCGTAAAGTATTCACATTCGTCAATTAGTATTATGTCATTTTAATTCACATCTATACTTATAATAAATCTGTAGAGAGGTCAATTCTGTACATGAAATATATTTTCAAAATAACTATCAGGGGGTGATTAGTGATCGATACTGATGCCAAAAATGCAATCAGTAAAATTTTTGTCTGTCTGTCTGTCTGTCTGTCTGTCTGTCTGTCTGTCTGTATGTTCCTTATAGAAACAAAAACTACTCGACGGATTTTAACGAAACTTGGCACAATTATTCTTCATACTCCTGGGCAGGTTATAGGATACTTAGGAATTCCCACGGGAATGGGAATTAGCGGGAAAATCGTTTTGTATGAAAAATCTGAACCGCTTAAGTTAGACGCTTGAAATTCGGCATGCAGGTACCTTAGTAAACTTAAAGCTTAGTTACAACAGGATATTGCAAAATTCCCACGGGAACGGGAGTTAGCGGGAAAAAACATTTGTATGAAAAATCTAAACCGCTTAAGTTAGACGCTTGAAATTTGGCATGCAGGTACCTTAGTAAACTTGAAGCTTAGTTACAACAGGATATTGCAAAATTCCCACGGGAACGGGAGTTAGCGGAAAAAGACTTTTGTATGAAAAAATCTAAACCGCGTAAGATAGATGAAGGGGGTAAAACGGGATCCACGCGTACGAAGTCGCGGGCGGCCGCTAGTTTAATCTATGAATATGCCACTAATGACTTTCAATGTGTTCAAAATTAATCATATGTTTGGGACTTGAATTTGGATCTACATTTTGGTAATACCAAGTAATGATACGAATTAAAATCCAAATATTTAGCTCCAAGATGCCCGGGCAAACAGCCGCTAGCTTATTAGCTAAAATCTCATTTCTAACTTTATAAGCTCGTTAGTACTTCTCCTCGCGTTGGAACTCAATTATCTTGTGATTGCTTCTGTGCAACGTTTATTGCATAAAAGTTAACTGTTATTATTTCCAGGGCAGTGATAAACAGATATAACTACGGCTGAGCCGCTGGGACTTATACGTATAATGGCGTCGTTATGTGAGCCAGTGAGCAACGCTCCGTTTTACAAAATAACGCTCATAACTCGATTCCATTTCAGAGATTCTTAAACCAATTAAAAGTCTCAAACTATACTCCATAAAGCAATCATAACAATCTTGAATACGTTTTAGATTCGAGTAACGATGAAATCTAAAGTTATTGTCAAATCTATTAGTTAATGTTAAAGGATGGGGGCTTGCGTGATCGAATCAGAAATGAGGAGATCCGAACCAAAGTAACTGACATAGCTCGCAGAATTGCTAAAATCAAGTGACAGTGGGCGGGGCACATAGCTCGTAGAGACGATGGCCGTTGGGGCAGAAAAGTTCTCGAGTGGCGACCACGGGCTAGAAGACGTAGCGTGGGTAGGCCTCTCACTAGGTGGACTGACGATCTGGTGAAGGTCGTGGGAGGTGCCTGGATGCGAGCGGCGTAGGACCGTCTTTGTGGAAATCCTTGGGGGAGGCCTTTGTCCAGCAGTGGACGTCTTTCGGCTGAAACGAACGAACAAACGAACAAACGAAAGAATAAACCAGGGCTGTATATTTATAAATGTAGGTAAATAAATAAATATAAATCTTCAATATGAAATTTTGTCGCCCCTACATTGGAATATTTGTTAGAGAGCTAATTTGATTCTCAGTAAATTATTAAATTGCCTAAAAATCTATTGTTTATTAATTATTTCTACCAATAAGTTTTTAGCTTGTAAAAATATGAGCACATTCAAGATTTTATTCCCAGGGGCACATTTAGCCGACGTCGTTAAGCCGTTCCAGTGAGCGTCGCATATTCAGTAGGGTAAACTACCCGGTTGTCGGCATATACAAAGGATAGGTTTTTTCTCTGTGGATCTTGGTACTTTTGGAAAATTCAGGGTCAACTCTGCTCATTATTGGACAGCAAGATAGTATAGATAGCCTAGCTGTACTTTTTACAGATTATTAATAATGTTAATGCAATATTATTTCATTTTTTTATTTTAGATCATCATTACTTCAACCATTAGCCATTATTCTGTTAGTAAATAACAGAAATTACTTTGAAGGTATCTCTTACGTTTTGGTATAGTTTAATAAATAGAAGGACCTAATACGGTGTTTTTACCCTGTTAGGTAAAAAATAACAAATTCGTTGGTACATTACACAGCACAGCTCTGTCGTTGAGCTCGCCTGTTATATTATTCAAAGTGTAATATAACGTTGTGGAGAAATTAAAACATTTCCACTTCATGCACTGTTATGACTGTACTTTGTTTAAATGAAACGGGGCAAATATCTCTAGAGAATTACTAGGAAAAAGCTTAATATCTGAACATTGGATGTAGAAGCCTTTAAAATACCCTTTTTGCACAAAAGTTTTCCATAGGCCCTAGCAATACCACAGCATTTAAATATACCATTCCAAAGATAAATTACATAATTTCTAGGAATAATTAAGACGGCTTAATCTCCCAGTTGAAGTACTGTCGATTTCCACTAATTACAATAAGTTTATATTCAGTATTCTATTGTACCTTCCCTTTGTAATAGGTACCTTAAGTTCTAGAAACGGTTTCAAGGAATCGATTCGTTTGTAGATAGGACAAAAGACTTCCAATTCAAAAGTATGTTTTCTTAAAGAATCTCACTTAGGAATTCAACACTAAATTTCGATTTTTATTTTTAAGAACCAACATTCTTAATTTTGGATCAACATTAAGTTAAGAAAATTGTTGTAATTTAAAAGGATTTTCCGAACATTTTGGGCTCCTACGATTGTGTAAGTACTGATCTCCGATAAATCCACGATTTCACATTCACTGTTCAAACACCGGTGAAGTTTACAGCTAAAAATTGGGGCAGCATACGAAACGGAAAATAAAGCTTTTAAAAAAAACGAGAATGATAAAAATAAGCAATAAACACGGCTAAATGTGCGCGTCGCTATTCGAATTTAACACTCCCTTTTTCAATTCGGCAAAATCGTGCCGTGAACGGGGAATTCGCATCGCACTATCTACATCCTAATTTATTGGCACACTTGAACGAGCAAGAGTTCGATTGGTACAATAAATTTCAAATTTCATTATTTGAAGAGGAAGTCGCGAGTTGCCAATTGCGATTCAGTTTCTGAGCACGTCGCCATACTATTGGCGTGGGTATTGGAGCCACCTGGGTTCATACTGGGAGCATCTAGCCGTGCTTGCTTTCGATAAACCGCGTGTGAAATATCTGCGGTGTTGGGCCGCATTTCCTTATGAATGATACATGCCGCGCGGCCGGCATCGTTTGCAGCGGGCCCACATACATCAGCTGCCTCCTTCATGATCGAAGGACACGCCACCTACTTCCCTCGCTTTCGGTGATATTTTAAAGATATACCCTTATATGTAAGTTTGTATCGTTATGTAAATTCAGTAGATATGTAATTGTAAGCCCACATTTTGGTTTTAGCGTAAAATGGAATGAAACATTTCTAGACCAGCTTACTCGTAGGTATTATTCCTAGAACGCACGGCACATATAATATTGTTCTTGCGTCTAAATGATTGGGATAGGTCTCATATAATTTGCTTGGTATCCTTCCGTTTGGCCAAATTACTTTTCGCCAAATTTCACTTCGCAAACAACTTATCGCCAAAGTTTCAAATCCCAAATGAACTTTTAGCAACTGTACTTTTCGCAACTAATTCATTTGGTCAAATTATCATTTGGCCAAATTTTACTTGGCAAATGTTTATATAGCAAATGTTTTATGTTGCCAAATATTATATCCCAAATAATTTGTTTGGTCAAATTGACATTTCACATACTTACCCACCGTTACCCACAAATCAAAGCATAAGGCACATGATCATGGTTTTCACAATAATTTTATGTAAAACATTGCATAAAATAGTATGGTTGCAAAAAGTAGGTATTGCAGAAAATAGTAGGTTAGGTCAGGTTAGAACAGTGACCCTTAATGCGCGAAGGCGAGCGAAGCGTGCCGCGGCAGCGGCCGCCGAGCGCTAGAATCACCTCTATTGTTATTGAATCATTTGGAAATTTCGATACAAAGAATGAAATAAGGAAATTAATGTAGAACAAATTTTATATTAACTCCCCACTAAACTAAATAACAACCACAAGCTAATTTGTATACCATTCTATGCACCAATCAAATTATTTTGTAAATAGTTTATCGTGAAATATTTTTGCCTAATGAAACATTTGGCAAACCATACTTTGCCCAACAATAATTTGCTAAACAATAATATGCCAAAAAAAACATTTGAACAAATGAGAATTTGCCAAATGAAAATTTGCGAAACGTTGTTTGCGATGTGATAATTTGGGAAACGTTTTTTGGCCAAACATTAGTAATCCAATTTGCTTATTAATTTCATAACTCATGTTATGAAACCGATGTTATTAAGCATTTGGAATGATAAACGTTTATTTAGAGGTGATGGTCAGGTTTCAAATTTCATCTTACTTCACTAAAAAGTATCTATCGTTAGTTTCATTTGCACTAAGTTATATACATTTAAACTACTAAACTAACATATAAACTTTTGAATTCAAATAAAGTTCAAGACCACGAATGTAAAAGGAGCAATGTAAAGGATGTGTAAACGTTGAAAAATATTTCCAGCCGAAACAGGCGCTTTACCGTACAAGTTTACAAAATACGGGTACTCGTATTTACTATGCACACATCCCAGCCCCATCATAGTTTTAACCAGCTCTCTCTGTATAGTTATTGCATAATTCGTAAACTTCTCGGCGAAATCTGACTTGCACCGTCACTTGTGTTCATATAACTTACAACTGTGTGAATATTCACCGCTCTGGCTTCGAAGTATAGGGGAGACCGAGGAGAGTTGTAACATGGACTTAGTGAGAGTTTACATCAAACATCTTCGCTAACGAACGCGTAAAAATGACATTAAATGTACGATGGCTTGTACAGTACATGAACAGCGTCCCTACTTCCCTAGCGGATACTTTCAATAACTAAATTCTTTATAAAATTTTTGACGCACTCGCTAGCGACGACGACATTCAATGCAAACTCGCACGAAGCACACAGAAGTGAGTTGTCACAAAGCCGATTTCTCTGCGCCTATGACAGTATGCAAGCTGACGTTTTAACGCAAATTGTGGAATGTCGAAAGAGCAACGGATTCGCGAAGCTGCTAAGTTGGATATACAGTCATAGGTTTAGAGAAATTTACTTTGTTACAACCCACTTCAGTTACAACTCTCCTCGGTCTCCCCTACCCGGCGTTATTGCTCTAGGAATGTTATATTAGCCATGCTCTGACTTATTTATACACTGTAATTAGGCCGGTCTTAGTTTGCCAAGTTTCTCTGTCGCTATAAAGAAAGGCAATATAAGTATTTCACAAGTAATGTAAAAACTTGGGAATACTGAGATAAAACATTCATTTTTTCTGGAAACTATGAAAATTTAACCTTCAGACTATAATTGAAATTATGTAAAGTTGTTTATGTGGTTTGTTTATTTAATAAAGCACACTAATTAAACGTAATATGTGGTGCTCCGGGCTTATGGAATTCCTTGGGGTTGGTAAATTAAATGTCCCCAAATTTCACATTGTTTCATTTTGCGAGACACATGGGTAACGAAACTGTCAGGGTGTAGATGGAATTTTTAAGGTCCTTAAAAGCTTTAAATTACGTCATACTCTAACTTCGAAATAATTACACTGTTTCATTAAAATTTAAATATTGAATATTGTTTAGGTAACAAACTAACGAGCATTTTAAAGTGTTATTTATTTAGTAGTTACATGTCATGAAAAACTTCTTAAATTTTGACGAGAAATGCACAAGAATTTATTCCAAAATACCTATTGGTTAAAACAGGTTCAACCCCATTCAATAAATTTTATCAGTGAGGAAGTGAAATGGGAGTGTGAAATAAACACTGCAAGGATCAGATTCCGCTATCCCACCTGAGTCATATGTTTTTAGATAAAAGTGTCTTCTTTGCTTTTGCATGTAAAGCAAAGGATCCGTTTTAAAGCCACGTACTGCATTCTCCTATCCGCATAGGTACTTAAATAATGTTAACTACAAGATTACTTACGAACTATACTTTGAAAAGATTTAGGTACCCACTTAGGAAAAGTATTTTTTGGACTGGCCAAAATACTACGCAACTCAAGGAAAAAAAACCTACCTAATTGACTGTTAAATAATAATTTATTATTACTTAAGTAAACCACCCAAAGTTTAGAATAACTGTAAAGGTACCTATAACCTCAACAATAACTAAAATATAACCACGCTCACCACAACATTATCTGGAACTAAAATGGAACAAGGCTATCAGAAAACCTCAGCACCTCATTGGAAGTTTGCAGATGGCATCGGAGGGTGCCAATACTGGAATAACTAACAATGATATTCACGAACACAATACCAGATAATTCTGTGTTGCACCAATGAAGGGAAAAGCAGTAGACTTGCTTATATGTTGTGCAAAAATGCAGTCACCGCTTTAGTGCCAATCGTTCTGCCCAGACTCGTTTCCTTGGGTATCATGGGTACTAATGGTTGCGTCAAAGTGAAAGCTTTAATATACTGAAAAGCGCATTCAATATACTTACAACAAAGTCAGGTTAGGTACATCCACTATACCTTAATGAAGAATGGCTGGACCGACTTTATTGATCTCTGGTTTCGTCTCCAATCGAAAAACGAGCGAAAAAAATTCTGCCTGTTTTCGACAATAAAGTCGCTCCTTTGAATAAAATTATATTCATCGCTTGGCGTTAAAAACTTCTCGGGATCACCTTTTTCAAAATAAAGAGGAACTTGAGAAGTTTAACCTAATTTTCGGGCAATGCGGGCAATTCTTTTTATGCGGGCTTTCTGCATCTTGCTATCTAGCATAGTCGGTAAAAAGGCGACGGCGGAGCGTGGTCGTGACCGTATCTCAAATTAAATCTAGCCGACAAATCTTCGCGGATGAGTCGCGGCCGCTACCATCGGGCCTAATGTCAAATTGTTCCGCCGGAATAAAAGAAAATAACTTGTTGGTGTTGTGCTGTTTAATTTCGGGTTATTTCCCAAGTTTCGTGCTTTTTGGTAGAGTATTTCTTTGGTTGGGACGAGTACTTGCTTGTTTTATCAGTGGCGAGACAGTACTATGTGGTGATAAAGCTAAGTATATGACTTGAAGAAAATGACGTAGAATCAAAATGAGTGAATTACTTTTTGTTATTAGGACGAATTAACATATTTATGGTCTCTATTTATAGATATAAAAAGGTTTGTAAGGTTGTAACATGGATAGAGTTATTTGTAAAACGATTGATATCTACGAGTTGGTGCAGGTCCTTAAACTCATATAATTGATCGCACTTCACAGACACATTTTTATTTAGGTACTTACTTAGTAAGTAGGTGCTGGCAATTCCACTGCCGTGTATTCCAATTCACCTCCACTGCAGAGCGCCAATATCCTCATAGTTGCGGTTCAGTGTGGCAGGGAACATTGAAATTCAATTTTAGTCTTCTCAGGAACGTTGCTTTACCTCATATTGATCTTACAAAACTATTTTTGATGATGATATAAAATATAGTAATTTCCCAGTCAGAATAATCGTGATTACGAACTAGGTATAAAAGAATGAAACTTTTTTTCAGTATCATTATACCTACGTTGTGCTGAGGATTGCAAATTAAAATCTTACTGCTATTTTATAAATCGTTTCATCCACGAAGACGCGCCCCACCAATTTTTGGTCGAGGGAAGCGCGGGGTGCGTGAAGTTTGATCCGAGCAATCCGAGCGTCATTATTGTAGTGTGCGTGTGCACTCATGAATCATTTTAGCGTGTACCTACCGACAATACTAAAATTACTTATATTTACGTCGCCGCGACGTATTATATCGTTTACAATATGTAGTTATTTAGCAATCACCCTACAAAAGTATTGGCTATTCAATTTGAAAGCAAGCTTGCTTGCCTCTATTAAAAAACTGTCACTTGTTTGTTTGCCTTCCGAACAAAATAATAACAAAAGTTGTTTGTGTCAGTAGTACGGGCGGCTCATCTCTGCAAACGCTCGGTCCACAATTTGTTCGTGCAGCCTTAAAAATCCACATTTTATTGCCCCTCTCAGTCCTACTTGAACTCTGCCTGCGATGGGCCCGCAGAAAACTCGAGAACTTCCCTGTTGTAGGAAAATTACGACCTTGAAGCCCTACAACGAAAATGGTGCCTTGGAATTGAATAATTCTAATATGCTTTTTGGTGTCTGGCCCTATTCTTACGTTCAGCAAAAAAATATGTTATTTAGGATATTGAAATGTGATAGTGCATTATACCAAAGTAAGTATTAAAGTATAACATGGTAAGTAACCTAGGTACTGCTTATTGTCGGAAACCAGATGTTTTCAGCCAATTTGTCCAATAATGGAGGTAGGTCATTTCATTCAGTAATTGGTATTTTTGAGGCTGTGTAGCGTCCTGTGGCCGTAAGACACTTTATAAACCGTTTGGTTTTGCGACCCATACAGCTGGCTCACAGCTACAACTACTAGTTACATTTTGGTCTATGTTCATTACTATAGTTGTCTGTCGTAGTAGTTGTAGGATATTCACAGAGAAAGACTTAGCAAAAGCAACGATACACTTGCCAACTGGAAGTGTCTGAAGACGCCATGCTAGTTTACCTCGGCTTTTTTAAACTTTCAGTTTGTAGTACTGTGCAGCCAGCATAGTGTATGTTTAATTAGATAGTTTGTACCTTGGAATAATCTAACCAGGCTTTAATTAGACGAGAACTCAGCTGCGGAATTCTAAAGGTAAGGTAGTTATGCTTAACATTGCTTCACTACGCAGGGTAGGTTGTGTTCTGGTTACAGCATTCCTATTTCTTTATTAAATGCCTAGCACTCTGCTATTATTTGACCAAGAATTCCAGTTTCAGTATTTCAGTAATTTATACTTATTTCTTCCGAAAAGTAAATTATTACAAGAGACATTTCAAATGAAGTAGTGACGATTTCGGGAATATTAAACGTGTTTCATAAAAAAAATATATTATTACCATAGAGTGTTACAATGTGCCATCTTAAAACAAAAGGCGAGTAACTATAAAATACCCTTTGTATTTTATACTCGCCTTTTGTTTTTTTTACACTAATGAATGAGTCCCTCTGAGTGCTTTAAAAACTTATGCAATTAGGAGTAAGAACGCCCGTTTGAATAAAGCACGCATAGTCGGAAAACAAACAATGTAACACGTGCCCAAAAGAAGTTTATCTGCAGAAGCCTCTGAAACTTGTATAACAACAACTGGCTCTATACAATTGGGATTTCAATATCAATCACAAAATGCCCTTTGATGCTTCAGAACCGTCGATTTTCCTGAAGCTATTTGGTTAAATTCCGAAGTGAACATAATATTTCGAATTCAGAGGTCCGGCCCAAGTGTCGGGTCCCTTCGCACCCGCGATTCCTTCCGCATGGTTATTCGGGCTTTGGCAAAAATGGACGAAATGCTTGAGAAGTATGCTCTACATATTACACACATTTCATTGAACTGGTCCGAATCGTGTGGCCTGCATTTTATTAAGCTCAAGTCGAACGTGCAAAATATGTATGCACGGATGACGGCATGTCGACCGAACACGTGCATTTTATGTAGTTATTACAACTACTACTATACTTATGTATGACTTTAACATAACGTATAGCATTTTAATGCAGGTATGAAGCACAGAACTTCATTCTTCACTATTAAACAATGTAAATAAACCAAGTAAAGGTAGGCACTTAACAAGCTAGAACAAAATTAAAATTTTAATTATGAAAAGTGTTTCATTAACGTCTACATTGCCGTGGTCGTAATATGTCTAGCCGTTATAAAAGTTAATAACAATTATCATTACTATGGCTCGAAATAGCCGACGTTATGACAAAAGAAAGTCGATTTACGCAATAGCTACATTACAGAAATTAAACATCGTAATTTTATTGTTCATATTTCAGCTATTAGGTGATTAGGTTAAAAGGTAGAAAAATCTTTTGAAAATTATACATTTTCCTGTTATATTTAAAAGCTCGGTTGTTTATAAGTCGGCCATTGGTCGGATCTACTCAGTCCGCCGACTACATTAAACTGATTGCAGCAATTAGTGAATGGTGTAATTCTCGTTTTTCAACCGGCTCTTGTGCCTCCCTTCGGGGAAATTACTTGAGCCCAGGTCGCGGCGACTTTGCCGGATTAAATAAAATTGAAGAAAACGAATGAAATTGTTTTGGATTTTCCGCCATGATCAGTTTAGTTCGGTATTCATCTCAGATTGCGGCCTTAATTATAGTGAGTGGATTGCTAATCGCATTTATGTGGATTGCGAGGAATTTGCGAAGACTGTATCGCTCGATGCGGTAATAGGATTGCTTTCATTATAACGTTTACCACTAAGCGTGCTCATTGAAGACAACAGTAAACGTTTTGCTTGGCAATATCATTATTGAACTGTTTCTATAAAAGTATTTTGATCTTATAGAAACTTACTTATTTCATTTTTTCTTTTCTTCAGATAAATTTCCAGAAAGTAATGTAAACAGTTCTTAGAACCAAAACGAACAGTTATTCGAAAAAATCCCAAATGTGTGAGACAACTTAATATCTTTACTAAGGTCAGAAGGCTCAAGTGACTTGATTTTAAGTTACGCATATGCTGCGTACTGCTCGCGTATACTTTGTAGTGACTTAGGTCAATTGTCTTACTCCAAAATATACATCGCCAGTACGCATACGGACTAATCATGTATGTATTGTAATAAATAAGTGCGTGATTACAATTTAGACGCGAGTAGTTGCATGCTAGTCATTTTGACTTATTGACCTCTATTTCTTTTACATATTAATTCATATCTGCGTGTTTACTTTAAACATTGAATCATCTTTCACCCCGTGTCATTGTTTTGATAAAGGATTTTTTGGTGTTTCTTATTCTGCCATAGAAAATACAGTGTGAGTCACGTTAAAGTGTACATATGAAAATAGATGAAACTAGACCTATTTTTATCGACAAAAAAGTGGTCAAAAATTTTTTGAGATTTTTTTTTAATTTTTTATAGATTTTTTTCCTTTCAAGTACTTATTGTAAAGAAAACGTAATAACTTTTAAACTAAGAGGTATATTCTGATAAAATAAAAACAGTAATAATGCTAAATAACAGACGATACTAAAAAAATACATAAAATACTCAGAAAATGCCAAAAAATAATAAAAAACGATACTTTTTGAAAAAAATCTGCTTAAAAATTCGTGTTTTTTTGGTTATTTGATAAATTTCTCCAAAAAATGCCCCTATAAAAGGTGGTTTTTATTACTTTGAATTATTCTCTATCGTATTACCTTTGTTAAAGCCAAAAATCGAATGTCTCTATCCCTATCACAAAATTTGCTATGATCGTTTGAACTAAGCCTCTCCGGGCGCGCCATTCAACGCTTCGCTAACAACGAAACTGAAAATGGCTCTAGATTTGTAATTTTGATAAAGACAAGTTAGATTTCAAGTAAAAACAAAAGATTTCGAAGTAAAATAAGCATTTTAGTTAAAATTAAAATTGTCCCTACCTGTAGAGGAGAATAATGTTGTGGTAGGCCTTTGTTCAAACTATCATAGCAAATGTTGTGATAGGGATAGAGACATGCAATTTTTGGTTTTACAAAGGTAATACGATAGAGTATAATACAAAACAATAAAAACCACCTGCTATACGGGCATTTTTTGGAGAAATTTATCAAATAACCAAAAAAACACGAATTTTTAAGCAGATTTTTTTCAAAAAGTATAATTTTTTATTATTTGTTGGCAATTTTTGTGTATTTTATGTATTTTTTTAGTATCGCCTGTTATTTAGCATTATCACTGTTTTTATTTTATCAGGATATACCGCTTAGTTTAAAAGTTATTACGTTTTCTTTACAATACGTAATTGGAAGAAAAAAAATTGTATAAAAAATTAAAAAAAAATCTCAAAAAATTTTTGACCTCTTTTTTTGTCGATAAAAATAGGTCTAGTTTCATCTATTTTCATATGTACACTTTAACGTGACTCACACTGTATATTTGTTTTGGGGCTGATATTTCACCAATTCTCGTAGGTATGGAAATATGTCAAAATGATTTTGTTCTTAAAATAAAAGTTAATAAATAAAATAAATATCAGACATTTTACACTGCGCTTCTAGTCCCAAACTAAGCAAAGCTTGTACTATGGGTACTACACAACGGATATAATAAACATTACTTAAATAAAAATTTTTTTGTAAATACATACTTATTATGTACATAGAAAACACCCAGTCCAATACAAACAAATATATTCATGTACACCAATGTTTGTACTGTGCGGGAATCGAACCCGCTACCTCTGGAATAGTATGTCCGTTTCGAACCACTACACCAAACAGCCGACAATACAAACCTAGCATATAAAGTCTCGCATAATATTGTATTTAATGCACGTTGAACTTTCTTATCTCACTCTCTCTCATTTTAATTAAATTGTTATTTAATTTGAAATCTACATAATCAATTTAATTTCTAAAACCACTTACAATACAATAGTGTTAAAAATCTAGATTTATTATAGATTCAGTAAAATATATATCCATATTTTACTGAATTTCACTAAATCAATATCAACTAAACACACTCTAATCAAATGTACAGTGGTGTAGTAGAAACTAATCGAGTATAGTTTGGAAATGACTTTTTTTACTAAGCTCCTCCAAACTATACACGATCAGTACGCAAAATTCGTGTATAGTTTGGAGTCACAGATTTACAAACAGGCACTACAAAATATACACGAGCAGTTTCAGAACGGAAAGACGCGGCGTCCTCTGTCACCATTTTCATTCTGAATAGTTTACTTAAATACTTGCTACTACAGTTTAATTTTTAATTAGAAGTTTTCAGGTCAAGTTATCGGGGTATTTACAGTGGATAATAATAGAACAAACTTTTTAGGTTACATGTATGTCAACGCCACATAATGATAATTTATTGTCACGCGCGGCAGAAATCGACAGCACCATTATTTTCCAATCGGGAGTCTCTTTTGCTTCATAATCTATATATATAAAAGAAAGTCGTGTTAGTTACTTCGCTTATAACTCAAGAACGGCTGAACCGATTTAGCTGAAAATTGTCAGGGAGGTAGTTTAAAGCCAGGAGAAGGACATAGGATACTTTTTATCCCGTTCGAAATTAAAAAAAAGTCTGCTTATTTATTGCCATTAAGGCGGAACAAAGTTCGCCGGGTCAGCTAGTAAGGTTATAAATCACAACAAATATTTTTTTGATGACATCCAACGACGTTGTTTTACTATTTATTGTATGTTAGGTAATGTGACACCTTAATAAGGTTTAAAAGGTTTTGGTTGTGGGTTGTGGTCCAATTTGTTTGTTAAGGATAAATTTTAATAGGTGCTGTGTTATTTCAGGATTCAAAATTTTAGCCCTAATAAAGCCAGATTTTTCTCCATTTAGGTATTCATTTATTCAAGACTTATTACAAAGAAACTTTAATTAAAAAACGAAACTGAAGGAACGAAACTGTAGCACAAACATCCGACTATACCTTTTTATTCAGAACTTGTTCCTATTTCATCTTTTCTTAGATCAAAGTTGGTCGTTAAGGTAATAATGCAATGTTAATCAAAAACCATATCAAAGTAGTAACTATATCATTGCGATTTGGCACATTATCCGCACGGCCGTATGTTTCAAATTCTCAGTTTAGCAGTCCTCGGAAATAGGCACTATTCCAAAACGATATCACGTGAGCTCAAAGGCGACAGTAACGTGGTAAAATGATACATTTGCTGCGTGCTGTGTGCGGACAGCGTCGGCTTGTAGAGACGGCACATCAAGCGTAACACTGTTGCCTTTTCCGTAGTTGCTATATGAGCTATTTCGTAACAAACATGACGTATAGTTTGATATGCTCTCGACTGTACATACAGGGTGGGTCAAAAATGTTTGCAAATACAACGCTTGATTTCTCGAAAACAGTTCACGGTAGGGACGCGTGGGTGATGGCAAACTGTGCATAATTTCGAGAATTTTTAGTCACTCTGCAGCGCTGAAACAACTTCGTGTTTTTTGTGCCTTTTAAATACTAAAAACGCAAATTAATGTTTGTTTAATATTCGTTGTCAATCCCGTTTGCTTGAACTTCTAGACCCAAGCTTTGATTGAATAACATTTGAACACTCACTTACACGGTGCAATTCGCTGCCGCCGACATGCGTCGTACAGTTCCATAGAAATTATCGCTTTGGTAAATAAATACACAAAACACGCTGTTGTCCCGTGAAACACTCCACAGTGACTAAAATTCATGAAATTATGCGCAGTTTCCCATCATTCCCTAGTTCGAACCGTTTCCGAGAAATCAAGCGTTGCTATTTGCTTACATTTTAGCTCACCCTGTATATTATGAGCTGTTCCATAGTTTTGTGTTATGCGAGGGAAGCAATAAACAGACCGATTCATGCCTACAGCTCTACAGCTGTCAGATGTCATCGTCAACGAATTTTTCCCGTACCTATCCCAAACACTCAAGAGCCAGATTCCTGGGGCAAATTCGCTAGCAAACTTTGTTATTGGAGTGGGAAATGACGGGGCATCAATACTCGGCCCTTAGTGAATATTAACAGATTTGTCGAAATTAGTTTCATTGGAGTATCTACACGTATAGTGATTGTTCACGGGCTGAATAATTAATGTAAGTGCTCCATTAGATTGGGGATACTTAATGATTGTACTATTTTATTTTCAAATGGTGTGATGTCCTTATCTAGGTATTTTTTAAGATACTTGTTAGGTAGGTAGTTACATACTTAGCATTTTTTCTGCAATTTGTTAGTTAGATTTTTCTGCAAAATGTTATTTTAACTTTTTTGCTACTCAAATATGTTTTAATGAACTACGTAATCATTCAAATTCCCTGTCGAATTGATATTTAAGTAAATAAATCGCGGAAATATGTTCTCACCGTGTAAATGAAACAAACTTACACTATAAATAAGCCAACAAAAACCGACAACCCTTGATAGAGTGTGAACAGAACCTATAAACTCGCAGCCGTCAATATTTAAACTAATTCCCCCACAAGTTGGCTTGTTTTCATACTAATTTACATGTTACGTGCAACAGTGTCGAAAGTGGTGCAATCAAAACGCGAGCAAACACATACAGTCTCCTCCATAAATTACTGAATCGCTCATTGCTGCAGTAATTGCATACAAGCTCAGCCAGTGTAACGTAATATATGCGACGCGCTAGTATTATATTATGCTGGGACTATGTAAACACGAGGAGGAGTGTACTGAGTCATCATAAGACAATCTATTTTCATGTAATTTGAGGTATGATGTTTACGCGCTAAGTAATAAGTAACATAGCCATGCTTAATTTCCACACACGCTATGGTATATGCAGGTCGGTAACAGATTCTTATAGAGCGAATGAAAATAAGTAGGCCAGAATATTGTCAAGTCATCTAATCTAATGTACGAGTAGCTAACTAGTGATTTAATTTTGGGAGGAATCGTTAAAAGGTACATGAACCTAGGTTGATGCTGTTTTCAATATGATTTTGAGTGGAAAAAATATCATTTCCTGACACAATATAAATATTAAAATACAGGAATGGTAGTTAACTTATATTTTATCTTCACTAAACTATTGCCCTCACTATTAAACTACAAAGTATTCACAAAGCAGTTTTTCAGCAAGTGAAAGACCATGCGCCATGACCAAAGTGCTGGACGCAGGCCGCTACCAATCGATCAACGTGGAAAGCATTGGGGGAGGCCTATGTTCAGCAGTGGATGTCCTATGGCTGAAATGATGATGATGATGAAAGACCATAAGTTCTGGTCCAAGTTCAGGCTTTTTTCCTAGCTAAAGATGATGATAGAAAAACATAGTGATATGAGTCAGTCATCATGGATGGTAAGCACTGCGTTTCCTAAATACAAAGTAAACTATCTTTGTGATGTACCTAAGCAAAATAGACGTTGAAACCGATACACAATAACTGATATAACCGCATATCCTTTGTGCAGAAAGCATTTTCCGAGTAAACGGTCAGTTTGAACCGTGTTTTGGCAGTCTGGTAGGTACGAAGCTGTTATCGTGTTTC
Source organism: Ostrinia furnacalis (assembly GCF_004193835.3). Taxonomy (NCBI): domain Eukaryota; kingdom Metazoa; phylum Arthropoda; class Insecta; order Lepidoptera; family Crambidae; genus Ostrinia; species Ostrinia furnacalis. The sequence continues at coordinate 139,195 of NW_021133072.1, read as the reverse complement.
CGTAATGTTGAAAATTCGACATGTTTTGATTGAACCTTGAATTAACGCCCGTATTCAAACATTACTATGAGGTCTCACAGTGCGCGTGGACGCACAGGGTGACACACGAACCAATCACAGAGCTCTATCCAACGCTGTGCGTTCGAGTTGCTGCCTAACTTAAGCAAGCATCGTTTGTGAATACGGGCTTAAATTCATAACATTCTTAGGCCTGTCCCTCTAGTCTTTTAAGTTTTTAGTCACTTGAAGATAAGCAATCAGTTAAAATGTTCTTGCCTTTGGAATTAATCTTTCGAGTATTTAAGATCCGACTGACAGATATTGTATCATTTTGTATATAAATAAAGTGATCTTGACAAAATACATAGTTTCCGTGGTTCAAGGTACAGCGACTTGAGAAATTGGCGCTCCCATATCAAGTGTAACCTATGGTATTGTAAGAGCGGAGCGATATTTCTCGCTGGCCACAATAAACACGAAAATAAAAGTTAATAACGCTTACCTAGAGCAATAAAATATATTAATGCCAGTCCCTAGCAGGCTGCCACACTCGTATACACACACACACACATTGTAGTACAGTATTTACGACACCGAGCCTTTCTCGGCATTGTATCGCGCAACATTTATTTCAGTTAGGTGTGAGGGTATCTATACACGACCAAAAGGGTGTGATTTTGATTCATGACCGATAAAAAATCTCGCTTTTATTTTTTGTTTGTTAAAAATTTATGCGAAATCGTAAAAATAGGAACTCTAATAATATGAAAAACAGGAACTGCATTCGTGAGTTGACCGAGTACATATTCATTGTTTAATTTTCGATATGTATTGTAAGTTAACGATTTTAATTTAAAAACATCATGAAAAGTCATCGTGATACCTACTAGGAGGATTATTATTTAAGTTAAAATATAATTTTGATTGACTGTTGACTCCAAAATAAATTAGTTTAAAATTTAAGTAGGCGTAATTTGACATATCCAAGAACCTAACGTTATTTATAGCGTAATGAAAGTCGTTATTCATCAATTTAATTATAATTAGTAGCTATTTACGTACTTACTGTTAATGTAAACATTGCATGTGATGGTTAATTTGTGAGATTAATTAACTGAGTTACTTTCTAAACAGGCAAGGCGGAAGACTTTCCGCCGAACCATTTGCGTCAACTGCTAGCGGATGACCGTTGTAATTTGCGTCTTTTCCCCGGTGTTGCCAGTCAAACGTATACCCGAGATTAGGTTAGTATGCGATAAAATAAACATTTTACGACATTACACGGCCAAATTGCTACATAAAACGCAATTATCTCAAGAATAATACCGTCTCGGCCTCCGCAGTGAGCTGTTGGGCAGCTTTGTGACCACAGGGCTCCTTATTTCGTTACGCAGAAACACAAAAGGGTAAACCGGTTAAGTGCTTCAAGAATGTTACAAGCTGCTTGGGCTCGTGGGCGGATGCGACCTTTACTTTTAGTACCTACTTCAACCTAATTTTTGGATTGTGACATAAATGTAAACGTAAATAATTTATTATAAGATAGCTTACGGCTGTATCCTAATGTGGTTGGGCTTTGTTTTTATTTGAAGTTTCGTCGTAGATAAATAAGCCTTTTTTTGTGAAATCAGTTTTTTTATATTTCATCATTTCTGGATACCTTTATGAGTTAAAATGTCAACCTCAGGATCGTCTTTGAACTGAAACTTAATTACTCTTTTTATCATTTTCTTAAAAGGAATCCTAATATCATGGGGATTACTCTTTAAGATTTAATTTATTAATGAAAAGGGTTGACTTTTTCTTACGACTTACGACAGAGCTCCGTCCAGTGGCCTAATAAAAGAAGAATTAATAAAAACTCTGTCTGCAAAGCAAAAATGTTTCTGCTGAAATATGCAGTTCCAGATCAAAGTAATAAGGAAAATTGTCGCCTTTCTTCTTAAAATTTTCCTCAACTCAAAAGTATCTAACACAAATCGCTTCTTAACCGTAGAACACTTAAGTGTACAGTCAGAAGTATAAAATTTAAGGACTTAAGCATTGGGATTTCTTTGTGAAAAGTTTTTCAAGAAAAAAGGTTTGTATTTTGAAATAAACCTCGGGAAATTTTATGACTCGCATGATGACGGATTTGTTTGGTAACAAAAGGTATGATGGTGAGACATGAATGATATTTGAGAAGGCAATTTGTTCACATTTATTGTTCTTTTGATGGAATTGTTATTTCCTATATTTATGAAATGATTCAGTTCTTTTTAATGGAATAAAAAGAAAATGTGCAGCATGATGTACTTTCTTTAACTATGGCATGAAGTAGGTGTTTGAAAACTTTTGTTAAGAATTTTATGATCAGATCTGCGCTAAACGATTTCGTCAGCTCACTTAGCTCTCGTTTAAGGCGCATTAAACTCTTTACTATCCACTAAAACAGAGGAAAACCCTCGGGTTGCACTTAAAAATCGCATATCTCAAGCTTTTGTCCGTCTCAACAATAGGCAACTGAACCAGTTGGACGCTGGAAAAGAAACAATGGCATACAAATTTATAATGCAGTCTGGAAATGAATCACGTCATGCCTTGGTCCTCGGGGAGCTGCCTTGAATGAAAATGAACAACAATGCTGGTATAACATGGAGGCGAATGTAAAATATTTTTATATTGGATCCGTCACGGGATGAGGATCCGTCACATTGTATCCCGTTCAAGCCTTTCCGCTTCTTTGTTCATAATCTTGATTTATTCTGCTGTTGCTTGCGCGTTGTTAATGCGAGCTTTTTTACTCTTACAGACCATTTGTTGGAGTTATACCAGACTATTTGTTTAGATTTGATTTAATGTTTGTGAATCGTCTTTTAACTGTGAAAGATTTTACTGTTTGTTTATTTTTTGGTAGGTTTTTTCTCCAAACTGTACAGGAAATTATTATCATTCTTATATCTTGTTTGAACTAGGCTTACTGTTTTAATCTGAAGAGTTAATACTTTTTGATAACAACAATAATAAGAGATAAGATATAATACTCGTCTTTTTTTTTTGTTTTTGTATTTACGCATAAAAGGCAAAAAAAACCTTTTTACTACGAAAAACTAGTACGTTAGCTATTTTAATTCGTAAACAGACCAAGCTTAGCGATACAAATTCCACCTTAAATTTGGCAGTCCGAGGCCATTATTTCGCGGTGAACGTGTTAATTGGAACAAATAAAAGACGCGTCGACAGACAGAGCGTGAATACGTTAATTTTTGGGCCGACTGTACATTGGTGTGTTATTAATGCCGCGCCCATGAATAACGTACAGTCCGCGCAATGTTGCCAGCAAATGGGCCATATGTCAGGCTTAGTGGTGTAAACGCTCCAAATAATAACATGACGCTTTTGCATCGCGTTTTCGAAATTGCAAGTTATGTAATTGCACATCTATAAGTACGTTTTGTGTGTGCAATTTGCCTAATATTATGTTATGACATAGGCTAATGGCAAAATTAAGCTTCTCGATAAATATAGAGCTTTCATATTATGTACTCGTATAATGTAGAGAGCAATCACGGACCAATGTAATCAACGACCGTTTTATAAATTACATTTTGGAGAAAACTATTTTCTAATGTAAGAGTATGATCCTGTGTTTAAACATTAACAGAAGTGCCTGAATGTTTTCGACTTCTGACCATGTTCTGAATAGTCTTAACGTGGATATCATTTTAGCCATCACACTTCTGGAGTTCATTGTAGGTATGTGCCTAAGCATTTGCTTAATATTCTTCACATTTTTTCCCTGAAAGTAATAGCGTTGTTTGACACCACCCGCCATTATGTGTGAAATATTCCCGCGTGGCAACACTCGCAAGTTACAAGTGACAAATTTACAGCATAGCGTAGGATGTTCGTAATATGTGGGGCACGGTAACTGCTCTCGAGTACAAATATCTCGTTATGCCACGTTTGAGTGGCGCCGCGACCCGGCGAACAGCCTCCGCGCTGTAAACGTCTGTAGCGCATGACTTCGGTGATTTACTCCAATTTTATGTGTCGCCTCTCCCCCGGATTTATATTAAACTTATTTTATAGCACAACTTTACAACCCTGAAACATGTCACGACCCTTCGCCTTATCTCGTTCAGACACGCGTTTTACGGCAATTTAACAGTTATTCAGTTTCTATGAATTCTCGCGATATATTCATTTAAGCTCTTTTGACACACTCTTGAAGAAATGCGAGAGTGTTTTATGAAGATTTCACAGTTTGTGATGATAGGAGGTACGATTTTTGACAATAGGCTATTAACAGAATGATATACGTATATAAACCTAGTCACGTCTCACTCTAGTTGAGCCATCTCTAAGTTAGCCCTATAAATACTATAATACGAAAAAGTACGATCAAGTGGGGGCACACATTCATTGTAAAATCACACCTATTAAAACTGCATAAAATGCAACCATGTTTAGATTTTGTATGTATTTTCTCCTGCATATTATTATAGGTACCTACTCATATTTAAAATCTAAGGGAAAGCCGGCAATCTTTATAAAACCATTTTATGATGTTCCATATAGAATGTCCATTTTTATTTACAAAAAGCTCGCCTTATTTTATTGTCATCGCGTCAGTTAAATTCTCCATCATAAAGTCCACGCGCATGGCATTGACTACGCTTTGCTCGTAGCGTCGTAGCGTCGTAGCACCGTAGTAAATTCACTACTACGGATAATTATTATTACTTCTACGAAGTTCTTTTGGCGTTCGGGACTGGTGCTTATTAAGCATTACATGGAAAATATAATTAAAATAAAATCCCTTTTCTATGTACTGAATAACGTAAATAAGTACTCGTATCTTTGAAAACATTTTGTATTAATTATTCTGTAGCTAGGATAAAATCTTTCTTTTGTTCATAAAACTGATTATGGGTACATTTATTTTCGAAGTAGTCGTTCCAGTTAAAAAAATGTTTTATGTGAGTACAAAGAAATTTACGTACGAATGACATTCCTCACATAGTTTTGTGTAATATCGCAAACATCTTGACACATGTCTGTAACCAGCATTAAAATTAAAGGACAATGTTTTATATCTTCATACAGGAATCGAGACACACCTCATAGTTTTCTAATAAACATTAAATAATTTAAACAAATAACTTAAAACCTCTATTCCATAACCAGTCGACCATAGCCATGCTTTCATTCCGTTTCGGGTGACGTGTTCGGTGCTAAGAATACGCTTATTCAAAGAAAGAGGACAAACGCGAACAAGAGAGCCGAGAGGATCACGGGCGGAATCATTTTGCTTTACAACAATAGTAGGTTCCCGACATTTTATTATTGTTTGTTCTGGCCATTGTGCGAAAGTAATCAAGTGGAAAAAGCAAGGAGTTGTTGCTGCCGTTGACAGCGGGGCACTCGACTGTCGCAATAATTATTAATCCACAATTCCGCATCGTACAGGAAACGTGTCAATGCTCTTTCGTTATTAGTACTCTGTTTAAAATGAAAAAGAAGGTTTATAGGATCATTTCTTTAGTCATCTTTCTATCGATATTTGTATTAGGAACACGTGTAAATATCGACGCTGAAATGAATATTGAAAACTGGAGCTATAAAAAGCACACAATACGGTGTGAGTCACGTTAAAGTGTACATATTATGAAAATAGATGAAACTAGACCTATTTTTATCGACAAAAAAGAGGTCAAAAAATTTTGAGTTTTTTTATTTTTTTTATAGAATTTTTTTTCTTGCAATTACTTATTGTAAAAAAAAACGTAATAACTTTTAAACTAAGCAGTATATCCTGATAAAATAAAAACAGTAAGAATGCTTAATAACAGGTGATACTAAAAATACATAAAATACACAAAAAAAGCCAACAAATAATAAAAAATCATACTTTTTGAAAAAAATCTGCTTATAAATTCGTGTTTTTTTGGTTATTTGATAAAAATCTCCAAAAAATGCCCCTATAACAGGTGGTTTTTATTACTTTGTATTATTCTATATCGTATTATCTTTGTAAAACCAAAAATGGCATGTCTCTATCCCTATCACAACATTTGCTATGATCGTTTGAACAAATGCCTGCCACAACATTATTCTCCGCTACAGGTAGAGACAATTTTAATTTTAACTAAAATGCTTATTTTATTTCGAAATCTTTTGTTTTTATTTGAAATCTAACTTGTTTTTATCAAAATTACAAATCTAGAGCCATTTTCAGTTTAGCGAACAATCATTGCAAACGTTGTGATAGGGATAGAGACATGCGATTTTTGGTTTTACGAAAGTAATACCATAGAGAATAATACAAAGTAATAAAAACCACCGGTTATAGGGCCTTTTTTGGAGAAATTTATCAAATAACAAAAAAAAAACACGAATTAAAAGCAGATTTTTTTGAAAAAGTATCATTTTTTATTATTTTTTGGCCTTTTGTGTGTATTTTATGTATTTTTTTTTAGTATTGCCTGTTATTTAGCATTATTACTGTTTTTATTTTATCAGGATATTACCTATACACATAATGAAAAAAAATCTCAAAAAATTTTTGACCTCTTTTTTGTCGATATAATAGGTCTAGTTTAATCTATTTTCATATGTATACTTTAACGTGACTCACACTGTTTAAATTTTGCACACAACACTTTTTTGGCAACTTTCTGGTATCACCAAAGCGGAGAAGGGAGGATATATCTCCAGTCATCATTAAATAGCCAATCAGATTTAAGACCATGTAATGCATGCAATCTTAATAAAGTTAATAAGAAAATACTATGTCTCTATTTTCCTCATAAATTATATTCTTTGTCGACTAATAATTGTAATCATAGATAAATATCTACAGGAATTGTATCATAGATTATCACCATTAATTATACTGTAGGCAATTAATACGCCATACCGTTGCCCCCAATTTGAACGTACCAGTTTCATTTTAGTTAATTAATCCAATAGCCTATCCCTTTTAATTCTCCGGGGGTAGAAAGAGAAATATTGAAGTTAAATTAAGTTATGAGTGGCTGCACGAAACTGAGCCCAATATCTTTAACTTATTAGACTTCGTAATAACAAACCCGGCTCGTATTAAGCTTCAGCCAAACCAACGCGTGCAGATTGCGTCGGCGAGGCGATCACTACGCGTGCATAGGCCAATGACAGGGCGCGACTAATGATAGGACGCGCGACTACTGACAGGACGCGCAACTAATGATAGGACGCGCGACTAATGACAGGACGCGCTACTAATGACAGGACTTGCTACTAATGACAGGACGCGCTACTAATGATAGGACGTGCGACTAATGATAGGACGCGCGACTTATGACAGGTGGCGTTACTCATGACAGGACGCGCGACTAATGACAGGACGCGCGACTAATGACAGGACTTCCGACTAATGACAGGACGCGCTACTAATGACAGGACGCGCGACTAATGATAGTACGCGCGACTAATGACAGGACACGCAACTAATGACAGGACGCGCGACTAATGCCAGGACTTATGCACGCGCAGTGATCGCCATCGCCGACGCGATCTACTCGCGTTTGTTTGGCTGAAGCTTTAGCCGGTCGATTTTATCGGAAATTAAAACCGACAGCAATAATAAACGTTGCCGTGGAACCTACGTGACCAATACGTGTCGTCGCCGTATGTAGCTCACGTGCCGCGAGTTTGCTCGCGCCTAGCCGCGGTTTGAATTAAATTGAACCGTATTTATAGGCATCGAAGTTGGGGAGTTGCATTATAACAGTCATTGCATCGTGTCTGGGCTGTATTACATGAACTGATTTATAAAGTACTAGCTTTCCGCCCGCGGCTTCGCCCGCGTGGAATTTTGTCTGTCACAGAAAAACTTTATCGCGCACGTCACTGTTTCAAAAACTGGGATAAAAACTATCCTATGTCCTTTTTTGAGACTCAAACTATCTCTATACCAAATTTCATCCAAATCGGTTCAGTGGTTTAAGCGTGAAAGCGAGACAGACAGACAGACCGACAGACAGAGTTACTTTTGTATTTATAATATTAGTATAGATTAGAGGTATACTAGATATTTTCAATTTCAGATACTTACTTATCAACTAATTATTACCTTACTACTTTACAAAAACTAGTTATTTGATTTAATAAATCAAAAAATTATACTACACCAATTTCTGATCGATAAAATATCATCCACAATTTAAAGAAAAAGTACTAAGAGTATATAGAATTTACGTGACCAATACGTGTCGACGCCATATGTGGCTCACGTGCGGCGATTCGCAAATACTCGTAGGTACCTTCCACTCGGCTAGCCGTGGAACGAATCAATCCGGAGTTTATTTACTGAAAAATTGTATATTAATTATTAAGTATATTTACTTAATAATTTTGAAAACTTAATTTGTAACATTTTCGGTCACAGTAAGTGAAGTAAATAAACGAATTTGAATTTGAATACTACTGTCTAACATAATACCAATTTCGAGCAGAATCAAATGTATAGCTTTATGAACCAGCGGGTTTCTTATAACTGTATCTAAAAATCTAACCATATTGAGGATATACGTCATTGAAACCATTAGTCAACCTATGAAACCTCATTCATATTACCCGTTCAATAAATATCTTGGAAAATTGCAAGAGTAATAAACGTGGAAACTACGTGACCAATACGCGTCGCCGTATGTCGCTCACGTGCTGCGAGTTTGCTCGGCGTGGCTCGCGGTCGCTCGGTTGGCGCTATCGAATCAAGCCGAAGCGTATTTAAGCTTCAACCACACCAACGCGTGCAGATCGCCATCGCCGACGCGATTATGGCGCGAGCACAGGAAAATGACAGGTCGCGTGAACTGTCATGGGTCGCGCGACCTGTCATTGAAGCATTACAGTCATCGATATTGGACGGTAAGGGTATGTTGTTTCTATATTTTAAAATAAGCATTACAGTGCAGGAGATAATTGTGTAGGAATTTTACTGAACCAGAGATAGGCATTGAATCAACTGGTGGGCGTTTTTAAGTCGACGAAAGGTGATGATTTCGTCTTTCAAATCATAAAAAAGTTACATTGCTAATTTACATGAACATCGAGTTTAATATTAAAAGCGTGTTGGAATTTACATGTGTAAATTATCTAACCAAACCATCTGAAAGTTATCAACGAGCTTATACAATTTCTATGAAGATCCTTATTGGCTTTAACTGTAATCCCTAAATGGATGCAGGCGGTATTATTTTATGAATATTAAATGAAAATACGTTCGCGGCTGAAATATAAATCTTTATTGAAAAATAAATTATTCGCCGGGTCGTTATATTCAATTGAATTATAGATGAAAGGGCGGTCGGAGAACACACGGGTTGCTCTTGTCTCGAGAGTCTGCAAATATAACTTTCCGCAACTTGTTTGTCGAAGAAAGGGTCCCAATTGCACGAAGATATCGGTAATTTCGTAAAACTAAGTAACTTTGAGGTCTACATAATTAAAGGACATCGCAACGGCGTACGAGTCCATTCCCTTGGGAACTATGTAAAGTTTTAATTAAGCCCTTTTATCATACATCAGAGTGGACAGAGCGGACGCTCGGGTCGCGCGGGTTCCCCCAAATGAAAGGGTGCGATGACTATCGGCTGGCAACAGTTTCAATCACGTCAGAACTTAGCTCATTGGCTTACACATGCGACACACCCTTTGAAAACATTTTCATTCACGACCGTTATGTTTTCGTGTATCTTTGAATCTTATCACGGGGAAAACTGCTGAATAAGTAAAAGGACAGATTCTTAGTACCGGGTTCGTGCGGTAAAAGAGGTAAGATATTACTAAAGCTTTGCATATTTCTCGCGAATTAGAGAAAGAGAGTGTATGAAGGAAACATCAGTATAGTAAAATAGCGCTTTTCTTGGAAAACATTTATACTGTTAGACTAAATTTAAGTTGGAACAGTATTTTGTGTGGTTTAAACAAAGCCAAATTAATCAGTGAAGTTGTAATAACTTGAAAATGTTATGAATTTATAAGTAACTTTAGTAGGCTGAGAATTTAATAATTGATATTTTCAATATTTTCGGGCACCAATTTAACACTAGAAGTGCCGAAGATTACGACCCCCCTAAAAGCGCCGCTGGGACAATTTTGTCCCAGCATATATTTTGTAACATTTTTTAGTTTCAAGCCTGAACATTGTGGTTAAAACTATTTGTAGTATCCTTAAAAATGGTTTATCTATATCGTTAAATCAATATTATGTACTTATTTCTTTAAAAATATAAATGTATTCAATTTTAATTTTGAATTATTGAAAGACAGATATTTTTGGTTTCATATAAAAATTGTCACATATTACATGGTGTTATACTGTATTAAAATTATGAAATTACTACTTTAACTATTCATTATTATTTTTGAGGGAATAATAAATATCTTACAAATAATAGTGCACATTTTGCACAAAGTTTTTTTGTATGGTTTTTTTGTCTTCTGGTGTACTATGTGGTTAGGAATTTCTATGGGTATGGTTATTTTTCTGTTATCCGTACACACACTGTGAAGTTTTCTACCAGTTATAATGAAAAGTATACGTTTAATTAAAAAAAAATTATAAGTCACACATTTAAAAAAAATATCAAATCATACAATGTATGAACTGGCCCATGTCTAGAAGTCACCTTTCTACTAATATTATAAATGTAAAAGTTAATAAAGATTGATGAATTGAAGGATGGATGAACCAATGAACGGATAGGAAGGATGAATGGGTGGATATAAGCCTTGAACTTGAACTAAGTGAGTGTAGATTCATTGGTTAGATCGATTGATGTTTTTTCACTCTTTTACGCAAAAAATACTAAGCCGATCTTAATAAAACTTTGCAGTTTTATTGTTAATACTTCAGAATAACATAATATAGTCTATAATTTACAATAATATTCAGTTATTTGGTGAAATAACAACGATAAGTGTCAAGAAATTAGGTCTTTCTATGATAAACTTAATTTCTCACTAGGTGAAGTCACAGGCAAAAACTAGTACAATAAATTTACATTTCTGCATTGTGACGAGTCACCTAAACGTTCCTCACCTCTCTATTCTCGTAACTCCTCGAAACAAGGACTCTTCATCGAATTGTTGTTGCAAATACCAGGGTGGGACAAAAATGACCCAGTGGCGCTTCTAGGTAAAACCGATTTAAAAAAAAATTCTAGTAATGTTATATTATCAAAAACATTAAAAAATGATAATATGCAATAAATCAGGAAAAGTCAAAAAGTTTCATGGACTTTCGTTGAAAAATAAAAAAGTTAGAGACGATCAAACTCGCGAGTGGGACAAAAATGGGACGGCGGCCTTTCTAGTGTTAAAAGTTTCCCGTTTTGTTCGCACACAAAAGAGCAGAAATATTTTATTACTGAGGGTAAAGTACCAACACAATAAGCAATATCAAATTATGTTGTATGGAAAATAGTAGGTTTGTTGAATTTATCAGAAATTCATCCAGCGAAATCATGTTGACAGTGAGGTAGTACCATAATGGAAGTTGTATTACTTTCGCAATTCTTAATACAATTTTATTTAAGAAAAAACTAATAGTTTTTTAGCAAATCAAATTCCTAAACAATTATCCAGATTAGTAGGTACATAATACAGAAACATAAATCAACGCCAAGCAATTATTGGAAAAAATGTTTACAAATGCGCTCTTTAGGTAGAAATTCGCATCTCTCACTCTTTTGAGCTTTCAAGGGAAGCAAAAGGCGCTTTAATTCATTTCCTGTGAATAAATTGAATATAGATAAAAGATAAAGATGATTTAGCATCTACAAAGTTCATCTTTATGCCTAATGTATTCAGAAAGTAATGATTAATAGTAGATCTATTATTAAAGTTTAATCTTTTCAAAAGACCATTTTGGGTTATCAAAGAAAATTCATGATGATGACAACATTAGGCCTCCATAATCTATTTTGCAAGCGTGGGGAGTGTAGTGCAAAGCATCTTTATACCTATAGTAAATTAGAGAGGCTCGCACTTCTGCAATGGGAAGTAAATAATTAATTGATGAAATGATGATGATGAATTAACGGCCACGGTTTTGTATCACCAATCGGTTCTGTATGCTTATATGTATAAGAAAGCCTTTAAAGAAGGCCGGGTCTTATGTAACCAAACTCCTCAAATATTATATTTTTCAAAATTACTGAAGTGTTTTTTAGGCATTGGCAAAAGCTGGCGCCACACCGTACCTGCAGCTGCTTTCTTCTTAAAGCACTTCAAAACTGTAGTAAAGTACACCTACTATGGGTTGGAGTGTTGACTAAGTACTTACAAAGATTTCAACCCCGATTTCGCTTATATTAGATACTAAAACGAAATTTGGGTCAAAGGTCACTTTGTAGGGCCATTCATAAAACGTTAAGTTAATTTAGTTATCGATGGAAACATCGTTCGCTTACTTCAAAGAAGGATGGTCCTTTATTTCTTAGAATAACATAATTATTTTGTGAAAGTTGTTTTTCGGTAAGAAAGATGCAGCAATTTCGTTAACTTTCAGCTCTTATTAATGCCGATATAGTCTTTGTTATTAAAGAATACACCTCATATTGGCCTGATAAATAATCTGCATGTTAAATACGTGTGCTAGTGACATAATAGACTACAAGTAGGTACTTGTCTACAAATATTTTTCTATTGTTTGGAGGGCATGTCAAACTGTGCGCTATTGCGGCTACAGTTGTCACAAACACGACCGTATAAGTAGTTCCATTATTAACTATACCTATCTTATTTGTAAATGTCGCTCTTGGCATCAGTAGACGAATGTGGTCCTGGCGAATACGGTTAATAGCCATATTCAAGGTTGGCCTCTTGATCCGCTTACAAAACGAATTGGTTGCGAAATTGCTTTCTAAATTGGACTAGTTCGGCGGTAGACAATTTGGCAAGACATTTGTATTCTTGCGGAGAAAAATAGCATATACCTCGAACATCTGATAGCGGCTGTCGCGGCCGTCGGCGGCCTCCTCTTGGGCCCGGGCCAATCACTAGATCGAAATGAAATATTTCTTACCAATTTAGGGACTTAATGAAAAAAGACCTCCCCTTTTCTCATTTGGGACCGTCGTAGGTGGTATGAGCAGTTTTATTACCGTGTTCTGTTTGCTTTATCCTTAGGTTTCCTTTGTGAAATCTTAGAATAGAAATCTGACTTTAAAAGGCTCATCGAAATACGTTTCTTGTTTTGTGGATAGTATTGTATTGATCTCAATAGAGAATTGTACCATTGGAAATACCTCTTTATTTAATTTCAGTGTAATTACTATTAAAATAATTTATTGAACAAATAACTAAGAACAGAGACAGCTTAGCCCCAGATTCATTATATGGAAGACTTAAGAAGGAAACAAAAATCCTTGACGAATGAACTTAAGACAGGAAAATAAAATACTCGGAGGTCCTTTGTTATCCAAAAGTGATTTATGAAACAAAATGAAAAAACAAATCCGATTAGGTCACAACAATAAAATATGATTTTATACAAGAGCCTACGGCTTCTTGAAATGTTTTAATACAAAGGCACTTACCGCTTTGTTAACTTCGTATTAAATGGAAATAGAAATGTTTACTGTTTTCTTTCACTGTCTAGAAATTGGATGCCGCGGCAATTTGCTCCTCGTACTGTTTTTAAATGGGTATTTTATTGTCCGCTCTTTTATTTAAACTGAAATTACTCCTCATTCATTAGGAGGAGGACGCGGCGCACTCCATTTTTATTTCCCATTGTTGGTTTTCGAAATTAAGCCCCAGCAACAATTGCTTTGTTAATAAGGGCTTCGCGATTAATCTGCTTTATTTTTGCCCAAAACAGAACCTTATTGAACAGCGTTTTGAGTCTTCTTTATCATTTTAAATGTATTTACTGATTAAAAAGTAAAAGTAGATCAGAGCCTTCTTTTTGTTTTTTGGAAAGATTTTTTTCCCATTAGACTAATGGAGGACCGTTGAGTTTAGAAGAATTAAAACAACTATGTCCGCAACTTCGAGCCACGGCTACTTATCAACCAATAATTAAGAGGATAAAAAAGATAGGTACCTAGTTACATTATTTTCAAAATATAATTTAAATTTGTATCAGGAAATGAGAACATCGTCTTAAATTACCTTCGGGATGATGTCGTTTTATATTCAATAAGCACACGAAGGTAATCATGAATATCGCTTGGTTTACGGGGCATCATTTCCCCTTTGGCGAAATCTCAATTAATACGTAAAGGTGAACCGGAGAGCTTATCGGGCCCAGAGGATCGTTAACAAAGATTTTAAGGTGGCGACCTCGAATATTTAAAGTTGTTTACTCTTTCAGCGGCCTGTAATTTGTTAGGGGATCATATTTGAGCTCGTTTATATGAGAGCGTGAGCCATATTTGTTTGTTACTCTGCAACAATACAATGCTGCCATCTGTCAGGCTCAACTGGCGACATGCGACCGGGCGACATAAATTGCCCATCATTTATATTGATGAGTGACAGCGGGGCATTTTAATATGCTATAGGCATAGTACAACATTTCTGACTCTCGTGCGCCGATGAGAAATGCAGTGTGTCGCTTGATTAATAGATTTCGTCATCAGTATTTAAATCTATTTTTGCACGGCAACTGTTGCTTTTGAAGTGTTGTTAACGGTGACAAATTGGATCATTTTTCTTTATCATCCTCTAATTACTGATGTGTGTTGATTTATTTTCTGTAAGGAGGAATAGAAGCTGCGTTTGCACTTTTTCGTAGCTACGACGATGTGCTACGAAATGCTACGAGTGTCGTAGCGGCTTGCTTACGAAAACATAAGGTAATTAAAAAAATATTACAAAATAGGTATGTAACTTACTATGTTCAATTATAAGATAATATCGTCCTCGATGTATGATAATAACTGGCTCACTTTATAATGAACAACGGCACATCAAGGTAAACATAGTTGCAGCACGATGTAGTTACAATACCTGGTATATTTGCTACAAAAATATACTTACAATTTGATATAAATCATGTCTCTATTCATAGGTAGATACTTACAATTTTAATAAAGCATACAGGAGCGTCTGCTGCAGCATTAAGTAAACCATATTTAATTAAGCTAAAACAGAATTAATTAAAATTCTAGATTATGACTGAAGCAAGTGCTGCAAATCTAAATGTAACTGCTATGGAAATACAGCCGATGATGAAACTTTGCGAGCGTTCGAGACGAGAAGTTACATCAAACGAGTTACAGAAATTGGCGAAACTTGCCTAATCAAGTATTCGCATGATGAGAACATTGGCTGGTGTGCCGTGCGAGATGGATGCTATATTACACTAGGGTTGGGTTGCACCATCTTAATTTAACTGAGACAAACGTCAAATATCTGTCAAACTCCATACAAAAAGCACTGGTTATCGTTATAGTTACGGTCAAAGTTAGGTGGTGCAACTCAGCATAAGTTATGCAATTACCGAACTAAATTGTATGTACTATCTACTCGTAGTACCTATAAGTGAGAGTAAAATCATGCATTGGTTAACGGGATTTTTGCATTTATAAAGCTATACGAGCATGCCTAATTGATTTGACATTAGAAGACGTGTTTTAAACATTATTTCGTAGATTTTGGATATGTATTAATCGTCAACCAAATATAATTAGGGTTATTCACAAACCTATCGTGAGATACCACCGATAAAAATACGTATAACATAGGTACACACACATACCATACGCAACTGAATTTTGCCTTTTATTCGTCGTGTTTATCACCTTTTTATCACTAAACAAGTAATAGGATATGTCATAACATTGGGAAAATAAACAAAAACCAAGCTGTGACATAAAACTATTGCAAAATACGGAGCAAGAGTTACGAGTTAACACTTCCTCTTTACATAAAAATGAATACAAACCGTCAGCAGGTCTCGAGAGAAATCACGTAAGTGTTGCGATTTTTCGGTATCAAGCGAAATTTACTCCGGTGTAATTGGTTTGTTGGCCGAATTTGCACATGACAGGTGACGCAGGCGGGGGAACTTTAAAAAGATTGCTCCGACTCCGGATCCCATTTTGTTTAAAGTCCTAACATCGCCACCTGATTTTCGACTCTAAAACGGGGCCTTTAAGACTGAAATTGAACAAGCATGTCTCTTTCCATTTTAGTTTGATTAACAAAGTAGCTTGATCCTTCGTAAATAAAAAGGATAGTTAATTAAACAGCTGCTTACCTCTTAAAACTGATTTTTAGGTTCATCCAAGATTTTTCACAGTTTTAATCCGGATATTGCTAAGATTAAAACGTTTTTTGACAACCGCTATTAAACTGGTTAGCAACGAGTTTTATAAATGATTGAAGAGAGATTTTTGTAAAAGTTAAAGGGTGGGAGTTACTAGGAGGGAATTACGGACTGTGACGTCATGCGCAACAAGTTCAAACCAAGGTTAAACTTAAATTTTATAATTCGTTAAGGGATCAACAATGTTTTTTTGTATCGTACTAAATCAATATAAATTTTGCTTTTATACAGTACACTGATAAAAATAAAAAGTCTAATCGGATATTCGGAAACTCATAAGTATGGTATGAGCAATTGAAGTCCTTCATAGAGATGTAGGACTAGATACTGTGGTGCCTGAGCGTCTATTAACACATTAGTCTGCCCGCAACATCTTGATACTATCATAGATCGCGGCTATGTAAATTAAATCAATGTCTATATAAAGGGCGATAAGCCACCTTTGATTGCAAGGCCCGACACGCCATTCTGCCATAAAGCTGCAACTACGGAACTCAAATTTCAACGCAACTTTATTTTTATCGGAGGAAGTCGTTAGGCGCTATCTGGACCACCTCGCACGTATTAACATACATAATTATAGGTAGTTTAACAATTGGCGCTACGCCAACTCGATCCAACTTGTGTTATACGACTATTAAAGTTTTTAGGTTTCCGTTACGTTGGTAGGGGAAACAATGTTCTTTCGCCTAAATCTCTACGATTCCGGCGAAAAAGTTTTGAGAGATAAAAATAGATTTATTTCTATTATCGGTATTTTGGTGTCTATTGTAAGATATTCATATAGTGGGTAGGTTTAAACTTTGCTAACTTTGTTATTAGGCATTGGTAAAAAAATTGGTCTAAAATTTTATACGCAAGTTCATTGTCTTCGCTAAACGCTATTATTATGTTTCCATGGCATTTTCGTTATGATTTTTATAAATTTTCAACGCTTTTGACTTAGAATCTACTATTTTTAAAACGATTAGGTAAAATTTAATGTTATTATACTTAGGTACCTACTTGCTCGTAGGTATACTTTATACTAGTATCAACCCGTATCACTGTTCCTGGAACCGAGGATTGTACTCGATGAGAATAGAATCTTGTCTCAAGAGGTCTTGATGTCTGTGGATATCTGCTTAAGAGCCACTTGGCTCTACTAGTGCCTTAAACAGATATAGCGTATGTTTCATTCAAATATGTTTGGATTATAGTAGCTACTCGTAGGTATAGTTTTCCATGGCTTATTTATCATATACTTTAAGAGCTTTTTACCTTTCAGAAGTTAGTTATTGGGGAATAGAAGGTTTTGATTTCTTTGCTAAGAATTACAATAATTAAGACATATTTTTAATAAAAGCCATATTTAAACAGGCAGTACCTAATCCTTTTTGTTTGAGGCACTGAAACTCGAAACAGACTATGATTTATACTTATTCAAGTTTTCTTTTTTTCTCCGAAAGTATACTCAACTCAGCCCAATATAAGTTTCAGGTAGACTCAGATTCAATCATATGTTTGCAAAAAAGTTCGGTAATTTCAATTTCGAAGTTGTTTGTATACTCGAACTCACTTCGATTTGATTGTTTTATTGACATTCTTACTTAGTGTTTACTGTGGAAGGCCCAGATATAATGAATTTTTTGAGAGAAAAGTCTACTTTTGAACAAAATATGTATTGATGATTCTTAAACGAGCGAAATAAGAGAAATAATCACTACACTATATTATGCAATAAGTTATTGAGTATTATCGTGAGGTGTTTACTTAGGTACACCAATATATCTTGAGCAAATAATAGGCTGTGTTTTCATCAAAACAGTAGATTGAGTAATTTTCTCATGTCTAGCTCAAGAAAAACTAAATCAAACTTCATACGACGTACTATTCGTTGTATGTCATCCAAAGAGCAACGAAGAATTAATTAAAGAAAATAATAAAAAAAATCTTGAATTAAATCTTGATAGGTACCCCCAACTAATTTAAGTTTGATAGGCAGTTCGTAAGTATTAAGCACAACTTTCTGAAACCAATTTTGGGCCAAATAATTAAGAAGGTAACCTCACTTTTTCGACGACTTGACCTTTGCAGGGCAAAACAAAGCGACTGTATATTTCTCTTTATTGTCAAGCGCAAGGGCCGTGTGGCTGACACTTCGATTTACTACCGACCCTTGGTTTGATAAAAGTCCTTTTACAGGTCCACCCATTATTTAATAGTCCAAACTGGCTTATATTGAAAAATATCTGACCTAGATAGTATGACTTTCTCACTTTCGTTGAGCTGCAATAGTGGAATGTATACTGGCCACTTGCCCTTACTTTGGATGGATAAAAAAGATAGGTAAGCAACAAACTTTGATGTGAAATAGATATTTTATTTATTCTTCTTAGCATCTTTCCTATATCTCTTGACAAATAAACGCACCTGAAGTAATTTTTATGAATTATTTTATTTCAGTACTTAAAATGTCTTTAAAAATGCACGTTTATCTATATCCTAAGCTGCCTTTTAAAATTAAATGTTTTCTAAATCTATGGTTGACTGGCAGAATCCCTTCAGGCTAGTTATATTCAAGTGCATTAGATTGAATAAAAATACCGTTTCACGAACATGAAAGTTGACGTGCTCTTCATTATTTGGGGTACACTTTTTTCCCCAGGGCAATGAACAGAAGGTTTTACTCTAATATTTTCCCTAAATGAGATTATAAGCCAAAAAAGAATGTATTGTGGCATGCCAGTATAACAATAGCTTTATTTTTGCTTTCAACTAAACCACATCTGATTCCAAGAAAATTATTTCTGTTTAGCTACAGCGAATAAGATTCTCCAAATTTTTTGAAGGATTTCAACCGCCTCTGTGGTCTAGTGGTAAGACCACCTGCTTCAGACGCAGAGGTCCCGGGTTCGATTCCCAGTGGGGGCAGATTTTTCTGTTCGGTTTGGTTGGTGGTAGGGCTTGTTGTAAGTCCGCCTGGCCTAGCTACCACCATCTTACCTAAGTCTGTCGCCATAACAACAATGTTAACAACATTATTGTGTTCCGGCAGTTAGAGGTAAGATAGCCAGTTCCTCCGTGGTTGAGGATTCCGGGTGAAGCTCGCTTCCACCTTCGGCCTGATCGTCACTTACCATCAGGTGAGATACAGGCCAAGAGCTTCCTCGTTGTGGATAAAAAAAAAAAAAAAAAAAGATTTTCTCATTCAGTTCAATGTTGTGAAATAAAAGCCAAGCAAACACAAAAATGGCTATGTTTATAAGATTAATCTTTTAAATTGGGTCAAGAGTGAGTCGGACTCTCTCGCCTAGGGTTTTTTGTCCTCGCTAATTTAATTTCATCCACTCTCACACTCTCCAATATTCATTATTCTGGTTTCCTTAAGTAAAGACTTCAAAAATAGGTGCACAAAATGTTTTGTTAAAGATTTTTAATTTAGGAAATCATTATTCGGTTTTCAGAGATATTATAACATAGGCTTAGACGAATAGAAAGAAAGAAAGAAAAATTATTTATTTGACTTAAATTTAATAGTAAGTATTTACACGTTTTATTATCTAAATAAAATAACTGACACCTATATTATAAGAACCTTGGACCTGAACCCTAATTTTATGACGTACGAGTAGTTCTTAAGAAGCTGATTTCACATTTTATAAATAACATGTTCACTCCAAAATGAAATATTCGCGAGTGATTCACCTCAGCAATTGCCTGCGCTATTATTCGTACAGTGGCGTGGCTTTAGCAAAATACGGCATCTGTACCGCATAACGAGATAGAAAGAGAGAGAGATCTCACGAGATAAATAAAAGGATGGCCCGATTGCACCGTTACCCGAGTCGATTCGGAGAAAGAGAATTGATGCTAAATGTCCCTTTTTGTAACGTAACAAAGAGCCTGAAAAATAGCACGTCTGAGGGAAAGAGGGAAAGTAAATTCAGCAATTTATTGCTAAGGCCGGGTCCTATATTTGTTGCAAATGAAGACGGCAGAGGTGACGACATTCGGGTATCGCGCCCGAATGACCGTTCTGGGACGACCCGCCTCGTGGTTCCGTGGTTCTTCAGTTTTATTCTCATTGGCCGTGTGCGCGTCTATGTTTGGATATTGTGTGATATGTTCACAAATTTGGATATAGTGTGGAATTTTTCAGGTCTTATTTATTTCTTTGTTAAAAAGTATGGCACAAAGATCGTACAATTGACAATTAAATGACTAAATACCTTCCAGCATTCTTTATAATAAATTGAACATTGTAGTAATGTAGGTACAGTCAATAGCGTGTTTAAAGGTTAGGACAAATGCTGCTCTTTTGGGCACTTTTAAGACGACGGCTAGTTGTTAAACCCGACGTTATATTTGTTTACCATCCCTAAAAAAAGCGTTAATGTCTGTAAAAGCTTTAATAAACTCGCCAAAATAGAGACAATTTAGATCCAAAAGTCGTAAAAATATGTATTTCGTGTAGTCATGCTGAAAGTTTCAACAGTTTATGGTACGATAAACAAAGCCAACACACATTTGAGGGCAGTAAAATAAATTTTAATACGGCTTTGGTGACCATACAATCGTAACAAAACTGAAATAAATTTTTAGATAGGTGCGTTTATATAAACATTAATTTGAATTTCAAATAGGTAAAAACGGTGTTCAGCATTAACCAAGGTTCATGAATAATATTAATTTTTATAGCACTACTGGGAAATTTACAGAAAAATGGAGGACTCACAAAATTATTTCGGAGTTTTTACGTTTAGATTAGTTTGTCTTTTACTTTATGGAATTATATTAGCAGTCTCAAATTGTAGCAGAATGAAGAATTACAATGTTCAGTGTTCACTAGACTATAATAATTTATAAAGACAGTATAGCCTGACCAGGAACATAAAAACCCTGGCATAGAGGCGCGTCAATTGCATTTGATAGTGCAACACTGAGTACAGTCGTACCTGTGTTAAATTAATAGGATAACTTTATGTATTAGGATTCAGGATTACGGGCTAATTTGATATTTTCATGAATTAACGAAAAAATATTATTATAGGTAACCTGGTTTAAATAAATTAAATGAAAACATCAATCGAGCTAGTAGGATTTATTTTATTATTCATCAATAATCAAATTCATAACTTGAATATTCAACTGCAATGTCTGCTCATGAACGCTTCAAACTCGGTACTTCTTTCCCAATTCCATAAAATTCAACACTTAGAAAGTGACAAAAAACTTTAAAATAGGTAGTTGAAACAAACCACAGCTAATTTTCATAGTGGACTGTACTATACGATAAACATGTCAGTCAATTTGACACCCTTGTCGGAAAAATTATTCAATGAAAATATTGTCCGAACCCTTAGTATTTCTCTTCGACAAATACTTTAACACATTGTGAACCACTTTTCTTTCACGACTATGAAAAGATTTTAGCAATTTAATTCACAAAATCAATTGCGCACATTTAAAATAAAGTTTGTTTACACTTTGACAGCAATAGACTGACATGCAAGGTGACATGACAATGAAGTTTTCAGTTACTGTTGCCATTAAAAGAAATTAGTACCATTAGTTTCCCGCAACATGGCGAGGGTTTTTATGTTCCTGGTCAGGCTATAAAAGTGGTTTTGAAGTAATTTTAGAGGGCTATTAATATCGTTAAATTAGCTTCAAACTTGGGGCATAATACAAGATTAGCTTTTAATAAATTAACAAATGAAATTAAGCTTACAAATTCTAGATTTTTCTTTTGTCACAGATATGACTAATAATTTTCTATCACTAGATGTTATACTTGTAATTCTTTTAGAGAAAAATTAAAGGCTGAATTACCTTTAAGCCGTTCGGAAATCACTATTGTATAAGAATTTCTCATAATAATATAATGTTTTATATGTGACATCAAGATAAAACTATGGCATCTAATGCAGTTTCAATAAGTTTTATTATGCAGCAACAAAGTAAAGTCTGTCCTAGAGACTATACAAACCTGAAGTTTCTTTTCTAAAGCTAATTTAAGTTTACTGAACCTAATGACAGTATTGTTCTGGAGTAGGAGCAGTGTATGTACTAACGGAGAGTTTAGTATGCGCCTCGCGTTGTCTCCCATACATGCGGTCGAGTTTAGAGCTTGCATTGTACGATTTTCTTGCAATTTTCGTGAAGCTATCTTTTTTTCGTGTAGTTACCTAGCCTTTTAAAAGTGGTTTACTTGATTAGGAAAGACATGGACAAAGAAATAAATTTGTACCTACATCTTTGGACCTTTTGTGACGAGGAATTTGAATTGAATGTGATTTGCGAAAAACTTAAAGGCTATTGCGACACAAGCTATGCTTAGTTCTACCAGAAGCAAAAGTTATAAGAATACTCTGACATTGAGATTTGATTGGCAATAAACATGTTAATATCATTTATTATTATTTTAGCTTCAAAATGCATGATTAATAAATAAGAGTCCTATAAGGAAATAGCGTCATGTTTTTAACACTTCCTAATTTCTAAGTGAGTAGAAACTTGTAGTAGTACCTATAGATCTACATTGAATGAAAAAATGTGTGACTTACCACAGTTACCACCTACCCCGTTTTTCAATATGCTTCACCATGTTGATCTCCGAGCCCTGTTTGTTATTGCACTTGGTATGCGGGCCGCGGTCGCATGCATTCTCCAATGAATGCGGGCGGGTCGTGCGCGTATAATGCTTGCTTCCTTCATTGCCCTCGCCTTGTCGTCGTCAGGGGCAAGGATCCATGCACACAACACCAGGTGCGATTGCGGTCAAATACCTGCCTTGGATAGCATAAAAAAAAAAAAAAAAAAAAACTTGCAATCGGAACGCGCTGTGTACGGGAGGATATCGCAATCTATATAATATCGCGTACTTTTTCAAAAAGGCTTCACCACCACTCGTACTATGTTGATTTTGGAGTCCTGTTTGTTATTCCACTTGGTATGGTATATAATGATTGCTTCCTTCATTGCCCTCGTCTTGTGCACTCGTCGGCAAGTCAAGAGAACAGATGTAAGTACTGAAAAAAAGAATTTAACTTTAGGTGCCGTGGATATGTGTAGAGAGCTACTCGTATGTACGATTTAATCTATCTTGCACAGTTTGTGTAAAAGCTGAGATCAGAAGTAATTTGGTAGGTAGGTACGTAAAGATCATATTGATAAAATATTATAGTGAGTAACAGGCAGTTTTTGGTAGCGAGGCGTGTGATGATGCCTTTCAATATCATTATTTTAGTCTTTATTGTAGAAGGGAGATTACCTTATCTAATTTACCAGAGCCTACGCATAATGCTAGCCAGACGAGTATTTAACAGAACGAACTGTCCTTCAAAGTTGTGGACATACTTGTAAATAATAAAACTACCGGTTGGCGGGTCCGTAAAGTTCTATCGTGGCAGGTGATACAAGAGCACGGCCGTAGTATATACCTACCTACACGTACCAGACCGTAGTATACACCCACCTACACGTGCCAGCTCGTAGGTAGTTCACAATGCACGGTGCACTGATGCACTTCTCGTGTATCGGGTGGATGCCCGTTTGAAGGACGCACTCGGTCCGAACCAAATTAAACTTTTAGCCCCTTGAGCTATGGCGGGGCAGGGGTAAAAAGATGCTTTAGTATTTATTTATACATAGGTTAGGTACCTGTTTGTTATAAAATTGGGTAAGTATTTACACGCGCGTTGAATGTAACTTAAAGTGACGTTAAGTAGTCACTCTAAACTACTATTCAAAGCGTGTGTAACTTTTTATTAGTAACGGGATAAGTATTCATTCATGACTGTCTATGGTTGAAAGAAGATGTACAGAATACAAAGTGAAAATATGAACTTTACAAGCGTAAATTAAGTAATAATCATGTATGTCTTATTATTTTTATTCTACCTGTATCGTAATATAAGCTGTAGGTATGTTTTCCTAATAAAGAAAATAAATAAATGTCTACTGTATGTACTTAATAAAGTATAAAAACAGCCATTTAATTTCATTTTATCAAAGAGTAATATATTAAATTCTATTTTATTTCGGTGTTTCTGAATTTGAATTTTACTTGAGTTTGAGCAATGATCGTCAGATAACAGTATGAGCAGTCTACTTCAAAAGTAAATAAATTAAATGAAGCATAAATGACTTTTCAAAGTGCTCACTGATACGATGATTTCATTTGACATTAAACAAGCCAATTAAGTATAAATGTCGATTAAAATGATTGTTCCTACTCGTTCAGTAGTTATCATTTTGTAAATCTTCAGTGGTTCCATTGTTGAATGTGAATTTGATTACATAAAGTAGCGGTATTTTACCGCAAACGTAATGCGAATCTGATAACATTGCACTAATGAAACTGTATGGTGGAAAGATTGAATTTGAAAAACATTTTATAACATAAATAAACTCCATAAATAAATATACTTAGTTACAACACCAGATATAGTGTGCTATGTATTGGCTACACTTGTCTGATTGTTTAAGTAAGTGTCAACGTTATGAAAAGACCAGACGATCACGTGATTCAAAAGTGCCTTTCCTTGGCACAAAAAAGGGGAAGAGGAAAACCTCAAACTACTTCAATGACGAATATTCAAAAGGTCATGACCTTTAAGTATTGCTCTACGAACAAGACGTTCAAGATCATTATACAGTAGAATCCCGATTATCCGGATCAATTAAAACCAGGGGTGGTCCGGATAATTGAAAATCCGGATAATCGATTTCAAAGTAAAATCAAACAATAATTAACTTTTTACAACAGAAAGAATTTAAAAAAATCAAAATCAAAAGTATTTATTCAGTTTAGACCAGTAGAAGAAGAAGAAGTGTCAACACACATTTACTGGTTAATTATTATGACGTATCTATGACGTACATTACACTATTCTACTAAAACTTAAAAGACATTCTCGATTTTAACCCTAATGTTCTAAAACCTCCCATGTCACTGCATGGGAGGTACGAATTGGAAATCAATGAACCGTCGAATCCAGTTTAATATGAAAAGCTATTCATCTCTCGCACTCAGCTGAATAGCTTGCTTGCCGTTATTGACAAGTGCGTGCCCGACTATGGCGGCGGGAACTTTGCTCGATACAGGTTTTTGTTTGAGTTGTGACTTTATGCAAGAAATGGCTGCAGAGATGTCAAGTTTATGCTCACATATAGCTCATATAACATTCTCACGCATTCTTAAAAACAAATTAATTATACAAAACTATTTTTAAAATATTCTCACCATTTAAAAAAAACCTGCCTTGCAAGTTGCAACTTTTACCGCTCGGCTACCTAAAATAAATGCACGAACAAAATACGACACCAAAATACCACAGGGACTCAGCCTGAAAGTTTAAATAGCTAAAATATGGTATCTTTTTTATAAGAACTCAAATACATAGATAATATCTGTGAATCTAGGCATGTCAAGCACAATCATATGCTTTTATATCTTCTTCAGCTCTTCTACAGGTTAGCACGAACTGGAAATAAATGAACCGTCGAATTCCGTTTAATATGAAAACCTATTCAATTCATCCCTCGCACTCCGCTGAACGGTACTAAGAGCTAGTATTAGTTGCCGTTACTTACTGTGCGTGCTGCGACTATGTCGGAAACTTTCCTCGTTATAGGTTTTTGTTTGAGTTGTTCGAGTGTGAGAGACGCTGGCGAAAAGCGCAGGGATATGAAGTGCTTATAACATGCACTTGCTAATTAACGCTGTGAGATTAGTGGCGGTGAGTTTAAAAGTAGGAGTTAACAGGTTAAAATGAGAGTTTAGTTTGTTAGTAACCCACAGATTACCTCAAAATTGTGCTGATGCAAAAAGTTATTGGAGCTTTTTGTAATTTTTAGGAATTTAAGATTACTTTTGTTTATTTATCTTGAAAGTTACGTGAGGATATTGACTGTGTAAAAATACTGCACGGAAAAATACAGTAAACAATCCAAAGGCTGAAAACGAGACACTAATTAAAAGTTTACAAGTTTCATCATCGTATTTGACTCGAGAATTTTTCTCCGCGTAAAACTTGGGGAAGAAAAATAAAAATAATATGTCCCTGCTTTGTATATGAGCTTCATTTCTTACGTGGTACAAGGGGCTTATTACGTACTGAAGCTGCCTTATTATTCCACCTTGTTCCTTGTTCGTTCCCCATTCGTTTTATATATTGTTCCTTGAGGATATTTAAATACGCATATGCCATTGCATTTAAATTCTTATGAAAATAAATACGGGGTATTTAGGTAAGGGGAGTGTAAGTCAAATCCTCCATGCCTCTGATAAATTAAAGAGGGTTGTCCTTTTGCAGTAGAGTCGACTAAATGATCTGATTATGATGTATGGAATGTATACAGTATGACATTTAAATCGTTGGTATCCTTTTAAACTAAGACTACATGGGATTTGTCTCATATTCAGGGAATGTAATATGTCTTAGTTTAAAAGGATGCCAAGATTTAAATGACAACGTGTATAATATTAAATAGGTACCTACACAATTTTGTTATTTATAAAATTAGAGTTCATTCTAGTCATAATAATTTGAAACATAGTTCTTACCTATGTTCAATGTGCAATGTACATTGTGACTTCTTACGTTTGAATGTATTATTCAAATTTGAAACGGCAATCCTTCAGGTGCTAAAGGCCAAACTTGACAGCACGCTTATCCTTTTGATGTTATTATTATTTCACTTGGAAACGACGTCTGAATACTTTATTATTCCCCCATTCCCTTTGAGACATATTCATGATTTTGAAAATAATTAGCAACAAAAACGTAATGGTGGATGGCCGCCCCTTTTGCGGCGGTAATCGCCATAATTAAATGTCATATTATTCTGTCAAGGCGCCCCTTGACGCCGTCACGCGTTTGATACTCAAGGCGAACACTGAGGCAATTAGCCGCCTATAATTATAATGTTAATTACAGACAGTGCTGTTACTCATCTTGCTATTCAGACCGTTTTGTTGTTACGTAAACATTATTCGTCGTCTCGAGCTGGTAGGGATGGATGGTTTCCTTTATTATCGATAAAATTTAATTAGCTCACTACTAGTGTAAAATGTTACAAATAACTTCAAAACTTCTATTTGTTTCAAATAACTTCTGTGTTTCAGCCTCGCATAAAATGAAAATGGTCAATTTCAGTGTTAGCAATTTACAAAAATAAAGCTGAGTTGCACCATCGTACACTTTAACTTTAACAATCGTTGTTAAATATCTGTCAAACTCCATATTAGTATCAAATTAATCATTAAATGAAATTACATTCTGTATTGCAACAGCGATAACATCATTATAAACTGTAACGAGATTCATGAACTAAAATAACAAGCTCGAGAATACGCGTTTGTTCATTTTACATTTGAAAATCTAGGTACAGTTAATTTTAAAAATAATTGCAAGATAACATTGGTGTCGTCGTTTCAGCCGAAAGACGTCCACTGCTGGACAAAGGCCTCCCCCAAGGATTTCCACAAAGACCGGTCCTGCGCCGCTTGCATCATTGGTGTACAGATTTATTATAATGATACTAAAACTAATAATGTTGACAGTATTAATAATATTGAATCAAAACAATTAAGTCGATTTGAATATCGATGTTTTCGATTAGATGTTCGATATCAGTACTCGATTGGTTCGCTGCAATGCTCTATGAAAACCCCAATTAACGACTGCGAGTAGTATAACAGTGTAACTATTTACTTTGTTATAAGTAGACGCGAAATTTGCCACGGATGGATTATTGGGGATCAACAGTGAGAACTAACGAAGACATTTGAGTGCTCTAATTAGCGTTAAACGTCAACATTATAATGAATACAAAGCATTTATTAACGTAATTATGAGGTGTGTGGAAACGATAAACGGATTTGTGCTATTATTAGCTACTTTAATTTCAGAAAGCAGGTAATGGGTTATAAATATGTTTTAAGATTAAAGATGCGGCGAGGCGTAATGCGTGGCGCTGTGCTGGTCATTTCAAGATACTAGGGCTGAATTTCAGTGCTTTAGTTTTCCGTTTAGGTGCACCCACAAAATTAAATAACTAAATCATACCGCTAGTGGTTGCGTGAACTTTTGCTGTAGATATCATTAGACAAATATGTAGAACGTAGAAACTCGTATCAGGAAAAACGTAAATTGAGAGAGATTTCTCGAAAAATCAAACAATGAAAATAGCAGTGCCTCTAATCTTTTAAGGTTTTATTTTCGTCATCGTCGTTTCAGGCAAATAATAAATAATAATTTATTTCAGATATTAAAAATGCTTAAGTACCTACATTAAGGAGAAAATATTTAAAAGCCAAAAAACAGCCTAGTTCATAAAAATAAAACCTATTAAATTTTACACATGCAGCCGAACCCACTGCGTGATAAATGAACCGTCTACTCGACCAGCTACAACGCGCAGAATGTCGTTGGAGCTCCCACGCACACGGCCCAGCATAGAGGCTGCCCTTTTCCGAAGGATGGCATGGAAGCCATTAGTATGTGCTTCGACAAACATGCCTTCTTCGGCAAAAATGACGTCCACTGCTAAACAAAGGCCTTCCGCAACGACCAACGACCAGTGCTGTGCTGCCAGCATCCAGGCACTTTCCACAACCCTTAAATCCGGTCGTTAGAAATTAAGGTCATATTTTAAAAGCAGTTAATAATGTCGTTATGAATGGACATCGCATTTAATCTACTCACATTTGCCTAGAAACTTAATACTAATTACTAGTTAAGTACCCTTTTTCTGAGGCTGTATAGCTTATGACGTCGAGACACATAATACGGTCCGAGAATAGAGTGATCGAGGGCTGGGAGTGCCATTCTATATTGGATTAGGATCAACGCGCTTGGGTGCGACCACAGTATAGATTATAGTAAGTAAAGAAAGCATGCAAAGCACTCAAAATATACTTTCACGCAATATCCCTACGGAATGATTCAGTTTTTCAAATACGTACCGAAAGACAAATTTAAGCATCAGAATGATCAATTTTATAATATACTCCTTAAACATGCGGCTACTAAAACATAATGTTATTAAGATTTTAAAATGATTAAGGGATTGAAACTTAATATTATTGTAAATGGATTGGCTCCATAGTTCTGACGACAGCACGTTAGTTTTGTTTATGCTCTTGAAAACTTAATAATGCCAAAATCTTCATATCGGGTTACTCATTTCAATACCTACCTACACATCAAAAGTAATTGTTTGAGACAACATTTATTTTTATTTATAAGATCCAAAATTCATCAAAGAATCCATTTTAGGCTTGATTGTGCAAATATGAAAAAGAAAACTAACAGAGTTTATAAAAAATAACAAATGCCGTTAATATATGGCCCTAAGTTGAGTTACTGCTCATTTTTAATTTTGACTGTATCATGGTGCGGTACTACGGGGGCGCTCTACCTATCGATTAGCCAAACAAACACTATGTGCGACATCATAAAACCACGTCTATATTACGTGATATCTACGATACGCACCGCGCTAGTGGAAAACTTTTTTATTCTGACGTCGCATTTCTGACATTTTATGAATTCTTTTGTTTTTTGCGTTGCGGTGCGTGTTTTTTTTCTTTTGTTTCGTGGTTTTTGTTTTTCTGAATTAGAGGACAGCGGCCAGTTCTATTTACAAAGTAAATTGTTTCAATAAAATGGCCGCCTGATTTAGGTAAATACTATTTGTTTCGAATGAAAAATAGTTATTATTTTAAGATTTTATGATAGTTTAATGCCCGTTTTCATCATCAATCCCAAATTTTTAAGTGACCCCTATGATAACAAATAATATGAATTTTATATTCATATGGGTCACTTAAAAATTAGGGAATGATCGTAAAAACGGGCATAAATAATTTTTTCATTAAAATTTAAACATTTATTACCAGTATGATTTGTCTTTAATGTGAGATAACTTAATGTACATGCACAGCGTGTGGCTTGGACTGAAATATCGATGCTGGTTTATTGGCCACAATAAACCTGTCCGCAATAATAGATGGCACCCGAAAGAGCATCGCCAGCGGTCAGCAGTAAAGCAGGCTTAGAAACCGTATAACAAAGAAAACATTGCGGTTTGTCGTTTCAAATTCTACTACGCATGGCGTATTATTTTCAAAACTTTTTAAGTCCTACATATTCTTAATTCTAATTAATTAGATGTACTTATCAAATATTTAATACAGCATTAAAATAAAATAATAAACAAAGTTAATGTTAAATAAAATGTAGAAGCACATTTTATTTTTTCCTACTAAAGTTCCTTGGAAACCAACTTGACAGGAGCAATGCACAATGCAAGCGCCGTATTTAGAACGTGTCTGACTGATGATGGTTTAAAAATAATGAAATAAAAGTATCATTAGTAGTTAACTAATTTTTTCAGCTTTAAATAATAAAACTTGACTTTACTAAAATATCAACATCACCAAAAAACTGTGCCGTAAGTTTCAAGCACAATGGCCGCTTTGACATACACATAAATATGACGTAAACCTTTTTCAGTTGCAGTAAAAAACCGAAAAAACTTGACCTGAGCACGGACAGTGGTTTAAAACTGCAAAAATGCATGCAAGGTTACACAAAATTTTAACTCTACGTGGGCACAATGCGTCGAGGTTTCGTCCGGTTTGGATAAAACAAGCGCCAAATGCTTAACAAAAATCCTGACAATTTTAAACTCAATATTATTATAACTTCTTTGTAAATAAGGGTGATTACGCATTGAATTCGATCAACATTAATAGCATAAGTTTTTAATATACGTCATCGCTGGCGAGTGCGTTAATAAAAACTATGATGATTTTAATTCTTGAGAGTAACCTATAGTACTAGGGGCGCTATACTTCTGTAATGTCAAGTATTTTTTTACGCAGTTGCCAGCGAGCACATTAGGTAATAATATAAACGCATGATAAGCTTAAGCATACTGAATCTGAGAAGTGTTGATCCGAGTAGCGTTGTGATATTTGTTTGACCAACTAGATACGCACTGCTTGCACATCTTGATTCTTGAATAACTTAATTTAAAGTAAAATGTAGGTACCTATGTGTTTCTACCTATTTTGAGGGTAAACATTTCATCTCAATCCTGAAAGCGGCCGATTTGTCTCCCAGCTTTAATAAGTAAGTGCATATTGTATTACTTGATTTATGCTGCAACGTTAATCTCGCGGTAACTCGGCGGAGGACGTGGTGCATTGTAAATCACGCGCAGCCTTGTCGCGAAGCAACTTAAAATCTCGCACCTGCAACGTCACTGAAACACAATGTAAGGGTGAGCGTACATTTGGATAGGTTTGTCACGATCACGAACGGACTACGATCAACTCGGTGGTAACCAGCCGTAAATGTTTTGTAGTAAATGCTCGCAACTCTAACTAAAGTATATGGATAAGGAGGTATCAAAATATTGTCGAAGCTGATTAAACAGGTGATTTTTAAAGTGACAGAACTTCGTACCCGTAACTGAGCTACGTGTGCGACGAAATTATACCAGTGGTCGATAATTTTTTTGGAAGCGTTGTCACAAATGCAAAATATGTTGCCTAAAATTAAAACTGCATTTCACTAGCCTCTCGTAGGAACAGTATTTGTATTATTTTCGATTGAGTACAAAATGATGTTAAAACTAGAACAAAACAAATAGGAAAGTACCGCTTGTCATCCAATAAGAATTTTCATCAAAGTCTGACGATTACCATGAACATTCTTACATAGGCAATAGTAATAACACAAAGTACTTACGCAAAATGCTAGGGATTATTTATTACGGTTTGTATCGAGTACATTCGCGGCGCTCTCACTAATGAGAACGCACCCTAATGCGTCATGATGTATTGCGTCATTTATTAGACGCGCGACGCCTTGTAATCGTAGACTAGTTGATGATGTACGGTCAGGTGTAAGGGAACACCTCCAGGTATGGTCAACGTCATATTTACATTTAATAACAACCCTTATGTTTTCAGAAATAATTGTAGACTGGTTAATTTATACGGTCAGATGTAAGGGAATACCTCCAGGTATGGTCAGCGTCATATTTACATGACAACCCTTATGTTTTCAGGTATAATCGTAGACTAGTTAATGATCTACGGTCAGGTGTTTTCAGGAACTAGATCTAAAAAAAAATGTCTAATGTCTACTTTGGACGCTAACGGTACCCTTATAATACGTATCAAAAAGTATGAGCAGACAAGTTAGATTTAAGCATATAAGTAGGTACAATATTTATCACAAAATTCAAATTACTAACATCAACGTTGGTTAAGTCCCTGCATAAGTAGTTATATGCTATGTTTTGTTTAGTTTGTCAACAACTATTTTCTTTGTTGCCAAAATAGATACAACTGTAATTAAAGGTGAACTTAGTTATTAGTTTAGTATGTAATCGCTTTAGCCTACCTAGACAGAAAAGGTGTTACACTACACAGAGAGATGGTACAAAGTTACAATAATTCGCATAAATCACTCCACTTCAAAGCGTTCAAAACTGAAACTAGCTTAATTAAATTAGTTTTAATCAATGCGCAGGTAACTTGACGGAATAATAGCACTAAAATTCAATTTGAGCAATTCACATCCTCGGATGCATGCAAAATTGTTAATGCAGTACCATTTAATTAAAGTTGTGCAGCAGAACAATGAAGAAGACCGGAAACTTTTAATCAATAAATATGCTCTTCGTTAGTGTTGCGACAGGTGTTGCCTATCTATAGTCAAATATCGATAGAATTTAACTAATCAGTCGATAGAGAGCAGATAATTTAAGCAAACAAAAAGAAATCAATCCTTAAACAGTAGTAAATATTGATAAAGTTTTGTAGTATAAATTATTGCTAGGTAGTAAAACATAATTTGACTACCTTAAAATGGCGATAAAATTCACGACATTGATTGTATTACAGTCCTATCAACTTAAGCTGAGAATTGCATTTGTGTGAGTGATCGCCAAAAGTACCGTTAGTAAAACACATACAAATAAAATTAATGTTTTATTAAAAGGAAGTCTATAAAACACTTGCTACCAATTGGGCCGATGTAACGACACTTGACACATCCTTTTAAATAAATAAATAAATAAAAACAGGTCCTCGCTCAGCATATGCCAAGGCACGAAGTACCTCGACGCTGATATTCTGCGAGCACCGTTTATAGAGAGGGCGTCCAGCCAGCCTTATAAAATACAACAAAAAGACAAACTTTATAAAATTACAAAATAAAAACAGACTAAAAACTTTTCGTTCACACCTTTAAAATACGTATTCAATTTGCATAAAATTTCTTTCACTTGGCTGCTTAATGGATTTCGTACAGGAAATTCACTTACAGTAGGAGCCATTTCACTAATATTGAACCTTTGTACACAGTCTAGTGGCCAGTAAAGCAGCGGACAGCTCCAAACGAGGAATGCTAAGGGGCTTGATGGGTGCTACTCTACTTTTTGAAGTGAGCAAATAAACTTTGATTGACCCTGAATTATCGATTGAACGTATGTATATACATACTCCGTACGCTCGTTCTGAAGCGTCTGAAAAGACGTGAACTTCGTGCGTCACGGAGTTGTTTGTGAGTATCCAACGAGGTATTTTTAATTGATTAAGAAAGGGCAGTGTATTTGCAAAGGCTAACCATGATTTTTTTATTTCATGACAAACTTCCTCGTCCCATGTGCATTGTTTTATCCATAAACTTTGCATGATAATTTTAGCTTCAACGACACATGGACCTACAAGGCCTAAAGGGTCAAATATCTGACTAATAACTGAAAGTATGTGCCGTTTAGTTACTTTACTATTTAAATTAATATCAATAGAGAAAGACAAAAAATCTGTACTACAAATCCAATTTAATCCAAGTGTTTTAGAATTTGAATTTAAATCAATATCTGATAAATTTAATACTTCAGTTAATTCAGGGGAGGAAGGTGAAATTTGGTCAAGTATTTTTTGACTATTTGATTTGAATTTTCTAAGATGAAATTTGGCACTTTCTAACGTGGCTATGACGCCTTTGCAAATTCTTACCGTGTCCTCTATAGAAGATGAGCCTCCTAAATAGTCGTCGACGTAGAAGTCTCGCTTAATAGCCTGTTTCACGTCCTCGTCCTGAGCACTCGATGCTAAACTAACCAAACACTTGGTGGCTAAATAAGGGGCACATGCAGTACCAAAGCTAACTGTGTTAAGAGTGTAGGTTTTTAAGGGCTCCTTAACATCGGTGCGAAAAATTATTTGTTGAAGGGGACGTTGGGAAGGATCGAGTTCAATAGCCCTGTACATTTTCTCGATGTCGCCAGTTACGACATATTTATGCTGCCGAAAGCGAATAAGAATGGAAAAAAGATCTTCTTGTACAGTGGGACCAACCATTAAGATGCTATTAAGCGACAAACCGGAAGTAGTGGCGGCTGAAGCGTCGAAGACCGTTCGGAGCTTCGTGGTAGTGCTCGCCTCGCGAAGTACACCGTGATGCGGTAAAAAATATTGTTGACTCTGTTGAAGACAGCTAGCTGAAGGCTCCCTATTTTCAGTCATGTGATTCAAGCGCTCATATTCGAGCATAAAATCTAAGTACATGCCTTTAAATACGGGATCTCTACTGAACCTACGTTCTAAGGATAGAAAACGGCACTTTGCCTGTTGAAACGAATCGCCCAAGACTGAAGGGTCTTCCTTCAGCGGCATAGTCACAACGAAGCGACCGTCATCCTTGCGTTTGGTGTTTAAGAGGAAGCTTTTCTCACAGGCACGCTCTTCAGGGGATAAGGAGTGCTTGGCTGCTACAGTGTCTAATTCCCAGAAACGAGTTAAGTCTGGATTGGTTTGCTCGTTTAAAAAATTGCAAACGGGCGAAGGAGAAGAGTGTTTAAGACGGGCCACACGCCCAGACACTAACCAACCCAGTTTCGTTTCATATAACTTGGGTTGATCTTTACCCAAGTCAATATGATTATTGCCCAGAACGGACCAAAAGAC
Source organism: Ostrinia furnacalis (assembly GCF_004193835.3). NCBI lineage: Eukaryota > Metazoa > Arthropoda > Insecta > Lepidoptera > Crambidae > Ostrinia > Ostrinia furnacalis. Next base: position 103,907 of record NW_021133072.1, on the reverse strand, counting down.
TTCTGCCCCTACTAATATGTCTATGACAGATGGTATATTAAAGGTGGGGTCAGCAAGTTGAATTCCTTTGGGAATAGGAATGCTTTCTAAGTCTATGAAGGAAGACGGTAAACATTTGGTGATGTCAGGTAATATAAGACAATCTACAGTAAATTTAAAGTCGTCATGATTTGACATTATAGTAAGGCTGCAAGACTGTGTACACTGAGAAATATTTTTATTAATACCTGTCACCATGGAGTACGCATCGCGGCGCGACAGACCCAGCTTACCGCACAACGACTGCGTCACAATGTTCGCGGTACTTCCGTTGTCGAGCAGGAGGCGCGCGGAGTGCGCGGCGCCGCTGCCGTCCAACACCCGCACGATCGCTGTGGATAGTAATACATGCGCAGGAGTAGTAAACTGTGTAAGACCATTCGAATCATTAGCAAAATGATTTACATTGACTGGAATGGCGGTTATAGGAGTAGGTTCTGGCTCATGTAGATGCAAAAGTGTGTTGTGTCTCTTTTTACAGTACCGACAAGGGACTAGAGTGCATTTAATTTCATAATGACCAGGACGCAGACAATTAAGACACACTTTTGTCTCTTTGGCCTTTTTAATTCTCTCCTCAACTGAAAGGGACCTGAATGTTTCACAGTTAAATAAATAATGACTTTCATTGCAAAGAGAACATTTAAAAGACTTCTGATTATAATTATTTTGATTTGATTTTATGTTTTGATTATTATTTGATTTATTATTATTAGGATAAGTGCTATTTTTATTATTGTTTGTATTTTGTGTTAGAAAATAAGTATTTTGTTTGTATGAATTATTATTATGCATGTTACCTTTTTCTTGTATGGTCTCCAATAAGTCTGCTCTATTACTGAGAAATTGAATAAATATCTTTAAAGACGGAGAATCAGATAATGTGTTTCTATGCTCTTCCCAAACTCTGTAGGTAACACTATCTAACTTTTCAGAGATCATATGAATGACCAAAGTGTCCCAGTGCTGAGTGGGTTGATCCAAAGAAGCTAAGGCACGCAAGTTTTTATTAGTTACGTCTATAAGATGGCGAATAGATGTGAAAGATTCTTTTTGCATGCGTTCAATATTAAATAATGCTTGAACGTGGTTGTTCACTAACAATCGTTTATTATCGTATCTATTGCATAGCAACTTCCAAGCAGCTTCATAATTATCTGCTTTAAAATCTAAATTATCAATAATGAGCAAAGCGCTGCCTTTAAGAGAAGCGTGAAGATAATGTAATTTATTTATGTTATCCATATCTTGTCTAGAGTGTATTAAAGAAATAAAGGTGTCTCTAAACTTAAGCCAGTGCTNTTAACACGTTGAGTGCGAAACCAGGTCTATAGACCTTGTGTACGTCTCGCTTACCGTGCGGCTAAGAAAATTATAGTCTTCCTTGTCGTGCGAAAGGCATAACTTCAATTGGGTCCGGTGTAGGAAAGTGATGAATATATATCTATGATGTATTCTTAAAATAGAATGTAATGATGTACCTACCTTAATACCAGGTTTTTAGACCTGGTACCGCACGGAAGTAATAAAATGTCTTCACAATGCGAAACCAGGTCGAAGCACCTTGTACCCTGCGCACCTGGTACCGCACCCCACGCTAGCTTCGTGCAGCCAGTGTTGCCTCGCATTCGTAAGAAACGCACATGTTGACATGGCGTCAAGAGAAACAAACAAAACTGCAAATTGATTATAATTTAATTTGCTACACGATTTATTGCTAATTTAAGTAATGTTTTTCGTGACAAACATTTGAAGTTGTAACTAAACGTTATTAAATAATAAAATATGTTTTCTTTAAAATAGCTTATTTTACTATTCATGCACGTATGTCTTATTTGTAAAATATTTAGACTAAATTATTAAAACATCTTTGTTTGTTACTTTTTTTTAATTTTTATTAAAACTTAATTTAAACTATCGATATTTGTATTTCACATCTCTAAAATACCCACCAGACTTCCCTACTTCAGTGCGGCACAGGGTGCATAAGCCTTGTATTTTGAATATAGCTATAATTTTTATACTAAACAAGTTATTCACGAACGCCTTCAGGTGTATGTCAATAAATGCATTATTATTAATATTCAAAGAAAAAAAAACACAACATCTATTAACATGAAGCCAAAAATAAAATTAATATATCTTAAATATTACAAGGTCTTTAAGCCTTGTGCCGCCACAACGTAAGTTTTAATACCAGGTTTTCTGACCTTGTACCGAAGGAATGGAAAGTATTAGAAAGTTACTGCCGCAGCAAAGGTGTTAATGGATTTCGTACAGGAAATTCACTTACAGTAGGAGCCATTTCACTAATATTTGGAACACAATTACATAAAATTACACGTACCTATCTGCTACCAGTACCGGGGGTGAAGTGAAGTATGTGAGCGACAAGGAAGCGGTGCGTGGCGGACGCGCCGCGCTTCAGGCCGCTTGCTATAATAAACCACGCGCGGGACGCGCCGCGCTTCAAGCCGATTGCCACTCTAAACTATCGGTGTGCACTCACACAAATGCAATTCTCAGCTTAAGTTGAGAGGACTGTATAACGTTACCAAAAGGGCTAGGATGCGTGCCGTGATATACTTTATCGACGTCAAAATGTATTGGAAAAATCGATAAAATGGCATGATAACCGCTTATCGCGGCGCGCATTCTAGGCCTACAGATATTGATGATTTCAATGTTATCGTTACTAAGTATGCCTAATTGCCTATTGATAGGAAATGTTTATCGATAAAACTAGAAACGATTCTATCTATTACTTTCCAACACTACTTCTCGCTTCAACTCGATAAGTACAGTTTTTAGTTAAAATATAATCTGCATTTCTCATCCGCATTCATTAGTTACGATATGAATCAAGGGAAATATGGATGCCATTATTGTTTGTTAATTAATCGGGAGATCAAAGCTTTATTTATTCCTCGATCGGCCCATAGCCAATTTAAATGTAATTTACCCACGGGTTATGAATCTAGATTAAGATAAACCATAAAAAGAGGTTAACTGGATATGCCATAAATTGATATAGGTACGAGTACATAAAGTAGGTACTACTAAATAAGTGTCCTTTCAGAATCTCCAACTTTCTGATATGAATTGGTTTGACTATTCATTAAATGACATATAGACTTTTACAATGATTCAAAGAGTGGTCTTTCATCAGTAAATTGGCTCAATTTGATATTTGAACCAATCACATACCTATTTAAGTTTATTATTGAGTAAAAATACCTTCATTAAAGCCTTTTTTTGCTAAAAGTTTAAAATACAGTAACTATATTGGCTTTTCTTCTACTTTTATGAATATCAAAAGCTTATTATCAGCTTCAGTGAATTCTTTGTAAAATATTAACGGGGCAATCAGAAACAATATCCATTAGTAGTGACGCTCGCATGAGCGTATAATAGATGCTAAGCATTCCATTCTAATGAAATTATGATCTTTAGATTTTATATCATAATATTAGAAATAAATCTGCTAAAATACATCTTACGGCATCGTTATAAGGTTCGATGTTGAATCCACATGCACTGCGAATTTTTTTACAGGCTTTGTTGACCGTCCCCTCGTGTGTTTATGTAACTCAGCATTAATACCGCTTGAGGTACAGCCCAGTAAAACTAGTAAGCCCACTTCGCAAGAACGAAAGCAAGTCACAATAATATGTCTTAGGTAGGGTTTCTGACTTCTCGACCTATTTTTTTTCTCGAGTTTCGGGAATTCTCGAGGCGAAAGTCTCGAGTTTTCTCGGGTCTCGAGTCTTTAAATTAAAACTGTTGAAATAGGTTGAAATTTAATAAAAACACAGGTTTTTTAATCTAATATACCTACTTTAATGCACAACAATCAATATTAGAATTTAGTACCACTTATTTTGGTAAGAAAACAAACAAAAAACGAAATCTTCTTTCATAATTAATATTAACTAATAATTATAACTTAGTAATTAACTAAAGGAACAAAAGTCATAAACTAGCGTGTACTATAAGGATAACTAACAATAAAAATCTGGAGCTACAATTGAATCACTTGTTTTCCAAAGGACACAAGTCCAAATAGCAAAATTACGATAAATAGTTTTTTTTATAAACAAAAAAGCACTTTAATATTTTTTAAATTTCTTTAGGACAACGACTTGAATAAACTTTACGAGAAGGCACGAGTACCTAACCTAACAGACAGTTAGCAAAATTTTCGGTCTTTAAATCAGTCAGAGTTAAACATACATAATGAATAGGTAGGTAAACATTATTACTTAGTTTCGATTGAGATCATTAATTGCAAATCAAATCAGTTAAAAAAGGAAGACTAGGCCAGTCTAAAAGCAACGTTAACCTATTAAATAATTAAAAACTTACTTTTGTCTAAGAAAACAGGCTTTCAAGACTATTAAAGCTTCAAAATCGAAACTCGAGAATTCTCGAGCTCCGGTCATTTTTTTCTCGTCTCGAGTGAAGCCAAATTTCTCGAGTTTTCTCGAGTTCGAGAAGGCTCGAGCAGAAACCCTAGTCTTAGGCCCAGAACAGACGGTGAAACGCAACTGCAACGAAACTGCAAATGCTAGTTACTTTTGAGTTGCATCTAAGTTTCTGCCATAGCGTCTGTTGAGAGACCACACATGACGCGACCAGTTTGAAACTTTCAGTTTCAGTTTAATTAATCAGAAACATCAGAAAGTTGGAGTTTCGTTGCACTTGCGTTTCACCGTCTGTTCTGAGCCTTAGTTTCACTTTCAAACATTCTTAAAGTATCTCTGAAAGTTAGCCTGAAGAAGAAATGAGATACAGCAAGCTTACGGCCGATCATTATTTCAGCCACATTAGACATAGGCCATTGGCCATGTTCAGCAATGCCAATGATTTCAGTCAGGCCAATAATTTCCATATTTGTCGGTTGGCATCGGTTCACATTCAGCGTCTCCCTGAAACCTTTATGAGGTTATCTGTCCAACTTTGGGTGTGGGCGTCCCATGTTGCGCTTCCCAGTTGCTGCTGCCCTATCGGCAGTCAGTTCTGCATGCTATGTGTCCTGCCAATTGCCACTTCAGCTTGCTTATCAGTCGGGCTATCTTGCTATTACTGATTCGCCAATTTAAATGGGCTGTTTGTTACCTTTAAACTGCCGCTGGGGTGGCAGCATTGTTAGCGCGGCTAAGGTCGCGTCATGATTACAGTTTTGTAATAATCTCCCTGCTCGGATTAACCAGTTGTGGTATCTCACGATATTTATATTTTTAATTTCACGCCTCCCCGCGCATGAGGATTGTCTAAATTGTAATATTTTGGTAGCGCGCCAAACTTGTAGACAACGGCGGGCTTTCATAAGCGCTGTGTATTAATCCCATTATATTTTCGGAATTACGGTCTGGATATATTGAAAGCTGATATAAATTGAATTTGCATAATACCTATTAATATTTTCAGTTGTAATAAATCAAAGTAATCTTCTTTATTGGACGGAAACACATTTAGCATGAGCATTGACATTTCGTCTCAAAAAAGTGGGTGTTGCTTCAGAAGCAGGTAATGTTATGGGGCCTGATTTGTATTATTAATAATAATTATTATGTAAAACAAAAATGGCTAGTACACCTCATGTCTCCTAATATGTATAATTTACTATGTAGTAACAACATGCTAAATCGGAAAAAGTGTGGTTTTAGTGAACGTTGAAACTCCTTTTTTTTCCGACAGCAAAATTCCATTAGGTATACCAACGATCGAGGCTAGCCCAAATCCTACAAAAATTTACCTACTTTACACACCGAACACCGCAGTATCAACGGACGGCACATCAAGGTAAGCATAGAGCACCTTATGTGGTTGCAATAAGTTCGATTTTGCAACAGAACTGTATAGTCTGATTTTTTTTTATTAAATACAGGATGTCCCAAAAGTGAAATTGAGTCACACTGACACTGGAGCTGTGCCTAAGATGCATCGAACAAGCTTAATGTGTCTATAATTTTAGTTATAAATGTCCATGGAACAGTTTGATGAGTTTTGAAATAATGTGACTGATATTAATTATCTTTAAAAACGGACTTAATAGACTTTGTCAAAGCATCTTAAGCTCATCTACCTCTGTAGGCCTAGGATGCGCGATAAGCGGTTATCGCGCCATTTTATCGATTATACGCACACACATTTTGACGTCTAAAATTATCGTCATCAAGAGTATAGTTATCACGGCGCGCATCCAACCCGGCTATTTTGGGACACCCTGTATAATATTTCCTCTGTACTAACCTGAAACGAACTTAATTTAATAAAACATCTTTGAGTAGACAAATTGCTTTAAACTTGAGCTGTAAATCAACTCGCTCGGAAACAATAACGCGATAGTGAAATTAGCAGCCCCAGTTAAATTTCAGATTTACCTTGTTTCAATGGGATTGTGTTCTTAATCTTTCTGTCCGTAAGCGCTTTGTGGACTGAACTGAAAAGGATTCTTTCAGCACAATGTAATGCAGAAGCTTTATCTGTCTCTGCCGGAATCAACAATGGTGGTCATTTTGTTCTTAGGATTGTTATTAAATTAAGAAACTGGAAATTATGAAGACTTTTGTTGGATCAATTTATTTGTTACCTACTTCTTTCTTTTTCATCGTGTGGGTTGTAAGTAAGCGAAATGGTGTCATATTTAAATGATTTCGTCTTTTTGGTACATTACTCACGGTCCTATTTTTGTCATTATTGAGTTACAAAGTTGTAATAAGGATAAAAGTTCTATAAAAATGATTGTTTTCCTTATCAACCCGGTAGAGGTAGGCAAATTAACTTGTTGAAACCAGGCAACAATATAGCTTCTCAAAACAAAAAGAAAGCAACTTTATGTTTGTATATAGGGTCCTTCTAAATCAGCTACGTTCCGTTTAATGGGAGCATGTATACGTCACACTGAATACGTTCCCAAAGTTTGAGCCAAAAATTCAGGCTAGTTTCCGAGATAATTAAGGAAACAACTTCATTTCTTATCAACCCAATACAACACCCTGTTCAGCTGATTCACTACTACACTGACAAAAATCCGCACGCACACGAGCTTACGTAATGGCCGCCATTGCGCTTGTGCTGCCGTTGGGCCACTGGCCGCGAACACAAGAGTGCCGCCTGACGACGGACCGGACGCCACACAAGCTATTCTAGGGCTACTACTAGTTATTTAAGGAATTAAATTAAGCAGAAAATTAAAGTTTATTTATTTTTGGTAACATAAAAAAATCTTAAGAGCCCTTTCAGGATCATGGATTTTACTTACTTAATTTATTGTTTATTACAGATCAAAATGAAAAAAAGGAAGTCAAAAACGAAGAACATCAGATCGATGGCGACCAGAACTAAATACACACACGTCAGCTACCTCACTACGGTAAGTTATACTAGCGGCCGCCCGCGACTTTGTACGCGTGGATCCCGTTTTACTCCCTTAGGGGTAGAGTTTCGTAAAATTCTTTCTTAGCGGGTGCCTACGTCATAACATCTACCTGCATGCCAAATTTCAGCACGATCCGTCCAGTGGTTTGGGCTGTGCGTTGATAGATCACTATGTCAGTCAGTCAGTCACCTTTGAGTTATACAGGGTGTCCCGTAATTCAACGTCAAGCCGGAACTCGGTGTTGTGGCAAGTTATGCTGGTTATCAGTAAATATGAAAAAAAAACTAAGATGTGGCATTTTGTCAAAATAATAGGCATTTAAAAAAAATCAAAAAATTCTACTCCCGGTGACGGTCTTTTTACTCGTGTTGCCACAAATCTTCACTTTTTCCAAATTTTCTTTTGTTACGTAACCCTGAATAATGCTTCTCTAAATTGTTATCAAATTTACAAAACCAGCTGCTCCAGCTTGGATGAAAAAAATACATTATTCCCAAAAAAAATTTCAAAATAAAAATTTTGCCTAGTGAAAACTGACTGTACTGAAAAAAAATTGTACTACGCGAGTGTGGCAAGTGACGTCAATTTGGCGCATTTAGTAAGGATTCCAAAATGGTATAACACTTGGTAATTTCTTGCTGTAATTGTCGACAATTTTTGTTTTTATTTACCTTAGCTAAAATTATTTTATTGACAGTTGCCAGAAGACAGCCCGTACTGTGCAACGTGCGACATGCGCTTCTTAACCACCGAAGCGCTTCGGAAGCATGTATCCGTGTCTCCTTGCCACGGGCACCCGGCCGAGGAGCCGTTCAAGCCCGGCAAGCGAGCAAGACTTGACGAAAACGATGCTGAAAGTACGAAGAAGAAAAGCGTCACGTGTGAGCAGGTCAGTAGCAGGAGCCTTCGATGTCTAGTTAAAGCCCGGTCTGTGAGCAATACTCAATACTCAATATTTTATTGCATCCATTATGTACCTACTTAAAATTAGAACATTATGGGCACCGCAATTAGGAGAGAGGAGGACCACCCCAGATCAACCGAAAGATGTATCAGAAGTTAGAATTTGTAAGTTAGCACGTAGAATTTTGTCCAATGACCCCAAGCTACCCATCCTTATCGCTCGCGCGTAATTATATTGCTGTCGCGACTGTGCGACGGGCGCCCGCAGTGAGTGTGCGAGCGCGACAGCAACATAATTACGCGCGAGCGATAAGGATGGGTAGCTAAAGATTATAATTTATTGGTCGTATCGAGCAGTCTGGAACGCATTCTCTCAGCGGTCGCAGGATTTTTATACTTAAGTACAGATGGCCCGCGTCCCCTTTAAAGGTCTTTGCGCCTCCTCTGGGAGGCGCGCCCGCCTCTTTGAGAACCAATGGTCTAAAGCAGTGGTTCTTAACCTTTAATTTACGAGGGGACATTTTACCAAATTTCTGTCTTGTCAGGGACCACTTATTTTTTTTCAAATCCCTATGAAAGGGGAAGTCTATAAAANGATGGTATCGTGAGTCCGTTTTACTGTGATTAACATAAGATAATAAGGATAGACAACGATATGAGAGTAGGCCTGCAACATTAAAGTGATAGCTCGCCCAATCAGTCGATCAGCTAATCGGCTATCAGCTGTGACGACTGCTGTGAGTTGTTATGACGTGAGTGTAAACAACAAAAAAGTGTGCAGTGGTAGTGAGCGTTGTGTGTGTTGTGTCTCGTGTTCCTGTGCAGAATGAATACACTACAGCTTTGTTGTGTGAGTAAAAAATACAGCATGTTCCATTATGTAAGACGAAATGAATTTTTATTTTTGTTAGAAAATGTAACTTTGTAAAATCATTATAAAACACATACTCAAATTTGGTGAACTTGTTCAGTGTACCGTATAGATGCCCCCATTAAAAGGAATGTAGCTAGTTTAGAAGGACCCTGTAGACATAATAGACTTTAAACTTTCGATACTTTTCTGGATGCTAGATGGATTAAGATATGGCAATAAAATAGAATAGCTTTCGTGTACAAATTCTTGTTACCTATACTAAGGCTGGGTTGCACCATCTTACTTTAGCTTTGACAAACGTCAAAATTCTCTCAAAATCCATATAAAAAGCACTGGTTATCGTCATAGTTACCGTTATAGTAAGGCTAGTAGCCACATTTGTCCCATACGGGAGTCAAATCCACACTAATACACGAACCACTGGACTATTCATTCCTACAAATTAATGACCGTATAAAAGAAATAACTTACTTCGAGGATAAGAAACGAACAACAAGTATCAAATAAGGTACGAGCCTATTGTTTCAAAAAGTCTTGAACTAATTCGCCCGGTCGTTGTCGTCGAAGTAATATCACAGACTACGTAAAGGCATTTAGCGAAACGAAACTACGCAGAAAAATAGTGGTCGTAAAAGTATAGTATCCAAGTTGTGCACGTGTTTCAATTCGGCTAAGATCACTTCGAACATTGCCTGCTAGCGATTGTTAAGAGACTTACTTGAGCTAACAGTGAGATTTAGGCTAAATGTACTTATCACTAGACAGACTAAATAAATAAATAAATAAATAAATAAATAAATAAATAAATAAATATCCTTGGACATTTTACACTATGCTTCTAGTCCCAAACTAAGCAAAGCTTGTACTATGGGTACTAGACAACGGATGTAAACATACTTATATACTTTTTTTTTGTAAATACATACATATTATACATAGACACCCAGACCCGTCACAGAAATTAAAATTCATAATTTCAATTTCTGCACGGCCGGGAATCGAACCCGGGGCATCTCGGCATAGTAGTCCGTTTCCGAACCACTACACCAAACGGCCGACTAAAATAAATAACTAAAATGTTGTTCTCCGAGTTTGTGAGTGTTAGGTACACCAACTCATTCTAAATATTATAGTCACTTTAGTACAGTCAAACAAAATTATTGAAATACCTAACATTTAAGATCTTTTTTTTTTAAATAGACCTTAATCAATTATGTCAGAATATAATTACAAAACAATAAAATAGCAAATGAAGTATGGCGATAAAAATAATAGTAAACTGCATGTTAAAAAGATCCCTACATATAAAATTTCGCAGATTTTTGAAATTTCCAATTAATATAACATACATTGGAGGCGCTGGTTAGCTCATATCAGCCCCTTAACGAAACCATCGTTTACGAAACCCTTGCCTTAATTTTAGCATTGTTACTTAGTGTTCGTAAATAATAAAGTTTCAAATTTCCGCACGCTTGTTTATGAAAGCCCACCAATTCATTACTTTATTTGTTTAATAAAGCTCGAACGAGCACCGCCTGTACGGTGGGATATAAATTACCTTTAATTTAGGTGAACGATCCAGAAAATATGATGATGTTAAGTTTTCATCAGCCGTAATGAAACGGCTGGGCCCGTGTTTATCTAAGCGCCTACTCGGTATTTATTTTTGTTTGCAATAATTAACGCGGAAGTCGTAAAAATGGATGGATGTTTGTTGTTCATTCACGAATAAAATTGCTGGAGGAATATATTAAGTAAACTGTTGTATACCTACCTATACATCAAAATAGCATGGCGGATAGGATAATGTGATTTTTAACACTACTTTTTATCGAATTTATCGCAAAGAAGCATGTTCATTATTATAATTCAACATAGGTTCGTTCGTTCGTTCGTTTCAGCCGAAAGACGTCCACTGCTGGACAAAGGCCTCCCCCAAGGATTTCCATGAAGACCGATCCTGCGCCGCTCGCATCCAGGCACCTCCCGCGACCTTCACCAGATCGTCAGTTCACCTAGTGGGAGGCCTGCCCACGCTACGTCTTCCGGCTCGTGGTCGCCACTCAAGAACTTTCCTACCCCAGCATAGGTACTAAACTTTATTCACTATCAGAAAGCTTAGTTATAAAGAATATGATAAAATATGTATAAATAATGCAACGTGACACTGCACCGGTCACAGCGATGCAATCTATATGGTAAACACTGTTTTTTCTAAAGTTTGTTAATGGTGCGTGACAAAACAGATTGACAATGTGGATGATGATACAATCCGGAAAGTCCCGGAATAAACGAAAAAGTGGTCACAGTATTAGAACATGTTGATTGGCCCATTTAACAGTGTCGAGCTCAATGATCGATAGCAAACATTATTTTCTCCACGTCCAGTAGCTCAACTAAAATTTGTCAGTCTAAAAGGTAGTCCTTTTGGACTAACACAATTAACAAAAGCCCATGTACCACTAGACAGTCACGTACCTACCCACATAATTGTGCTACAGTTGTGGAAAGGTATGTAAATACTTGGAGTATCCATCCAATTATTGTTTGTTAACTATTATTATTATCGTGAAAGTTTGTGAAGGTTACTCCTTCATGGAAACTAACTGGACGGCTTTTGAAGGTCCTTTAAAGGTCTTTTGAAGTCCCAATCAAATCATTCATTATTTTCAGTTCATTATGTTTCAGTCGTTACCTATTCTTCCATATTGGATTCTGTTTTTATTGGGTAGTCAATAAGCGTATTTTCTGTTTCAAATGTAGAGTCAGGCTACTATCAAAATAATATCAGTCAAATATATTACGGTTTTGGTTGCCGTTTTGTTATAAATAGCTTTAAGGCTAAGGTACACGTACCTAAGTGTAACATAACTATAAAGTAGATTATGTATTACACGTGTATCAGAAGTCTATAAGAATAACGCGACAAAACTTAATGTCTTGGATGCCAATCTCGACGGAGTCGTTCCGGCTCCCTTTATTTTAAGTCATATTTCTCAGTGCGGGAGCTACAAAACATAATGATCCGAATGTATCTCTGTCGCGAAACTGTACCTTTGGGAACCGCGAGTAATAAAAATTCCGGTACGCGCGTTACTGTGCTTTCGAGAAAGTAATCCGCGAAGAAATACCGCCTCAACCTACAATTTCCACATTTGTAACTGGGAAATCTCCATTTCTCTTTGACTACCAGTCGTTCCAAAACCGTCGGGTCCCCAGTGTGTCGTGGTGCGGCGACACTCATAAAAATTCGCAGCGCCGAAGTTCGGATCGACGTGGCACATTGGAACCTGGCTGTGGCATTATAATTTTAAGCCGCACGAAGGCAGTTTTGTTACATATTGTAGCAGTTTTTGCGCAATGGAGATAATAAATTTGGCGAGCGTGAATGTGACCACATTAAAGAGGCGCGCTACAAAAACGGCTCGTTGCAAGTTACATGAAGTATTTTAATTGTTTTTTTAAACTCCAACGTGGAACGGTAAATATTTTAGGCTGTTTTAAAAAATATTTTGTAAAAATGGCTGAAGCACCATTTACAAAAAGTTATAGGTACTTACGAGTATGCTCTTGGGAGCTAGTGGTTTTATGATTTTTTTCTAAGAAAAGTATGCAGTTTGTGTTTATTTTAACTACGTGGATGAAATTTTTGAAAATTTTGGAATGTTTTAAAAATTCTGAAAGAAAATTCAGTGATCTTTTTTCCTTAATTCCTTCTATAAAGTTTTTGCAAATGCGTTAACTGCCAACACATAGCTTCATTTCTCGTGAAGTGCGCATCAAACTTGAACTCTTGAAACATTTCTGGTAGCAAGAAGAAATAGCCACGTCACCTTCATTATCGGCGATCGTAAACCGCTATCGATTGTTCTGCTCGTTAACAGCTCCCCACTATATCAATATCATTCCGTAACAATCTTTATTTATGAGCTTAATTCTGCCGTAAATCTTGGATGATGTCTCCAGCGAGCCCTGGCTTACTTCTCATTAATAAATAAGCGGGCGGGGACCCGCTCCAAACCTCGGTAGTTACCTTTATAATGACTTTTAGAGATAGTAAAATTGAGACTCACCCTGCTTACTTACATTTTGATGAATTTTACTAAGGCGATGTTCAAAATTATAAGGTAAACTACACATTACTACAAATACTTGAATGGAATGGAAAAAAATGGAATTACCGCAGGCAGAAACTGAGGTACTATTTCAATATTTTAGAACTAGCGGCCGTCCGCGACTTCTTACGCGTGGATCCCGTTTTACCCCCTTCATCTATCTTACGCGGTTTAGATTTCTTCATACAAATGTTTTTTTCCCGCTAACTCCCGTTCCCGTGGGAATTTTGCAATATCCTGTGGTATCTAAGCTTTAAGTTTACTAAGGACCTCTCTACAGATTTATTATAAGTATACAGGGTGGCCAAAACAGTGAGGTCTAAAAGAAAAATTTAGATTCCTTACATCAAGGTGTACCTAAATCACCCCCATGTATATAATACGATTGTGCTTAGTTTAGGAGATAGAGTTAATTTTGTGATATTTAAAAATTTTATGACCTAGTAGGCTTTAAACATTTTTATCTTTTTTTTGGGTTGACTTTTTTTTGGGTTTTCTTTTTTTTGGGTTGAGATTTCTTTTTTTCGACAGATTTGTTATTAATTGCAGATGTTTGAAAAAAATAATCACCTTCCTATCTTTGATTCAAGATACAAAAGTTTTGCTAGAAACATTAAAATTATGCTTTTATCAGAACACTATCAAATTTTCAACTTAAAAGTTTAAGTAAAAGAAAGAACTTCCATAGGTCCAAAACCATTTTAAAAACTGCGCCGTTTCCTGTACTTTCATAATAATACAAAAGAACATGTACTTAATGGGCCACTATTTCCTGTAATCGGTCCACTAAAGTTGTAAGTCGGAGATTCCGTTACATGTTTTCGACTTTCTTAGAGTTAATTAATATTGGGAATCCTCTAAGTTTACATTACGTAGAACAGAATTAGAGCAGTAACTGGACAGAACATGTTATTATTCTCAACGAGGAAGTTCTTGCCCTTCATCACACCTGGTGGAAACTGATGATTAGGCTGAAGGTGGAAGGGAACTTCAACTACAGAAGAACTATGGCTTCCTACCTCCCAATACCGGAATACAGTAATGCTATTAACATTATTGTTATAGTGACAGACTTAGGAAAATAGAGTTGCTAACCAGGCAGACTTAAATCAAACCCTACCACCAACCAAACCGAGCAGAAAATTTCACCTCCACTGGGAATCAAACCCGGGACCTCTGAAGCTTACCTCTTACCACTTGAAGACAGAGGCAGTTGTTACATTTTACTATTATACTGTTTTGGCCACCCTGTAGATTGTTTGTTCAAACATAGTAACTTATTAGGAGCTCGAGACCTCGTACCTATAAATAGCCTATATCGACAGTGAAAAAATAAGCAGGTAAGTCTAGAAAAAAATATTCATCAGTTTATTACCAGATTAAGGAAAGTGGGGGAGTGGAAGATAATAATAGAAAATTGGTTGCGGATTATTTTACTAAAAAAGTACTAAAGACATTGTTAAATATTCAAATATAAAGTAGAAAAAGTTATTTACTACAACTGAAAAATCGGTGTTTATCCTCAGACAGATACCTAGTATTGTATTTTCTGTATTTCTTTATAAGGTCAAATATCTTCGTCGAAATGGAGTAAAACGGTAATTGACTGATGTCACTGACAGTTACTAAATTGATGTCAGATTTAAGCAAAAAAATATCTAGGGACCTCACAGGTTTAACCTCTTTTTGACAATGTAGTTACGAATAATATGATACACAATTTCAGAAAAGTAACGAATTTCTTCGTCCCACAAAAACATCTAATTCTAGGAAAGTTGCTATTAAAAGCTGATCTCATTATTTGGAAATAAGGGAAAGTTTCATAGTTGTATCTAAATAACAGTAATAGGAATTTTTTATTTATTTTATTTTTCTTTATTCAGAACACGACAGCTCTTTGTAACATTAATACAAACGGTATTTTTTATAGTTCTTACAGCCAATAATAGATTCTAAATATTATTTGTACATCTTATCATTTATTTATAGAAAATAATTATAACGATGGCTTTGTTTTTTTTACTAAGGAAAATGTTCATTAGTGACGTAATCAAATTTGGAAAAATAAAGTACTTTTCACCGGTCGTTGGGCCAGAAAGACCTTGGAGTGGAGACCCCGTAATGACACCTGCGGCAGAGGAAGACCGCCTAAAAGATGGACAGATGACATTCGGCAACAAGCTGGAATAAACTGGATGCAAGTGGCCGGGTTAGAAGTTAATGTAATCTTGAAGTAGGTCTATGTTCGAAGACAAACCCAAAGGTTGATTACGCAGCGCTTTTAATTATTTACTTAATAAAGTTAGAAACAAATCAAATACTCATTCAAGTAAAAAGTAATCTACATAATGTGACTGATGGCATAATCTTTTTGATTCTACCCAGATCTAATGGGTTCGCAGAAACCGAACAAAAGCTTTTTTTTATCAAGCAATAAAGCGTTTCGTTATAAATATCGTGCAAAAAACACAATAAACATTAATAAACATTCGGAATTACATAAAAGAAATGAAAATATGTAGAGAAACAGAATAAAATTTAAGATATTTATTAATTTTGAGTGGATGTAATATAAAGACGTAACTTCGCAGCTTCGCCGTAATTCGATTCGATAAATTCGCATACATACACAATCTCGTATTGAAATCGAACATTAAGTACTTTGTCTACTGGCACAGGTTACTTGCGATAAACAGAGAAAATAAACAGAGCAATTGTCAAATTGTCATGGATTGGATTCTAAAGTTCCTTCGTTTATTTTATGAACTATTCGCTCCCAGATTTCTGCAAACTAGAAAATATTTGTCTGTTTGTTATCGCACCATCTCATATTCTTATGATGACCGACTTTTTACAGCGCATGTACGGCGATAGCTATCGGAAGAGCTGTAAACCGAGCTTGACTACCTGCATCGAGCCAAATACAGCTCGACTTTCATTTGGCAGATCTTTTACTTTGTTAGTCTTGGTGCATAAACAGAGCTAGATAGGGGTAAAATCAACCTTATAATAAGGTGTTAAAGCGTTCATGAACACGTTACGGCACGTGATGTTTTGCTACAATTAGTTATAGATTACGTCGATCATAGCGCAAATTGAAGTGCGCACGTTATTACGAGCACCTACGCACCTAATGCTATAATACGACGCACTGCATGATTTCACGCCCTTATTGGAACTCCGTGCGTGCATAAACATGACTCTGCTACATGACTTTAAGGATCATTATGTAACATTCCAAAACATAGTCGGGTTAGTTATACTATTTATAACTCAAGAACGGCTAAAGATATTTTGATGGAGGTAGCCGACACCCTGGATTAACAATAAGTAGGCTACCCAAAAAGGAAACTCAGCATGATCTGACACTAACAAAATTACCCATTAGTGTCTATTAGCTGAAAGTTTACACGACATTTTATTACATTGCCTGGCGGTACGAAGTTCGCTGGGTCAGCCTGAGTAGTAAGAAATTGCTTCAAGTTTAAAGTAAGATGATAAGAAATTAAAGATCAAGATTCTCAGATGTGGCAATGTTGGCACAAAAACCTGCTTTGGAATGAGCTCTCAAGATATCGGCGCACCAGAAATATCAGCTATTTGTTACGATACTTCATATTCGATTGCGACTTCAGCGCTTCATACTAGCGCTATCGATGCTCTAGGTACCTCCGCTACCAAATATTGCCCGACTTTATTTGTCTGAACTAAAATCCCACTCCACAATGTTTGAGTCAAAAGTTTAACTTGCTGTTGGTGTGTGGTTGTTTCGCAAATTGTGAAAATTTCTGTATAAATAGTACAGCAGTAATTTTTAATCATACAAACTTTAATCGATCATAACCTAATTCGATTTAAAATATTACATGAAGGTTCTAAGGACAAATAGTTTTGATAAACAATTTCGATAAGTGTCGTTTTCCTTTAATTATCTTTGGTAATAAACTACCAGACTGAAAAAAGGTCTGTTGATAATTTAGCATAATTTACAGCCTGGGTTCAAGTTACTTTTTCCAATTTTTTGCCAGATTTTTCAGATAGATATTACCAATTTTTTACACTGTCTGTCTTGAATACTTTCTGAGGTCTATATGATTATCCACTTGTACTATAACAGTCTCACCTTTATTTACGATATTATTTATCCTCATTTATTTAACAGCATAGCATTACATACCTTTTGTTACTATGTTTGGTTCCATCAATCACATTTTACGGCCTGGAAATGCAGCATAGGTGGCATAGGCTTATAAATAAGCCAGTTGTCACAATGTCATCGTTACATTATGCAGGTACCAACAGAAAGTTGTTTTGTCCAGCAATTTGGTATGCAATGTCGCGGGTGCACCAGCGAGCCTATTGCAGCATTAATGTTCTGTGGTTTGGATTCGCTCCACGTAGAGAGGTCCCCATAAAAGTGGTCTGCACTGGCCCGCTCAAATTGTTTTCGACCCACAAACTGGCACGGTACAGTTAACACGGCAAATAGAAACTTCATTTATTTTGTAGTCCAGGTTAGGTTTGGCGCGGGTGCTGTCTAATGGTGTGAAAAGTTCATGTGTGTCACGAGTGATGTGATGTTCATTTTAGATTTGCAATCGTCAGGTACATTAACAGCAGTGTTACGGGAACGTTATGAGACTTTTTAATATTTTATTCTAAACTAGCGGCCGCCCGCGACTTCGTACGCGTGGATTCCGTTTTACTCCTTAGGGGTGGAGTTTGGTAAAATCCTTTCTTAGCGAATGGCTACGTCATAACATCTACCTGCTTGCCAAATTTCAGCCCGATCCGTCCAGTGGTTTGGGCTGTGCGTTGATAGATCACTATGTCAGTCAGTCAGTCAGTCACCTTTGAGTTCATTTATTATTTTATGTACTAACGAATACACTATAACTACCTAATGGTATATAAAATAAACAAACTAAGATCCTCAGGTGGAAAATGCCTACGTAAAACATCGAGCAAACATATCACATCCGTGGGTTATTAATATTGTGATGGTATTTGATAGGTCAGAGTAAATACTGGCCGAGTTATGTGGATGAAAAGGATCGTTTACGCTACCCCGTGTAACAGTATTAAAAAAATTATGCCTGATTTAATTTCGACAGAAATAAAAATTCATATTTTATTTTATCACGCCGCCTTGCTGTTAAAATATTCAAATATTATTCTGACGGAACACTTGAGCTTTAGCTTCCAGCCGACATTTCAAAATGGAAATAGACTCTCGTGTCTGCTAGGGGAATCGTATTCGACATTTGACGCAAAATGATGATGCAAATTTCGTGAAAATGCCAAATATTATGCGCGATTACGTATCAATGATGGTTGGGTGGGTTTCGGATATTCCCGATCTGTTTGAGTTTTATGGCCTCTAAAAATGATTTCCATAATGTTTATTATGCTGCGTGATGGTAACGGGGCTCGCAGGTACCGATGGTATAAAGATGAAACACCTTTTTTATTGGCCATAGTCACACAGTAAATTCGACTACGTGTACAATTTGAGATTTCCTTCACACTGCCTACGTGTGTAGATGTTACAGGTACAGTTAGATAACTATGAGTGTAAGCTGTGAGAATAGAAAATATGTTCCAATCCAACCTGCTTGCAACTGAATTTTTAAATAAAATATAAGTTAAAACAAAATCTTGTATTTCAGTCGTTGAATTCATTCTACTTTCTATTCTTTTGTCAAAGAATCCCTTAATGTACATAAATACCCTAATACAGCTAAGGACTGGAATTCGCTGCCTGCTGTTGTCTTTCCTCAACACTATAATCCGGGCCTTTTCAAGGCGAGAGTTTATAGGCACTTACAGGGCAGATATTTACCATCCTAGACTGCATCTCACTTAACATCAGGTGCGATTGCGGTCAAATACCTGCCTTGTCTTGCATAAAAAAAGAAATATTTATCATGTGAGTAATTTGCACAATACGAACAACTATAGAGTAAACAAAATATTTTGAAAGCCAAGTGGATTTGATTTATTAAACCTGAATCATTTGAAAAAAAAAAAGTAAATTGTGGTAACCAAGGCTTCGAAATGAGCTTTCCAACAACCCACAGATAATGTAAAAATAGCACACCCTGTATTATTATACCAGTCAATAGTGCCGCTTTTGATCAAATTCTGCGAAGTAATGACATTATGACTACTTTAACCAATCATATTCTGTGATGAAGAGCAAAACCTTTTAAGGCTAAAAACATACGGGTCGAATTGAGAACCTCCTCCTTTTTTTGAAGTCGGTTGAAAATACACGATTGTAACGGCAGAGGCCTCGCAAAAAGTAGGATCCTAATAATGTGCAGACAGCCTTAATGTTTTTGTTCATAATACAGTTTTACGAAGAATTTCGTTTTTCCATTTCAGCTAAGCAAATATTTTAATGTAACATCCGGCCTATGAAAATATAGCCTTCCTACTTACTGGAAGAGCTCATATGGTCCGCTCTGTTTATTCAATATAATGAGGAAAAGGAAAATCGTGTAATGGCAAATTGTGTTTTGATGTCCAGTTAGGCAAACACCGTTTCCCTAATAATTATTGTTACATTGGTTTACTAGCTTTGGCCCGCGAATTTGCCCAATAGATATCAGTTTCGAAAAGGTCAATGGCAATAACACTTTGTTTTAATTTAAATTGGAATTTGCATTACACTCATAATGGGAAATTTAATATTGTATACAATAATGTGGAGTAAATCATAATGAACTTTGAAACAGAGACTACTAATTGCCCATTTTAGGTTATTTTAGTAAATTACTTTTGTTTATATTCGATTTTGACACCAAATGTATGGTAGGAATAAAACTGAAAGCGTTATCTATACCTACTTCATAATAAATCTGTAGAGAGATCAATTCTGTACACGAAATATATTTTCAAAATAACTATCGGGGGTGATTAGTGATCGATACTGATGCCAAAAATGCAATCAGTAAAATGTTTGTTTGTCTGTCTGTCTGTCTGTCTGTCCGTCTGTATTTTTCTTATAGAAACAAAAACTACTCGACGGATTTTAACGAAACTTGGTACAATTATTCTTCGTACTCCTGGGCAGGTTATATATTATATAGTATACTTAGGAATTCCCACGGGAACGTGAATTAGCGGGAAATCCTTTTGTATGAAAATCTCTTTTGTATGAAAATCTAAACCGCTTAAGTTAGACGCTTGATATTTCGCATGCAGGTATCTTAGTAAATTTAAAGCTTAGTTACAACAGGATATTGCAAAATTCCCACGGGAACGGCAATTAGCGGAAAAATCCTTTTGTATAATTTGGCATGCAGGTATCTTAGTAAACTTAAAGCTTAGTTATATTGCAAAATTCCCACGGGAACGGGAGCTAGCGGGAAAAAACATTTGTATGAAAAAAACTAAACCGCGTAAGATAGATGAAGGGGGTAAAACGGGATCCACGCGTACGAAGTCGCGGGCGGCCGCTATTAAATAAATCTATTTTTACAACATTTCCCTTGAAGAGATTGTTTTTCTATATTTTCTCCTGTTATTGTGTTCACCAAAGCAGCGTCTACGTAAGTTATCAACTTTAAACTGCTCTATGAACACGGCATCATAAAATATTACTATATTGTTATTCTCGTCTAGAAACTATGCCTTTCCCAGGATTTATTGTTGCTGTCTCTTTTCAATCGTAAGTAACAAATGGCGCATGGAAAACTTTTCCACAACACCGTCTTGTTTGTGACGCGTTCTTTGGTGAGAGGAACGAGGTGAGTTGGTACATTGAATGGAAAACATGTAGGTAACTGAAACATAGTTATATCAATTGTTTCCCAAGACAAAAGTAGGGTAAATGATTAAAGTACCAAGGTATAATATACCTATAAGATTGGCACAATCAATCCTTTTTCTTTTAGCATCTACAGAAAAAATAATTCTGTATAGGACAAATCTTTCAGATTTCAAATCAAAATCAGTATTTGATTTCACCCAGTATTTTTTCGTGCCAGTGTAAAAAACAAAAGACGGCCAGAGAGACCAGTGAAAATACGCACTCATACTTCAATCAATTGTCAAATTGAAAAAATATGGCTGCATTCTATCAGACAAAGATTTGATCATTATTTCTAAGCCACGTATTGTTTTCTATTTGTTTTGTATACGCTACAAACGACAATCGTCCAACTAAAAGTGCTCAAGAAATATTATAATGAGGTTCTTCGTTTTAAGAAGTCGCGAGTCGACGCTCCGAGCGCACTCGAGTCTCGGCCATCACTGCATGGCTGCTCTCGAGGACTACTTATCATTACTTACTGAGGAAACATGAGCTATTTCGCCATGAGAAATAAAAATATATTTATTTTAAAAAATAGAACGTGGAATAAAATGACGATCAGATCAGATTATAGGTAAATCGTAATCTGCACATTGTATTGTAATTAAATTTATAAATGGCTAAATGACAAAATAAACACTCGTACTAAGGCCAAGGTTAAGCTCGTCATCATACATTGTAAAGGTTCAATTATGGGTCAATGTTCAGCGACCATTATTCGGTTTTAAATTGGACTCTATTTATTGCCATACTACACCGATTAGTACTAATATCGAAGCATTGTTGTCTTCTCTAAAACACCTATGAAATAAAACATATATCTATTAAATTTAACTTAGCACACATGGACCTATAAAAAAAGTCGGACGGATTCTCATCAACAAAATACTGTGACGTTAGGATACACCAGCTTGCCTGTACGTACAGGCCGGCACGCACACATTCACACCCTGATACACCACTTCGAGTGCAAACTTCACACAGTTGACACATTTAAGCAGCGAAAAAACAACACGAATACGACATGTCTTGTGTGATGAAATTGTGTAAAAACCGTTCTGTTCGAACAAACAAAAATTAAGGAATCACATTTCACAGGCAAAATAATAATCCAATCACTTATTTCCCGACATTAAAATATTGAAATTAATTGAAATCAAACGTCATTCACTCGAAAAAATAATACGTCAAAGACCAGTGTTCTCAGTTATTTACGTGGGAAAATTACCCGAAATATGGGAAATTAATAATAATTTTAGGACTTTTTAGTTATTTATTACGCATACTATGGAAATAAAATAATTTATCATAATAATTGTGTTTTAATGGGATATATTTTCATAGGCAAATTTGATCCTTCCCAAAAATGTGGAACTGCAAAATTCAAATTTTCTTACATTGATTTCAAGTCAGTGTCAGGTTGTATGTTAAAAAAAATCTATCAGAGATAATAATAATATATTGATGATGCATAAGATCATGATTATAATGTACACAAGATTCGTAATTTGTAACTGCGTGAATCATTTTTGATCAACATTATGTACATAACTACATACCCTGACACACTGACTTGCAAACAATGTAAGAAAATTTGAACATTGAAAATTTCGCGCCTACCTCAACGCATTCACCTTTCATCCTTTTAAAATGGCACGGAATAATTCTGTCTACATTTCCAAGTAACATCTGCCGATCTATGTTTTTCTTAAAATAAATGGGAAAAATGTTTTGGCTAACATGGCATCCCTAAATTCACTCACACAATAGACAAACGCCAAAATTTTGCGTCACAGTTTTGTTGTAGCGCGAGTTCCGTCCGCCTTTTTTTATAGGTCCATGCTTAGCACAGTACCATTTTGATTAATTTTTTGCGATACTGTTTTAAACAAAAGTAAAGATCAATCTTATATTGACTAAAAACTAAAACGGTCTACCTATACTCATTATCGTCACTGGAAATAAGTTAGTCCTTCACATTACACCCCATGAAAGCGTCAAAGATCTTTCGTTTCTTTTACGGTCCTCCAATATATGCCTGGGTGACGCCATGAGTTCTTGACTGTACCTACCTGCATGGCTGAGCTCTCGAGGGTTACTCAAGTCTCGAAGGGAAGCAGTAAAGGGAACTATTTCATATGGGCACAGTGACTTGGTAGTGTTAGAAAAAAGGACCAGTGAACTCAAAAGGTGTTCTTAGATTTTTATGACTACAAGGATGAACTAGCTACCTTCGTTCGTTTGTTTCAGCCAAATAACATTCACTACTGGGCAAATGGCTCCTCCAAGAAATTCCACCACGATTGGTCCTGCGCTGCCCGCATCCAGATACTTCCCGCAACCTGACATGATCGTCGGTCTACCTAATGGGAGACCTGCCCATACTACATCTTCCAGCCCGTGGTTGCCATTCATCAACATTTCTGCCCTAACTACTTAATTCTATTACATTTACAAATAGATAATCAATACTCAATTCTTTAATGCATTAGTGCTTACTGCACTTAATGTACCTGAATTTCATACCCTTATTAACTCAAGGTTGAGTGCCCTAACTTGTTCATATACTCGAGATAGTTCCGTAACGAGGTTCTTAGTATTTGCCTATCACAGCGTGAAACTGCACTGGAGAGCTGTCTATGTAATGTGTATGATGTAGGACATTCTATATTCATACATTACGTGTACTATATGACGTCTTACCTGTTTCTATGAACATTTATTAATTACCGTTCTTCAAAATATGCAAAGGAGTTCCTGGGTCTAAAGTCGCATAAACTAGGTTTCCATAAAGTCGCATAAATCTATTGTATTGTTACGTAAATGGGGATGTAGTTAATGCAATTAAAATCTCTAATCACAATCGAATGTTTACTCGTACTGCCAACGGGCATCGGGATTGGTTCACCATGGGGTCATTATTGAAAGATCCTGTGCTTGGATATTTCTCGGAATAAAATCCTAAACCATCATTTGTACTATTATAATAATTACGAAGGTACTAGCGGAATGCAGACAAACTTGTATAGTCAGTAGTTTTATGTAAACGTTTATTATATCTGTAACCACAACTTGCCCCTCCAAATCTCACGGGTTTGACTCGTTCTGGGTCAAGAAGAAGTTGCCCGCGTAAGCAATGCCCAGTCCATTCTGCGCTGCAAACTGCTCGGCAGAAAATTTGCCACGATTCTTGAATTCTCTGTGAAAATAATTAAGTTATTGAGTCTTATCTAAACAATTAGAAACTCTAAGACCATAAGCAGGATACTAAACTATTAAAGAATAAAGATACATTAACTTATTTTAAATAGACTAATTGAGTGGACTTTGGACAGGTCAATACTATTAGGTATATTTCATTTTTTATATAAAATCTAATAAAATAACATTTATTTGTACCAATCTGTTTAACTTTTATCAATGACGTACGTGAGCGCACGGTTCTTTCTTTGTCATCAGAGTATTTCATTACATTAGACTTATATTTTATTGCAAAGTTTCTTAGTTTAACGTGAAGTCGTCTGAACATACCTTGGTCCATTAAAGCATATCCTCGAAGGCTGTTCATACACCAAGAAGACGTATCTGTGCAGGCCAGTCTTAGGTGGTGGGCCGGGGGGCAGGTAGTCAAAGACGGTCTCCCCAGCAGCCAGGTTTGCTCCGGGGATATTGATGACCAGCCAATGCAACCATTCCCGGTCCTCTGGAGCTATTCGCGAAGGAGCGTCGGGATCTAGAATATTGATATACAGGGTGATTTTGTAATCAGTATCCAATTTTTTTGCAAGTAGTCAAAGATGGTCTCCCCAGCAGCCAGGTTTGCCCCGGGGATGTTGATGACCAGCCAATGTAACCATTCCCGGTCCTCTGGAGCTATTCGCGAGGGAGCGTCGGGATCTAGAATAATGATATATTTAGGCTGAGTTGCAACATCTTACTTTGACTGTAACTACTATAACGATAACCGGTGTTTTTTTTATGGAGTTTGACAGCTTTTTGACGTATGTTAAAGTTACAGTAAGATGGTTTTGATGAGTGCTACTGACAACGCCACTCTTGTGGCGGAGTTTTGGGCTGACACTGTGTAGGTTTGTTGTCGACACGAAAAGAAGAAGTAAGATGGTGTAAGTCAGCCTTAGGGTATCGAACATAAAGCGACGATAGCCGAATGGTGAAGGTGTTGGTTTGGCCGACTCGTGATCCGAGGAACGCGGGTTCGATCCCCGTCGCCACTCGACTATTGTGGTGAACCCACTCGAAATACAAGCATATTATTTAGCTTACCGTGAAGGGTTAACAGGATTATCAATTTTCTGTCAGTAGACGTCGCGTTGTTCATTTTGTTTAAAGCTAAGACCCATAACACTCCGCGCGACCTGTCATTGGCCTATGATCGCGCCGGCGATGGCGATCTGCACTCGTTGGTGTGATTGAAGCTTTACTTTTAATCTGAATGGTCTCATTTTATGTTTTTTTTTTCAATATTTCGTTCTAATATGCCACTGCATACCTGCTACGATGAGGGTGTAGTAGCGATAAGGGTTAGCCCTCCACATCACAGTTGGGGCTTCCTTCAGCTGCGACGGGCAGGCTGTGTTTCCAAACATGAGGCGGAAGCCAGTAGGGTAACATACCTGAAATAAATAACAATTGAGAGCCAAAGAAAAAATAACGCCCGTATTCACAAACATTATTATGAGGTCTCATAGTGCACGTGAACACACAGGGTGACATACGAACTAATCACGGAGCTCTATTTAACGCTGTGTGTTCGATTTGCTGCTTCACTTAAACGTGACTGACAATCAAAGTAATCTTGTTTTTTACAAAGTTTTCTTCCATTGCTATACATATTTTACATGATTCACTTATAAGTTTATATTTTTTTAAATTAATGATAAAAAATGCACTTTTTAAGAAAATAACCGGTTGGTAGCAGCTTGCATCCAGCATCTTCCTGCTACCTTTATGAGGTCGTCGGTCCACATTGTGGATGGATGTCCTACGCTGCGCTTTCCGGTACGTGGGTTTACCTGTCATTATGGAAACCATTGGGGGTCGCCTATATTCAGCAGTCGACGTCCTGTGGCTGAAATGATGATGATGATGAAAGAAAATGACTGTAAAAGAATTTCACTTTCTACAAGTGTAACTGGATGAGAAAATAAAATAATAAGTATTATTCCGTTTTTATTTTAATAGTTCTGAAGTAATTGATTAGTATTCGATAGATCGTTGTACAAAATATTATGAATTCTTATAATAATATTTTGATTGGAGAAAGAATTTGACATCATAAAAACTTATGGAATCTTGCTTATCTTCAAATTTTTTTTTCGAAATGCCTACAAGTAGGTAAGTATTAATTAATCTGTGAATATCACTCAAATGGATGGCAGGCTCATGTCTAAACAATGGTCATCCTTCTTTGTTTCTTTCTTTCTTTTCAGCCAAATGACGTCCACTGCTGGACAAAGGCCTCCTCCAAGGTTTTCCACAATCAACGGTCCTGCGCTGCCTGCATCCAGGCTCTTCCCGCGACCTTTACCAGATCGTCAGTCCACCTAGTAGGAGGCCTGCCCACGCTACGTCTTCCAGCCCGTGGTCGCCACTCGAGAACTTTCCTGCCCCAACGGCCATCGTCTCTACGAGCTATGTGCCCCGCCCACTGCCACTTGATTTTAGCAATTCTGCGAGCTATGTCGGTTACTATGGTTCTCCTGCGGATCTCCTCATTTCTGATTCGATCACGCAGGGAAACTCCGAGCATAGCCCATCGATCGTCGAATCCAACTCGGATGGGCAGCGTTCGGGAAGCTTCGCCATATACTCACGTCCGAAATACCGCAGTGTCTTAAGTCGAAAGTATTTGACCAATGCGTGTTGCCAGTGATGGTATACGGATCTGAGACGTGGTCGCTTACTATGGGCCTCATAAGAAGGCTCAAGGTCACCCAAAGGGCGATGGGTCATCCTTATCAAAATAAAATAATTTGTCAATAGGAATTTAAATTAACGTTTCTTTCTTTTTCTTACAATAAATTCCAATTGGTTACATTTGTATATTGTTTTTGGTTAAAACTGTAAAAATTACATTCACCAAAAGATAAACACCTTTTGATTCTTTAAGTAAATTCTTTGGTAAGATTAACCAAAATTAGTGTCGGTATAAATTCTAAAGTATTTTACTAATGCCTAAATGTAAAAAAATCTATAATAAACTTAGGGATTTCTGTTTTTTCTCTTCACAAAAAAATGGTATGTTTTCTTCGAATGTTTACTTACTTCCAGCATACTTCTGGGCGGGCAGCTCAATAAATCGGGCACTACCTCGTGAACCTCAAACGCTTGCTGTACAGTATACCGCTGCCCCAAGCATACCCCAACTAGTAAAGCGACCACTTGGATGACAAGTCCGAACTCTCCCATAGCTGTGTTCACCACGACTGGTTCCTATCGACTAGTGACACACACTGAGTGAACCAGTATTTTACTAGTTGTAACGCTGTAACAATGTTTGTAAACTTCGTGGTTAAGTTGATAGATATTTTTAGTTTTAGTGTATTGTTATTACTTAATATTTAAATAAATGAAGTAAAATCTGTCGGAAATATTAATTACGAAAATATTTTTAAAAATAATTCCACAAAGTGACATTTTACGTATTGTATGTTTAAGTTATTGCGTAAGTTGGGAAAATTGAATATTTTTGTAATAATAATACAAAACATTTGATAAAAACTGATGGGAGTTTTTGTACAACTCATTTAGTCGTAACTTAAATATTATTTTTACGGAATCATAGCGGTATGCCAAGGTTTCCACATTTCTAGACTTTTTTCCTAAATATTTACTTTTAAAACTGGTCAGCACACGTGTATTTAATTCAACATTCAAAGAAAATTTATGTAATTGTCTTTAATTTTCAGTAGCTCCCGAAATCAAAGCTTCAAATATTTTTCTCGGAATAAGTTTCCAAACTATCGCGAAGTCCACATAAAATTCAATACAAAACTTTACCCGGTCACGTTTCAAGTTTGACATAAATTAATTTGAAACATCCAAGTAGTGGGGTTATTATAGCCTCATGACCACATCTAACAGTAAGCCTTTGAAGTATTAAACTCAAACTTTAATATAACTTGAACAATGCGACCGTCCATGCCTCCGCAACAATGGCAAAGTTTTCGTTCTAAGGCTCCGTTTTATATCAGCCCTGAGTCCTGATTTGTGCTGAGAAAATGATCTATCGATAATTTAATTTATTGATTTTGAAGAAAATTTACTTAGCGAAACGTGCGAAATAATCTAACGCATTTTATAGCCGTTGCCAAAATCAGTGTTCGTTGTTGCGTCACTAAATTTCAGTTAAGTTCTTTTGCTAAGGCTGAGTTGCACCACCTAACTTTGACCGTAACTATGACGATACTTAACCGGTGTTTTTTGTATGGAGTTTGACAGATTTTTGACGTTTGTCAAAGTTAAAGTAAGATGGTGCAACCCAGCCTTAGTATATAAATTAAGTACCTACCGATTGTTTATGGTTGTTATTTGTTTTCTGTGCCAAGAATGATACGAAACACATAATGCCCCATAAATAATAAAATTCGGTATAAACGCTCCAATGTAGCTATCACTAACAGTTATTTAGAGATTATAAACTGCAGCAGCAGCTGGTATTGTTAGCATAAGCCTTGTACGTAAACTACAGCTGGAGCAGAATAAAAAACTATGAAGAGTACCAATTAAGTCTCTACTGTTGTATTAACAAAGTAACGGAATTTGAGAGCACGGATTTTCTTCTCGGTAATTTCTTAAATACCTTTTGGCTAACTTTTTATTAAAATTATTGAACTAAAACAAGCTAAAGATATCGGACCTTAAGTCGATTTCGTGAAAATTATTTAATAAGACTACTGTTGATTTGTCGATGGTCAAAGTATCGATAGGTTCCCCACATTATTCCTGACCCTTTTGTTGCCCGCTACGTGCTGGGTTACAAACCCTCTCAGTTATTATGACAATGTGACACTAATTTTAGAAGGGCGCCAGTCACTCCCCTAGATTTTGCTGGATTTCTCGATGTAACTATGCTAAATTTCCAGTGAGTAAATTCGCTTTGTCACAATTAGCATTGTTTGTATACCAAATACGTTTACTAAGCCATTTTAAGTTTATCTTCTGGGTTAGGAGTTAACATAGTTTTAACATTTGAATAGAGTCATATTGTAGTAAATTCCGTAGTCTATGAATAGTCAAAGTACAATATTTTTCTGGGTTAGGAGTTAACATAGTTTCAACATTTGAATAGAGTCATATTGTAGTAAATTCCGTAGTCTATGAATAGTCAAAGTACAATATTTTCCTTTGGACCTCTAGAGAATTACGCATATTGAGATTAAATTCCTGTGATTTGAGTCAAGTCCCTTTTACTTATTGTGTATCCAAATATGATAAATTGTTATTATTAGATGCGTAATAAATAACTTCCGGGATTGGCTAAACACAATATTAATTCCAAAGTAATAAGCTCAGGCACATTCCCATTATACATAAAGCTTTGTATCTTTCTAATAGTACTATTTATCTCATACTCGTATAAAAACTAAATAAAGTTTATTTGTAACTTATTTTCCTACGGAGGTGTACGTAGTGCTCTATTCCGGCTTCAAACCAACTATTACTGCGCTGTGCTCAAACTTAGCCCAGATTAGTATGATCCAGCGCTATTGTTGGCTGCTGGGCGAGATTACGGCTGCACTCGAGTCACGTACGTACCAGCGGAATTTGTCTATTTGTGTCATCTCATCATAAAGCTCATTGGGAAAACTTAATGATTGTAACTAACTAGTGCCTTAATCTAGCTTAGTTTTAAAAAAGCTGTAGATATTACCATTTAACAATCTTGAACGAATAACATATGTAAAGAAATGCTGTCCAAGTCATTAAACATAGAAATTCTGGTGACTAGACAAATAGTGTCATTGTAGTTTTGCAATACCTACTAATACTGAGGACGTGAACAACAGTTAGGCTTTTTATTTTATTTAGAAAAAAGAAAATATTTGAATTCCTTCATACTCGTGAGCTGACTTGTTAAACTGTAAGAAAGAAAAGACAATGACATTTTCAATTCAAATATCAATTTAAAAGTAATTTTTATCTAGTTGTCATCCCTATTAATCTTAACTTTGGCACACTCTTTTTGGGACATTCTGTAAAGCTATTTTTCTAGAAAATACTTTTATCATAATGATTTCTAAGACCACTAGAGAAAACTAGCTTGTTTATTGCAAAAGAGGTATATTTAGCACAGCTTGATTGCGCCGGAGCACTTTGATTGTGCTGAGCACGAGGGATTCCTGGCTGGTTCAGATTGCTAGAAATACATTATCGCGCATCCCTGGAGAGCTGTTTATCTATCCGCGATGAAAATAGGAATTTTCTAAGCCAATACATTAATAACATCAGGTCGGTTAGTGCTGAGATTATTAAACCACTTGTGGTAATAAACACCTATAAAATTTTCATTTGATGTGAATGTGATATGTGTGTTTAATCGTGTCTATGTTAAAACACTACTTATTAAAAAAAATAGCTATTGCTAATTGAAAAAGTGGCTGACAAAGGCGACTGAATTTCTTTTGCCACTTCTTCTCAACACCAGCCCAAATGTTGTCCCGTAGTGGGACGTGGTACTGAATAAATATTTGTGTGTAAATTCGACTTTACTTTTTTGATTATTTATACAAAATGTTCTTCCTATTCTACAACCAAATTTCCAAAGATTTATCCTTCAAAGAACAAACCTGCGCACGAAATAAGTATTTTTGCGTGGTCATGCCACGCTCACTTAATTCTCACTTTGGGGGCTCTAGTTACTTTATGTGGAATCATCTACTACCTACTTGTATCTACATCATTAAGGCTGAGTTGCACCACCTAACTTTGACCGTAACTATGACGATAACCGGTGTATTTTGTATGGAGTTTGACAGATTTTTGACGTTTGTCAAAGTTAAAGTAAGATGGTGCAACCCACCCTAAGTATTAAGTAAAATAAATCAAGTACCTAGATGTAGCATTGTAATGTAAAACGAACCGGATGATAGTTTTCGTGCATGATCACTAAATAATATATTTTTAATAGTGTAGTTTTTTATCCAAATATTTTTTACGTTCGCGATTATATCTTTTTATTTTGAGGAAAATGTATTATGTTTTAATAGTACAAATTAAATGTCGCAATCTGGAATTTATAATGTTGTAATACTTATGTCATATTTTGCAACAACAGTTTATATTTGATAATGTTGGTTATGTATTTAATCAGGAGCCATTAGAATCAGATTTTTAACACACTAGCGAAAAAAAAGTTTCAATATCAATTTCCATTTCACAATTTTAATTTCATAATTTGTGTCCTAATTACCGCAAAGAGCGTGTGCGTAGCACAAATCGTGATTTACATTCGTAATTAAAATAAAACCATTTCATTAACTATTTCACAACGAGTTTGTGATAAATGCCGTATCTAATGAATGCGTGTATCACAAGAAGTTTTACAACACCATTAAAACACCAGATTCCATTAATTTTAAAATTGTATAAAATCATGTCTACAATAATGGTTGTTTTTGTAGAGCGACATTTTATATTACTTAACTCTCTGCCGATGTTGTTTATTGCATCAACCAACCGTCGGCATTTTAAAACCTCGCTGACCCCCTTAAACTCGAAAAGTAGTAACAAGTATAATAAACTATAGGTGATGGCGTATTATGGATCCATGAAAAATCTTTTTATTATTTTTTCTATGCGATCAATGGGTTTATTGTCTACAGTCAAGCTGTAACAAAATTTAAAGAAGATTGACTGAGCTGGAATTTTGTATAGAAAATGAATCTTGATGAATGGAGTTAAAAACAATATCGAATATCTTGTTATAAACAAAAAGTTGTGGGCGCGGGTTTTCTTTCACCATGATGTTGGAAGAATTCAATAACCTCCATTATCCTTGTTTTCTTTTATTTTTATGAGCAAGGCTTATTGAATTATGTATTCTTAATTTTTTTCTTCTTCCCTTTTATGGGTTGTGACAGTTAGGTGTCAGATAAAACCAATAACGGACATTTTTAAAGCACGAATATTCAGTGTCATAGCAGCTCGTAAAAGCTAATGAAAATTTGTATTGACAAAGCTGCTCAACCGTTTTTAGATCCGAAACTCGAAGTTTAATTTCGCAAATTATCACAAAAAGCGCCCTAAAGATGTCATTTATAGGGTCGATTAATTGCCCATTCGACAGAAGTGGGAAGTGGGAACCTTGTCGCAGCCGAAGTGGGAACCTCGTGGCAGCCGAGCGCACGACTCCTTAAACTTGCCCTAATTAGTCGCGAGCAAACAGCCAGAGAACAATACCGCTGGAACTGACGTTAATAAAGGCGTTGGGAATACTTTCTGCTTTGGAGAGATATCATATACCAACGCTATCTTCTCATAAACAAAGATGACTTCTAGGCGAAAGTGTTTGCACTTAAATTTGCAAGAAAATCCACACATAAAAACACACAGTTAATAATTATGACTCTATTATCAATATTGTGAACAATTGTGTTATGAGAAATTATTTTTTAGTTTTTTGACGGCTTTGACAATAAAATAGATTCTAGATTAATATAGGGCTAATATGGCACTACATGTAGGTACGTATGTATGTACACAAATGGTAAAGCTAATATCAAATACAGCTTAATTACCCGATATTGAATTCATCAATCACGTAACTTCACATCATAGGCATAATGTCAAGAAGGAATAAGGCTCGGTAGTGATATTGTCACAATACAACTTAATAATCAAAGTATTGTTTTCAAATATCTGTAGATGTTCCTCTGAAGACCATTAAACTTGAAAAAAGTCGTATCTAGTTACGCAAGTCTTTTTAACATCGCATTTCCTATCCTGGAGCAAGCAAATAAATCGCCTTGAAACAAATACCTTCGTGCTCCAAATGGATAAAGTGCACAAGACTTTAAACGGTGGCAATAATAAATAAATTGCCAGTGAAGTATTGCTGTGATACCATCACGCGATCCGGAACTTTTCGGCGGAATAAATCACATAGTATTTCGAGATGTTTCGAATGCAGGATTCACACAATTGATCCGCATCAAAGCTTCCCTTGATATATTTTTAAGTAGGGCTTCAGTGACTTTAGTTCTGCGGGGAATATTCTCGATTCTCGCCGCTCGCGAAGTGGAAACCAATATCGGGCTGGGATTGAGAAACTTCTATATGACTGCTGTTTATTAAATTTATGGTAGCGAGTAACAATTCAATTCCATATGTATGAACGCGCTCGCCTTTTATTAAACGTAACGTTAGTGTGCAGGACTGTTTATTATCCGGCTAGAAAACTGTACGGAACTGTCGGAGCCAGATAACTGTGACTGGAGTGAATGAGCGGAGTGGGCTGTACGGATGCGGTGAAACGGAGAGCGGTAGACTGTAGACTGTAGAAGCTCCGCTGACGGTGTGTCTCCAATCGCTGCACTACTATACTATAATCGGTGGTGGATCGTTGCCACGTCTTCGTACCTCGTGGCTTCTATACTATGTGTGGTGTGACGCTATAAACGGTAGACACGGTGCGGTCGATGTCACACGCTGTAGGAGTCCGGTCAATACGGTATCCGAAGTCGCTATGCTATAACGGTGTCCGAGGTCTATGCTGTAGTCGTTCTTCTATTCACTATCTTCACTATGCGCTCTTGAGACTGTCTTGAGACTATTCTCTTCGGTTGATTTCAGAAGACTATGCTTGGTGCGGCCCGGCAGCCGGTTTATATACCCATAAAATCCCGCCTATTTTCTAGAAACATACGCGGTCCGCCCGTATTCGGGAATACGCAAGTACTTACTCGAACTCGCGGGAATCGTAAACAAACTATAAGGCGTCCGGATATGAGCCTTATTTCGTAGATGGTAAGGGCGGTTATTGCGGGCGCGCGTACTATCGCTGTCCTTTGCGCGCTCGCGCTGTCTCTTTCTTTGCAAGTACTTGCTGAGCGCCGATGATTTATTACATATCTATAGTTGCGTATACGTATTTACTGCGGTTTCTTTGATCTTTTTTAGGGTTCCGCTCGGCCGATTAGTAGTCGTCCTGCACATACTCCCGCCNTGTGCAGGACTGTTTATTATCCGGCTAGAAAACTGTACGGAACTGTCGGAGCCAGATAACTGTGACTGGAGTGAATGAGCGGAGTGGGCTGTACGGATGCGGTGAAACGGAGAGCGGTAGACTGTAGACTGTAGAAGCTCCGCTGACGGTGTGTCTCCAATCGCTGCACTACTATACTATAATCGGTGGTGGATCGTTGCCACGTCTTCGTACCTCGTGGCTTCTATACTATGTGTGGTGTGACGCTATAAACGGTAGACACGGTGCGGTCGATGTCACACGCTGTAGGAGTCCGGTCAATACGGTATCCGAAGTCGCTATGCTATAACGGTGTCCGAGGTCTATGCTGTAGTCGTTCTTCTATTCACTATCTTCACTATGCGCTCTTGAGACTGTCTTGAGACTATTCTCTTCGGTTGATTTCAGAAGACTATGCTTGGTGCGGCCCGGCAGCCGGTTTATATACCCATAAAATCCCGCCTATTTTCTAGAAACATACGCGGTCCGCCCGTATTCGGGAATACGCAAGTACTTACTCGAACTCGCGGGAATCGTAAACAAACTATAAGGCGTCCGGATATGAGCCTTATTTCGTAGATGGTAAGGGCGGTTATTGCGGGCGCGCGTACTATCGCTGTCCTTTGCGCGCTCGCGCTGTCTCTTTCTTTGCAAGTACTTGCTGAGCGCCGATGATTTATTACATATCTATAGTTGCGTATACGTATTTACTGCGGTTTCTTTGATCTTTTTTAGGGTTCCGCTCGGCCGATTAGTAGTCGTCCTGCACAGTTAGTTCTATTATACTCCTTTCAATGGAGGTTTTAATTCAATAGCTATTTCAGTTATGGAGAATTTGTAACGAGTTTTGAGTTGATCGCTTTTATGGCTGGAGTCACAGCTAACAATAGGAGTAGGTATATAAATGTGATTTAACTAACCATCACCTCTTTTGGTTTATTGGAAAAATAAGTGTTAATATAATACCTATATCGCTAAATCTGTGTTTTTGAGGTAGGTACATTTTTGTAACATTGCCAATATTATTGATGTCTATAGACTGATAATAATGTCTGACCTCACATCATAGAAGAAAATCCCTGATGATCTGAGTGTCTGACTGGCAGACTGTATTAGCATTATAATTTAATTTTGTAATCATGCGAACCAATATCGGCTCCGATGTACTTGATGCCTAAATGCTGAGATTAGAAGTCGAATGCTTTAAATTTCGGTTTCCAGAATAAATACTGCTTGAACTATAGGTAAATAAAATGTTTGTGCTAACCCAACCTGTTTACTGAATTTGCTAATTTTTCCCAGTCTTCCTGTCACAGTAAGTTTATTTTCTTTAAGCTACAAAGGCATCCTGTAACTGCAGATTAATAGACTTTCCCTTGGTAATACGATCGGGAAGTTACGCGAGCAGGCCGACTCAAGGAAAACATTATTTGTATTTTTAAGGAAGGTAACCCGTTAATGCTGTTTTCTTT
The DNA here is from genome assembly GCF_004193835.3 of Ostrinia furnacalis. NCBI lineage: Eukaryota > Metazoa > Arthropoda > Insecta > Lepidoptera > Crambidae > Ostrinia > Ostrinia furnacalis. The sequence continues at coordinate 68,097 of NW_021133072.1, read as the reverse complement.
TGTTTTTCTAATCTTAAACTTTATAAAGACAGTATTTATTACGCAAACTTGAGAAGTAAAACAAATAATACTTATATTTTTGTAGATGGCACCTTAGTATGCTTTCTATACCTATTTAAAAACATTCCAGATAGGAATACTACTAAGTTCAGTACCTATATTTCCCGTGGCACCAGCTAAACTAAATTGTTTTGTTACTTGACTAAAAGGTATTTAATCTTTAGAGACGTCTTCTTAGAATAAATATCAAAGTTAGCAGAAGCCAGATAAACAAATTATGAACTTTTAAGGATCGCAGATGTGATCGTGCTCTTCTGGGAATTTTTGTGTTTTGTCAAATTACGTTTGCGCATGACAATGGAGGCATACAGGTTGAATTAATTTATTTTTTGATGTCACAAGTTTAGGTTGAGACGATGTCTTTTCAAGGTGCGCCCTGGAGCAACTTGGCTTCATTAAAATATGTTTAAATTTGACATATGGTGCCTGTAATGAGACCCTGTCATGCAAAGCATGGAACTTGATCTTTTAAAGGCAAACATTAGGCGGTGTTTGTCCACAAAACTTCATACGAATAGAACGACGTACCAGAAGTCTACATCTATACTTGTCAATACTTGTTTTTTTTTAGAAAGAAAGAAAGAAAATAATTTTATTTTGACAACCACAGATTCAGGCAATAAAGACATTACATAAAAAAAAAAACTAAGTTGCCAAAAAAGGTCACCCACTCAGTAATATCTTGACAGTGTGACTGCCAAGACACTGATTTTCAGTGGGTGCCTTTTTGCAGCGCTATTTATCAAAAACAGAAAAAAGAGTAAAAAAATAATAATAAAAATCATAAATTATTAATTTATTTTCTAGAATTTATTTATTTAATTTATATTCTAGAGAAAATTCGAGAAAATTTTAAATTTTTAAATTTAAAATTAAATAATAACAAGATGAATAATTATTTTTATTAAAACATAAGTAACAATATTAATAATACATACATAGACATGTCAAAAACAAAAACCATTTCTACTGCACGGCCATAAAAGTCGAGGCAGAGACAGAAGAGAAAAAAAAACACATTAAAAAAAAAAGTATCACTTGTCAAGTTGACTTGACATTTGCCACGTCCACCAGCCACGTAACAAAAATAAAATTAACAATCGGTTTCTAATAAGTAATCTGTGATCGGTTTTAGCAATAATGTACGTAGTTATTAACTTAACTTTTATAAAATTGTGATTAAATTCCATTGAGTAGAAATTATAATATTGTGGTTAAAATAAATAAAAATGTCAATCAGGTGCCGAAAATTGATGAACATGATAGGTGTTTGGATGTTTCTAACCTTGACGAATAATCCCGCGTGTCTAATTAAACAATTACCCACATAAATAACATATTTTAAGTTTATGGTCCAATAAGGTTATCGATATTTAATTTATCTGTCGTACAGTGTAGTCTTAGCCTAAATTTTCTAACATAATATTTCGTACAGTTGAACATTAATAGGGTTTCCGCTCGAGCTTTCTCGAACTCGAGAAAATTCGAGAAAATTGGCTTCATTCGAGACGAGAAAAAAATTACCGGAGCTCGAGAATTCTCGAGTTTCGATTTTGAAGCTTTAATATTCTTGAAAGCCGTTCTTTTTAGACAAAAGTAAGTTTTTTATTATTTAATAGGTCAACGTTGCTTTTAGACTGGCCTAGTCTTTCCTTTTTTAACTGATTTGATTTGCAAGTCATGATCTCAATCGAAACTAAGTACATAATAATGTTCACCAACGAGTATGCTATATTTATTATGTATGTTTAATCTGACTGAAAAATTTGTTAAGTAGACAGTTACCTTACCTAACAGACGTTAGGTTAGGTACTCGTGCCTCCTCGTCAAGTTAATTCAAGTTTTTTTTGTTCATAAAAAAAAATATTTACTTATTTAAGGACAGCTAACAAGACATACACAATTAACTGGAAAAAACATTGAAAACAATACGTGTTTATAGTGTAGCCTTAATTAAAAGCTGCCACGACATGTGCATAGATTGCGTGGAAGCGTGGTATCGACTAGTCTAGTCTAAAAAAAATTGAAAATTTATTTATTTATTTATCGTAATTATTTTGCTATTTGGACTTGTGTTCTTTAGAAAACAAGGGATTCAATTGTAGCTCCAGATTTTTATTGTTATTTATCCTTAAAGTGCACGCGACTTTATGACTTTTGTTATGATTATTAGTAAATATTAATTATGAAAGAAGATTTTATTTTTTGTTTATTTCCTTACCAAAATAAGTGGTACTAAATTCTAATATTGATTGCTGTGCATAAAAGTAGGTTTAATAGATTAAAAAAAACTGTGTTTTTATTAAATTTCAACTGATTTGAGCAGTTTTCATTTAAAGACTCGAGACCCGAGAAAACTCGAGACTTTGGCCTCGAGAATTCTCGAAACTCGAGAAAAAAAAATAGGTCGAGAAATCAGAAACCCTAAACATTAACAAACTTTAACAATAAGTACGAGTTACTTACTTACCTACCTACTTATTATTGATCAATTTAAGGAAGAAAACTGCTACATCCATAATAACAAAGTTCTTATCGGGGCATCCATCCGTGTGTATGGCGCTCCTGTTGATAACGTTGGAGCTCTTCTGTTTTAGGTGATACTTTATCTTCTGCAAAAGTTTCGTCGGCCAACGAGATTAAATGCAAAGTTTAAATTAGTGATTCTAGGAGTCCGGATAAGATTTTTGATTTAAGAATCGCTGCTTGAGAAATCAAAGGTGAAAGTTGAGATTGCAAAAAGGTACGCAAACTCTACAAACATTTTGTGTATCCAAACACTGGCGTACAACGTAAACAAATTATTTAATAGACTTTGGGTAATTACAAAATTGTATACAGGGCGATTTTGTAATCAATATAATTTTTTTTAATAAGCTCTATAGAACAATTTAACAATACAACTTTATCTTCATAATTTTTAATCGCGGTATTTTTCGCGAAAAAAAAATATTTAATAATCGAATTCGCGGGTGCCCATATCTTAATTTTTAAAGGTTGAGGCTTATTTTCGCATATACTTATGTCTATTAAGCTTTGTAGTTAACTGTGTGTACGTATTTTTCTATGAACGAAGCAAATTACCTACGTGAGCTAATTTTGAAACCGCGCGCAGTGGATAAAAAATTATTAAATGTGAAAAAAAAAGTTTTCTTAATGTAAACTGATTAAGTTACTGATTCTGAGTCGCTCCTAAAAGTTTGGTACTGATTGCAAAATCATCCTGTAGAATCATATTATGAAAATCATTATTTTTTTGCAAAATGTTACTAGTATTTTTGAAGTTTCTTATAATTCTAATTCTTAACGTGGTATGAAACAATAAAGCATCGCTGTTTAAATCGAACACCCTATATAAAGCGTCCAACAGTTACAATCTAAAATAGAGTTAGCAATAACATTAGGTATCACATGAACTTCACCTATCGACGGCAGAATATCTGTTTCCACAAATATTAACGTAAATTTTCCGAATATTCCTGTGCTGTATAAATTATGCAGATTTTATTGCCGGCTCTGTAGCGTCACCGAATCGAATACACCTCTGAATCTATTATGAGCACGTGGCAGACATTTTCGATGCCCGTTTACATTAATAAGGAATATTTTTGTGCTGCAGAGCAATGCTAAATTTTAATGTCGAGGCAAGCAATAGCTGGAGTAATATTTATTTATAGAATAAATGTAAAAATTAACACAGCCTGTATAAATAAGGGTTTAAATATGAAACATACAAAATAAAACTACGTACACTATTAATATGAATAAACGGTAAGTCATAGTATATTATGGTAACTTTTTAGTTTTTTTTTTAAATAACATGAAGGATATTACGCAACTTGGTTACTTCTTCGAAAAAGTACATACTAATTTTAATTAACGTATTTCAGTTGGACTAAACATAATATAGGTAATTACGAAGTCAAGCTTATTATGTAATATTACTTCAGGCGTATCAAAATTCCAACCATTGATTGATTGGAATTACATACAAATACACCGCCAGGTATTAATTATCGAAGAAATTTTAATGGGTGCTTGTATTGATTTTCTCCTTAGCAACATAGGATGTAAACATTGTTTTTTTTTTTTACTTTAAATAAGTCCCTAAAATTATTATCCCTTATATTATGTTGGTGGTTTTTACTTATTATTTCAAGGAGCGTAATTACTTACAAGTTTGTCCATTCAAATTTAAAGTATTTTGGCATAACAGAAAGGTTCTATTATGTATTTTGGGGATCCCCAAATTGTGCAATATCCCGTTTAGTCACAGTCGTTACTCGGCGCCAAAAGTGTGAATAATCAAATCAATTGCACGAACAGGAAATACTGATGTAAAAAATATGCTCCCGTAGGGTATATTTTATACGGAAATCTATGGGCGGGTTTCGTTTTTCGGCTATAAAAGTAAGGCGCGCGCATTTATTTAGTTTTAAAATAAAGGTTCCGAATGATTAAGTTTATTCAAACTACGTAAATAGTGTTACAATAAAATAGACTAGGCTTTACTTAGGTACTTGTTTGACGCTTCCTTTTTAATGATGATTAAAATAGCTTCGATTGTATCATTGTGTTAACGTTTATTTCTGACTACTTATTATTAGTGCTATTAAAGATAATGTGGGACAAAAAAATCTATGTCCCTGGGTTTTTTTTCTAAGTACAAAAATGTAAGTTTGTTAACTTTTGAACCAATCAACTCGAAGTTGTTCCGTTTTGTTGCGTTGTTTTTTACGTAAACAACATCGTAAAATGGTCTTGATATACAATAATTACGGCCGATTCAAATTACAAAGTTGGGCGCCCCGATGTTCTGGGCAAACATGAAGAAACTCTGCCCGCCACCCTAATTAGTTAAGTTTATGAATTTGTTACCTATTTGGTATGCTAAGTGCCTATTTAGTGTAAGTTGATGCAAACGATTATTTTTCTTATTCCAAATTTTAAATATTTCAAGTTCGATTTTTTCAAGTTGTTTATTTAAAATTTAGTTTGAGAAGCGACTCTTATCGCTAAGACATTTTCATTACGATTTCCAACTTTTTTGTAACTTTCGAATATAAACAGTTTATTATTTTTTGGTTGGTTACCAATTTTAATGTTTTTTCTTTCTTAATTATTGTGATTCATACAATCTTAATAAGAATACGAGTAGGTACCTAAGTCGGTAAAAAACGATACCTTTGAGTAAAACCTCCGTTATTAGTTTTTCGCGCGATTCCGAACAAAATGCTAACTGCGCGATTCTAAAAGCGTCAAATATTCGCGGCAGCACATAAACGTACCCGCAACTTGGCAACCGACGGTTACGATTTTTCGCAACCGTTCGGGAACGGTTCATAAAATTACCTATCGACGTGTTACCGCATATGTAACGCGTATGATGAATTATAGTCGTGGTTACACCGAATACATATTTAGTAGATGTTCGGCCGACATTCTAAGCGCGTTCCGATTTGGCAAATGACAGACAAATTGGTGGGTGCGAACGTGACGTACGGCGACATACGTACATTATTGCCGAACTAACTTTCCCTGCGACGTCACTCGAGTGGAATTTAGCAGAGGTGACAGCAAATCTGACTGGGTAAGTATACATTTTTGTGGCAATAACTTTATAACACACGCATACCTACGCGCTACAATTTTTAGCAATAAATGTAGTCCCTACACATTGAAGTAATATTACTACGTATAGAACAGACATCGCGAACAAAATATGTGCAGTGCGGGGTGCGGGGCGGGAATTTGACGGACAGCTGTCAGTCAAATTCATGACTATCAAGTTTCATAATTTATGGCGATAAAATCTGTACCAGAAAATGTCGTACTTCATTGATAGGATTGCACGAATAGTGACGTTCCTGCGGTCGCCTCATCATAGACATTGTGAAACGATTGTGAAAATAAACAAATCGGCTAAATTGTGTTAAATTTTCATGGTGCTCAATAGCAAAAAGGTTCAGCTACTTACATTATTTTCTTTTATTATATTGTGCGTTTCCTGTAATGTAATCTAAGCTCCCCTCCCTTAGACTAAAATTAGCCCTCCTAGACAAGTGACAAAACGTAGCAGTTGAAACATTCGAAATCACTTCGCTCTGCCGTTTTTTGGTGTTAGTTACTTCACTCTGTGATGCGATTTTAAAATTACAACTGGCGATTCCGAATTCACAACTGAGGGGACTGAGGCTAATCGTGTTACTTGTGCTACAAGTGCGTATGGGCTTCATACTGATGCTTAAGCCATTAATTATTTTTTTTCCCGATTAAAATCTAATGTAATCGATAATCGCCTTGAGAATCGTTAACTGGTATTTTCTAATTCGATAAAAAAATTACCCATCTCTAGTTTAAAACTGTCATCCAACAGCGCACGAAATATTATGAGTTATAGATAATGATACCATTACAGAGGCGACACTTCGTTTACGTTTAGTTTCTGCCTATTGAATTGGATACTGTAAGGAAACATCGTCATCATCATTTTAGCTACTGGACGTCCACTGCTGAACAAAGGCCTCCTCTAATGATTTCCACATCGCCCAGTTGATAGTGGCCTGCACCCAGCGTCTTCCTGCTATCTTCAGTCAGTCCATCTTGAGATTTTAGAAAAATTCCCACTCGTCACGGTAGGAACAAAGCTAGGGATGACCCACGCCTTCACTCCAGAACCAATAAAATAACTGAAAGTCAGAAACTTTCAGTTATTTTATTGTCTCTATTGTTAACTATCTCAGTGGTTGAGTACACGTATAATAGCTGTGAGGTAGAAGTTACGGGACTATTCCCACCTCTCCTTTTCACCGCTGCATCTCCTGTGTAGCTAGCACCTAGACTAGTTGATTTAAAGCCAAGGTATATCAGTTTTTAGGTAATGACTTAGTGCATCTAAAAATGTAAAACTTTCTAGTTTTTTGTAACATTGAAAAATCTAAAAAGAAGCATCATTTTTTTTACCAAGTGTTTCTAAGAAATTTAAATGGAAGCTTTTGATGACAACGTATTGCTTACTTTTTCAGCTGTCGAACGAATCACTTTTATTTTATTTTATTTTATTTGTTTAACAATGTTTCAACAGCATTAAATTGTACATAAATGTGCAGGAAGATACAACTTGAACATAAGCCAATTAAAGAAACACATTCTATGAAACATATTATATTAAACATATTATATTATATTTTATATTTAAATGTTTTATACTCATAGGTCCTGTACATCGGTAGATTTGGTAAATAAATGAAACCATCCGCATTCAGAAACTAAAAAAATTAAAATAGCTGTAATTTTTTAATACTGGATTTGTCGATTAAATTGATCATATTACTGCGCCCTAACGGGTCGGACACTGGTGACCAGACACACTGTACAATTATTATAATTTTAGCCTATCTCGTGAGCTAGGTGTCAATAATTAGGGTGATTTACTAACTAACCAGTCGCATACGAACAACAGCAGTGAGATTCAAACAAGTTTGATCCATGATGCCGCACGACTATTGTGTGAGCCCACCCGTAACCCAAGCTTATTTAGCTTAACACAAGGGGCTGGACGGGACTATTAGTAATTTGTGCAATACAAAGTGCTTATAATCTTTAAAAAAATCTTTTTATTGCTGTATTTAACCTTCCTTTCGTATACTAATTTATGCGTCAGTGTCAATTCTGCGATGTTTATTCTTTGAAATTTTCGTAAAATGGCTGCCGCCTTGTAATTAACAAATTAAAATTAAATTAGTGTTTTAAAGTGCATAAATGTACAACTTAATGGTAAAAAGTCATTCCTTGATTTTTACTTAAGAGTTATTTGAACAGTATTTTCGTCTATAGGATGGCATATTTCAAAAAACAAAACTGCACTCAAGCGTGTTGTCACAGCAACCGCTGAGCACATACTAATTGAATTTCGGTCCGTGGACCTATTTACGTGCCAGAAACAGTCTAGTTGACATGTCTTCTCTAGTACGTAGTACATTATAACTCAATGTCCCTACATCATATCGCTCGTTATTCGAGAACTGTCACGTCACGGGTATAAATTTATGAAAAAATATCTAGGGGCCTGTAGCTCTATTTGCTGATTAGATCTTTAAGGAGGTTCAAAGTAGGTACTTATATTTTCATCTAAACTTTAAAATTAGTCTATCAGGTTTCTCTGGTAGATTAGGATACCGCTAATTAGCAACAATATTTACCAATAGATTGAAAAAAAAAAAAAAATAACTGGCCGGAGCACAAAAAAGATGAGACATGTTTGAATAATAATTAGATTTTTTTTTATGTAAATTAAAAAGGCATTGATAATAAAACAAGCTCGTTACAGAATTGCTCCAGCCATCCATCAAGTCTACAGCTTTAAGCAAAAATAACGCTTTATTGTTTAAAAATGCGTTTCAAAATAGTTTCATATAGTTTTAGGTGGCATGAGATTCATATTGTACGGAACCCTTTGTGTTGTCAATCATTCTGTCTATAACAGTCGGTATTGGACACATGGCGCTCACAAAATCAGAAGTTCGGATTTGCTGTACGTTTCATTTTTAGGAACAGTTGCAAACAATAAAACGTTATACGATACAGGTGATTTCGTATGGCTTGATGGGCCTAAATCTTGTTAGCTTGACGGCTTTATAGGTTTCGAAATTACAAATTTAGTACATTATGTGAATATTATTTGCAATAATTATTTTCAAAACATAATTCAAGTATAAGACTGAGTTGCACCATCTTCCTTTAACTTTGATAAACGTCAATAATCTGTCAAACTCCATAAAAAAGCACCGGTTATTGTTATTGTTACGGTTAAAGTTAGGTGGTGCAACTCAGCCTTAGGAAAGCATACATGCAAAAATTGAGAGTCAAGAGAGGGAAAAGAAACAAAAGAGTAACGATATTTTAGTCGTCGGGCAAAAGAAATGCATTTTCTTGGTGGCCAGTGTCGTTCAGCCAAGGAGTCCGAGAGCAACAGATATTTCATAGATTTCAATACATTTTCAACTATATTTTTATTATAATAGGTTATGTTCGTTTTGCCCTTGGAAATGGGCCATTGTGACTCTGGTGATGGTTTAAAAATGAAGTTGTCTGTTCATTATGTTCCTACTACTGGTAGGTACTGTACCTAATAATTAAAAAACCGGCCAAGTGCGAGTCGGGCTCGCGCACAAAGGGTTCCGTAGCAGCAAATATAATAAACTTATTATGTCAATTTATACACCTGGTGAATGGAGCCTAAACTCTCCCGATATTTTGCCTTGTACTTTTATGTATGAATATTAATTTTATATATGTATTTATAAATATTCCGAGCTAAAGAGGTGGCAAAAGCAATGGCAAACAAACCACAATCAATAGTATTCGGTTGTCGCTGAACACTTGGAAACTGAATACATGACTCCGATAGATACGGAAACAAGGCTTTTACATATATTTTTTGCGATTTTCCTAGAACACCAACAAGACTATCGTACACACGCAGTATTCCATTAATGTAATAAATACAACTCCAGTGCCCCACTAATCCCACGTCACCGTCATAAATTACTTGAAGGTGCGTCTCATTTTTAGGTACAGGTTCAATCAGTTCAGGGTGTTGAAATAATTCTAGCTCACGCGGTCTAAATGATGTGCACCGAAGTAACTTTTCATGAAATGCGCGAACCACATCATCTTCGATATAGTTATTATAATTCAGAATGTAGGAAAACGTATTATCTAAAGTATCCATTGTTAGATGATATACAATAAGCTTTAGAAATTTTAAAAACCTGCTACGAAACACTAAAATTTGCACCAAAAACAAAGGAATTTATATTATTGGGGGATTTATTAGTACGTGACCGGTTTAATAGCACCTATTAAACCAGTATACCTACTTACTTATTTTTTATAATAGGTACAATTCAATATTAAAAAGTCTCAACGCCAAATTCGACTTGCGAAAGAAGTAAATGGGAACGATGAAATTCTCTTAGCGCGCACAAGTGACAACGACGTCTGCCCTCACGTGTCTGCCCGTTCGGGTCGACGCGGTTAGCTATCTTATCCCCGCTCCCGCGCGAGACCACGCCCCGCAACTCACGCGCTGCAGCGCAGCGAGCGACCGATCTTCTTGAATCGATGTAATAATAATCTATAGGATTAACGCGTTTTAAAAATATTGGTTCGATGGATATGTTTAACCTATTATTACTCAACAATCACATTTGTAATATTAAACTTTATCAAATGCACAATGTATTTAAGGTACATTACTGGATAAGGATTAATGGCGTATTGCTTGAATAAGCTAATATTTCTCGTAAAAAGTACCTACATTATAAAGATTTTATATCATCGCGGATTTTAAAAGGTGTACAATACTGTAGTATATTTTTTGATCTATCTTATAAGGTTCAGCCATCGTTTTCAGTGTAAGCACAATAACTTAACCAAAATTACAGTTAAATCAACCTATCTCAAAAACTATAAGAGATACTTTGATCAAACCAAAAATCGTTGAAAGAGTTAATTAGCATGCATCACCTCTATTTTTTTTAGAATTTTATACCCCGTAGTTATAAAAATAGAGGGGGGGGGACATACTTTTTACGACTTTGAGAGCTGATATCTCAAAAACCGTTCACTTTAAGAAAAATGTTTTTTAGAAAACTTTATATCATTTTAAAAGACCTTTCCATTGATACCCCACACGGGTATGTACATCGAAAAAAAATTTTCATCCCTCAGTTACATGTATGGGGGGCCCCACCCCCAATTCTTTTTTTTACTATTTAGTGTCATAATTTTGTAGCGGTTCATACAACACATATTCCCATCAAATTTCATCACTGTAGTACTTATAGTTTCCGAGTAAATCGGCTGTGACAGACGGACAGACGGACAGACGGACAGACGGACAGACGGACAGACGGACAGACGGACAGACGGACAGACGGACATGACGAAACTATAAGGGTTCCGTTTTTGCCATTTTGGCTACGGAACCCTAAAAGCACTCACGTGTGATATAAAATGCACATGGCCCTAAAAATGTGAAATAAAACTCACTTTACGAGGAAATGTATTGTGTTGATATACCTATGAAGTTGTGTATGTAAATGTTCATACAGCAAAAACTGAATGGATCCCATTGGAATATTTTTATGTTAGATACAACGACAGCAAATGAAACTATTGAAGATGTTCGTTGCAAAATAAAACCTATTCCATACTACCTACGGCACCAGTTTTTAGATAGTTGTGCTACCGGTCGTATACATGAGAGAGAACGCCAGGCATCAATATTCCGCGTTGTTTATAAAATCGGTTTAGTTGGAATAAATTACTGGATTTTTTGTATAAAGGAAAATATGACATGGGTAGCGTATACTTTGTAGTTTTGTAACAATTTTTTTTCCAATAGCGTATACAATTGTGTTATTGACTTACCCCCTTACTAATAAAACTTACACGCTCGTTGAACAGTGTTTTAAAGTGACGTTTAGTATGGAAATGTCATTTTAAAACAGTGCTCACCAATTGTGTAACTTTTTATTAGTAAGGGGGAATATATTTTGGGTTCCTGGTATTACTTTGCTGGATGGAAATTACCAGCGATTCCTCGTAGTTCAATCCAGTCCACGTGGAGCTTAGTTTCTTAGAACCAGAGCAAATCTCTCCGAAACTATGTTAACCCTTTATAGGACGGCCCATACAAAGTGGCCAATAAACTGGACAGTCACTTTACGGCCGATAATTCAATGATTTTTGTAACAATGTCGAACCTTATGATCATAAACGATAGCCAATAAAGCACGCTGGCCTAGAAACGAGCCAGCGCTCAAGGACGTCGCACGCAATCGAAAATTCGCGCTATTTTTTAAGGTGGCCTGTCAACTGGCCACTGTGCACACCCGTACTAGTATTTGCTGCCATTGCAAGCACACGATACATATTTCCGAGTGTAGTTCAATGTAAAAACATTTCTACGTAAAGAAGATGAGTAAAATAATAATGTTATAGTATATACTTTATCATCACGTGAAAATATAGTCGAAAACCGTAAAATAAACATGTTATTTTTGCAATTAAAAACAGACTAGTGTGTTGAAAAAGCCTTGTGTAGAAATTACACATTAGGGTGGAGCACGGTTGTATGGGAAAAAAAAAAATTTTAATTTCGAAGTTCTAATAGGGGGGGATTTGTGCCTTATATGAAAGTATAAATAACTGTAATTTTTTATCCCATTTAATGAATATCTTCTGCCTCCGCAGTGACTTCAAAATTTTAAAATTTTATTTAAAGTTGAAAGTCGTCTAAGGTGAAATATTGCGCTCTATTTATTAGTAAGAAGGTATTAAATGGCAGATAATTTATAGATTAGATATTTACTAAGGTAATATAACAAGAAATACATACAAGAATTAGATAAATTACTTTAATTATTATGCTTGAAAATCCTTTTTTGATCAAAATTTAGGCATCACGTTTCGCGATTCCAACTTGACTTTTATTGCACCTTATTAGTGACTTTCTGGATGCAGTGAGAAATAGAATCTTTGATCGTAATCTTCACAGGTCCCTCAACAGCTTGAGTGAGGTAGAGAAGCCTTAAAACAAAGGTTTGCTCTCACCACCAGATTTGACAATGTGCTGAATTTCTTAGTCAAATAAATATCTCAAAAGCGGCTGTTTGGTTAAGTAAATTAAATAAATATATAAAAAATAACATAATAAGCCCAAATATACGGGTTCGGTAGTTATACCCCGTTATTATAACTGTTTAGGTATTTTTTCATACAAAATTATGTATATTTGTGGATAATGTATAAGATAATCCTGGGTTTATGGAGTTTTCATTCACGTTTTTTTATTTTATAACATAATATTGTCTCTAAATTATTATATAATGTTTACTTTAGTTGACAAAACTTTCAATTTTGCTTTTTTCATGTTATTTTTGGCTCAAAAGAAGAAATACAATCATTTTATTTGATACTTTGTTGAATATTATGTTTTTAGCCTAATTAAAGATTGATAACTAAATACGCAATTATTTTATTTAGTTTAATATGTAATTTACATAAAAATAACCGGTTTTTTTTATAAGTGTCCAGTTTACTGGCCAGTGTTTTCACATGAATATTGGTGATTTTAGTGATGCAGAACGGTCAGTGGTCAGTATACTGACCATTAGTTTTTTTGTATTTTCTCGTAAAATATCTAGTTTCTGATAATTTTATTAATATATGTTGTTATAAATAATGCTATAGAATATATATCCACTTAGAAATATAGCGAATTCAAAAAAAAGTTAGGGTGTGCGTTAAAGGGTTAACACAAGTATTGCAAGATTAAGAAGTTTATCTGTGAGTGTTTTCGAGAAAATTTGCCGCATCATTAGGCGTTTCCGAACACCGTACATAATGTGTTTGAGGAGGTCCTCAAACACATTATGTACTTAGGTAAGTGTTATTGGAATTTACTAGCTGCTGGCCATGACTGTGTTCACTTGAATTTTTTTTTATCCACAACGAGGAAGTTCTTGGCCTGTATCTCACCTGATGGTAAGTGATGATCAGGCCGAAAGTGGAAGCGAGCTTCATAACTTAACTTAATACATAATTTAACTTACATAAAATTTTTAATAGGCTTCATGATAAAGTATCTGTCTCAGTTTATCACCGAAAGCATATGTTGAAGATCACATAAGAATTCCAAAAAATTAGACTGGTGAAATAAATCCCTTTTGTGTAGCTCATTAGGGTATCATTTACCACATACATCATACAATTAACTGGACACTACGTAACATGTTTATCAGCTGGGAAATAGATAGGGCGAGAGCAAACTTCTCCATTTAGTTTGCCAAGTCTGTGGCAGTCCACATAATAGTCCATAGTATACTGACCACAGACAAAGTGACCTCTTTCATGGCTTTTGTTCTCTATAATGTATGTGATACGTGCTAGTGTTTCTAACGTTAAAGAACAAGCCTTCTTTGATTTATGAGTATTTATTTATGTTAATGGAGTACCAATTTAGTGCAGATTTAACCTTGACAATTTTTCATACAAGAGCCAGATAAAATAGCAAGTCAATGCCTTCATTGACATGCTATTCCAGTCCATTGTTAATTTGATCCTACAATAATATTATAAATGCGAAAGTTTGGATGTCTGGATGTCTGGATGTTTGTTACTCCTTCACGCAAAAACTACTGAACGGATTTTGATGAAACTTTACAGTGTTATTGTTTATAACCCAGAATAACACATAAGCTATAATTTATGACGATCTGTGACAAACTAAATTTCACGCGGTTCACCCGCGGGCAAATATAGAATAAGGACTTTTTTTTAGAATTTTATTTGGTTGATTAGCGATTCTCTGCTTTGGAACAAAACTGCTCGAGCACCTAGTCCATAGTCCGTGGTGTTAAACTATGTAAAGTACTTATGAATCATATTAATGATTCGACTGACTTCCAATTTTCTTGCTTGTTCCATTTTTACGTATTTTTTAAGGCTGGGTTGCACCATTTTACTTTAACTTTGACAAACGTCAAAAATCTGTGAAAGTCCATTTAAAAAGCACCGGTTATTGTTATTGTTACGGTTAAAATAAGGTAACTCAGCCTAAGAAACAACAGTTTTCCAGGATTTTCATTGCAGTTTTTTTAATTATTTGAAGTCAATCGAAGAGAAAGAACATTCGTATATTGTCTTAGCATCTAGGTTTTTTTACTAATATAATTATACATATTATATTCCTCGTAAATAAACATTTCTACATCGAAATACAATAAAACCTATTTGTCTAAACAAGAACTTACCAAAGTTAAGCGGGAACTTTGAGCAATTTGACGTAATTAATAGAACTTGGAAGGATTTCTGACCTAATTGTCGATAAAATAGATCTACTTTAGCTGAAGGTATTTTGTTAGTAAGTCTTGTTGGTTCCATGAATGTTTAAACTACTATATAATTTAAACATGAATGATTTACAATAATTAATTTTTATCCTATACAAAATCAGTCATCAGTCAGCATTTTAAAAAAACCTAGAAGAGGCTACCCTTTAAAAATTTGTGAATCATAAAATTTAACCTACAATTTGAGAGCACAACTTTTTAACAACACTTGATTTTTTTATAAATATATACAAATTAAGTAGTACAGTAAGAAGTAAAAAACGGGACTATTCCCACCTCTCGTTCCCACCACTGCAACTCCTGTGTAGCCAGGATCTACAGCTTGACCGCCACAAAAACCCAACCAATGAAGGTCAAGTTTGTCCCGGGGGAAAGTTAAACTGTCATTGGACCCGCAACGAAATTAATCAGAAGAACATAGGAGGAGTTCGAAATTAAGGTTCGACTTCCCTCCATTGCAAAGCGGATGACAGGTGACAAACAAAGGTTTAAAACCTTTAAGAAAAAGATTATGCACCACGGACAATAAATTAAATTAAGGGGGCCTATCTTATGAGCAATTAGCAACTACCTGCCAATAATATTTTTCACAAAATCGCTTAAAAGCACGGAAATTTTTCCTTGTCGCGACAAGATCGGTGTAATAAATTGCGGAAACAGATGTATGTTGTATTGAATTAAGCATTATATCACGTTCATGTTTCCAAAGATCACACTCCCACAAGATATGATGGGCAGACTGCTCATGACTGACATCATCAGTGGAACACTCGCAAAAAGGAGACGGAACTAGTTTGAATTCGTGAAGTTTATGTTTAAAGTTGCCATGTCCCGTGAGGAACTGCGACGAGCAATGGTCGATTTCTAACCATCGCCTAGTTAGACGTTCGCGTACATTCGGGAAGAATTTATATAAGTGACGTCCTTTGACTGACGTATCCCATCTTTTTTGCCATTCATTAAGTAAATCTTCTTCAACGACTTCTCGGGAATCAAATAATCGACTTATTTTAGAACGATCGCGGCTATTTAAGAAATCGGAGGTTATACAGTAAGAAGTAAGTCAACGACGTATAATCTTCTTGTTTAAACTCGTAATGATTATGAAGTGTTAAAACATTACACTAATTAAATCAATTTGAAGTTGGCCACGCAACTGAACAGCAAACAAAATAAAAAAAACATACACAAAAACCTTTTTAAATCCGTAAATCACCCAAGCCATTTGCGGTGACCAAAATGGCGTGTACAATCAATCAAAAACAATTTTCTGGCGTTGCTAATTCTGGACCCACCGCAGCGTCGGTTTGCCGAGATTTTTGCCAGATTGTAATTATTTTGAGTGGTGCCAGCCAGATGCGACGGGCAACAAGGAACAACCTACTTTGAGTTTCCAGCGTACAGTAAATAGCTCTGTGACTTTGATAAATCCATCAAGCAAATTGGGACGCCATCCTAGTTATTATGTTAGGCCATGTGCTTAGAACATTGTTCAGGCTTATACTTTGACTAACTGACGCAATCAACTTTTTTCTTAGTTTCGTAATATCGTCAGAAGCAAAATCTCATTAATTTAAGTAAGTATAGAAAATGCCTTGAATCTGAAACACATAAGCTATGTGGAACTCAATAAGTAACTATTGAGATTGTAGGAAACTCTAAAAGGTAAATTTTATAATGTTATTCAGCTAAATCTATAACCATTGATATGAATAAATTCTCATTATCAACCGTGTAAATCCATAAAACCCAGAAAAGTTTCGTGCATAGGCCTGCCTTTTTACCCGACTGCGCCAGAAGGAGGGTTATGTTTTTAGTTAATTTTTATGCAGTTGGGTCTTTTTTAAACTAATTTTAACCGATTTCATTTACACTAATAAGATCGAAAACCTGTCTATTAATTTCTCAATGGCACAAAAGAGTTATTATTTGTTACTCATCATTATTATTTTCATTCATATAATGCTATAAACAAGATACAAAGTTGTTTACGAATCTAGTTACCGCGCCATCGGTCCAGCGAGCACGATTCGTCGCGGCATATTCTCGAAAACTAATCTTTTACGTCATTAGTAGTCAGAAAGTTATGGGACTGGAAAATACATAATTTGTGTTCTGCTTGTTATTTAATTACTGGGGGTAGAGACGTGAAGGTTAACGAATGACGATCGTTGAATAACGATATATATTTTTGGCTTCTGTTTTATATAATGGTAAGTAATGTTTGAGAGACAACATATCTAACGGGTTAACACATTTTCAGGTATTTAAATTGTTCACATAATAGGTATAAAACGGAAATAAAAAAATAAACTAAAGTATCTTAAAAAGCAGTTAATTGTGTTGGCAAGTATGAAAAATCATGTATTGTGTGTAGGAAAATTAAAATTCTTAGCTCAGAATCACAGCACGCTTATGCAGACGAAGCTACAAACGCTAGCTTTAACATAAAAACAAGGAAAAAACTTAAAACGCTATGCAAATGACCAAAGAAACATTGCGAATAATGAACGACTTGAACCCTATGTTAATCCATTCTTTAATAAGTAGGTACAATGTTACATCGACCCACCTATTCAGAGCAAAGCAATTTTCTTAACGAAGCTATAGCCACATCACAATAGGTGTGGACAACAGAAGGTTTTTTCTAACCGACTTAAAAAAAGGAGGAGGTTCTCAAATTCGTCTGTATGTTTAAAAAAAAAGTAGTTAAAAGTCTTTTAAATATTAAAATTAAAATACACTTAATTATTCCTAGAACAATTATTAAGCAGACATCGATTAATCTAGTCCTGAAAATAAGTACAATAGTTTTACAATGTAGACTGCCAAAATAGAATTGGATTTTTAGAATAAAATAGTGATCAAAACTACTTATGTTATTTGACAAGTGCAGTCAACAACTATTGTAATAACGGTTTTAATATTTTTACTTAAATAAGATTTGGCAGTCGGAACGAACCAAAGTTTTGGATAAAGTCCAGGTTAAATGTCCAGTGGGATTACTGGGCCATCCTAATGTGTGCTACGAATATACATACAGATTTCTAACATGGCTGCTGTGCTCCTATTAAGGGAGCCAGAAGCACGTAACGTTCAATATACGAATATCGCCCTTCTGTAATGACTATTGGTATTGGACAACGAAATTTTCCCTAATATCATTATTTACACGATAACATTTGGAATACTATCGAACGTGAATGGAATCTTTTAAATTAAATTACGTACATTCATGCACGTAGCATGATAATTATTTCAATTTACCTTTAGTTATGTAAAGAGAATAAAAGCTAGCTCTATTTTAAAGTGCTTGTAGTGTAGATGAGTTGATTTTATAAAAAATGGAAATTGATATTTGCATGATATTTACGAGTTATTCAAATAGTAATCTACATGAGTGTTTTAAAAAAAAACTCATCAAAACTGTCTGATTGAAGTTTTAAACTGTACATCAAATTTATAGCCCCCGATTCAGTTTTTATAATGAAACTTCTGGGAATAGTTCATAAGCACCCTATTCATTATGATTTATCGGTCTTCAAAGGCTTAAAAAGCAGCTTTCGTTCTCAGTGATTTATTACGAGTATAACCGCCTTAAGTATTTGTAGAATGAAACATAAAGGTGCCTATTGAAAGTCTAAGCGATCAATATCTGCCAAAGCGAAAAAAATTCAATTAAACGCCCTGGGAAATTCTTTCATTGGCTAAACGGAAGGCGTGAGAATTGAAAATTATATGAAAAGATTTTTTATTATCGAACAAAGTGGTGTTTCGTTAATGGAAATTCTTTCGGTTATTGATTGTGAGGGACAATGGGTGCGGAGTTGTATAGAGCTTGATACGCGAGCGCTTTAATATTTCGCTTATAAAGGCTCTAATGTTGTTGATAACAATGTAATAATATCTTGGTTTTCATCAAATGACTAAAAATGATTGCATCAGCAATTTGTAGCGCTTTATATTTGAGGTGCTTTTTGATAACAAAAATAAAAACGAAATATGTGTTTATGCCGTATCTATGTACCTTGCCTACTTATTACGAGACAAAAACAATAATTATTATTTCATATACCACTTTTTGTTACTGCTATTCTACGAAACAGTTCGTCTGTTTGAGGAATTTAAACCATTTTTCAATGTGACAGTGCCGTTAAAGAAATTCAATTTGAATGTTAGTTTTTGAAGTGTTACGTCAACACAAGCTAACCGAACGCATGGAACCAACTAAAAAATAAATACCGCACGTAACGCCAGAGTAAGGAAAACTAACAATTCAAACCAATACCAATAATATGCAGCAGAAATGAACGAATAAAAGTATTACATAAAAAAACGAAATGTGTTCTTGAAAACTGTTAAAACTGACAATTATTTCTTTGTCAGATTTAACAGTTATTGCTTATACTTCTGACATTTAAAAAGAAATATGTCAAAATATTGTAATTAAAACTTTACTCGATGAGTTTTACCTGGAATGTTTGATTTTGTTTCTGGGTATACTCGTAATAATAGAGCTCCGGAAACTTTTCACAAAATTAAATGATTCCTAGAATAAGCTTCAAAAACGGTAATAAATAACGGTTTAAAATTATAAATTATTTTACTTTTACATTTACTTTATTTTACAATTTTAATAAGTATGTGCTGAAATCAAAAATCATTCGGTTTACTAACTTTAACAAGTGATCACAATTCCATACAAACTCAAAGAGGAACAGCACTTTAGCAGATCATAAAAATGATCTCAAAATGACTGGTTAGTACCAGGGTATTATCTGTGGACAACGACACATCCAGAAACAGTGTGTGGCATCTTATGTAGTTGCAATAGATGTCATTTTGCAACAGAAATGCGTAGTTTTATGTGCTATCGATCAATGGAAGCCTCGAATGCGGCTGCGTCCACGCGTTGTTTTGTTTGTCCTACGTTAATTGGATTAGCGTACAAATGTTAGGATAGTGTAGATTTAACTAGATTTTCAGTTCAATTTTTTTTAATTTGTTGTGTTATCCCAAATAAAAACAACAATTTTACTTATCTTAAACTTAAAAAAAATTACAACATTTAAAGTAAACATAGAAACTTAATATTATTATGTGCAGATAGAGTAACTCTCGAATTAATCATTTAAAATAGTACTTACATATTATAATACGGCACATAGCTCGTAGAGCTGATGGCCGCTGGGGGAGGAAAGTCCTTGAGTGGCGACCATGAGCCAGAAGACGTAGCGTGGGCAGGCCTCCCACTAACTAGGCGGACCGACGATCTGGTGAGGGTCGCGGGAGCTGCCTGGATGCGAGATTATGGAAATCCTTGGGGGAGGCCTTGTCCAGCAGTGGACGTCTTTCGGCTGAAACGAACGAACAGTATTACGGATAGTATCGATATTTAACCTGAAGAACGATTCATTATTAAATAAATTACCTTAAATGCGTTTAGACAGATTTTAAGAAACGTGCGTGTGCTCATAGGAAATTAAGTTACACATAAACCTGAACTAATCAACCGCCAATGTCAACAGCCCGCACTCGTCACAGCTATAAATCATTGTAGTGAGCGCAAACTTAAGTAAAATAAACATAGTCCAAACTAATTAGTGTTGAAATTCACGTGGGACCCAACAGGGTAATATGGCCGAAGCACAGTTTGATGTTGCTCTCGCAAAATTAGGGAAGTTTAGGGCAAGTCGCCCCCGCCGTAACAAGTTAATTTAAACTGGCCGAGTAATTTGTAGAACCGTGACACTAATTCAATTAGCTAGGTATGCAAACAACGCATGGGCGACGGTGCAGGTTAAAACGAATTTGGACATAGAAATCGGGAATTTGTCACTTTGAGTGAATGTTGTACTGTGAGAAGGAAATGTCTCTACTTTAGACTAAATTTTCACTGCAAATTAAAATATGATGTCTCATTTTAGGAGTCCCTTTGAATCAATATGTTGCAAATTACTGGGCTCTATTGTGGTATTAATATGGTAACAATAAACAAGAAAATTCAAAGATACTCAATTTGTTAATAACTGAACAACTTAATAACTGACTACATTAAGTTGCTGTGTAATTAATTTAATAGCCATTGTTTCAATATTTTGAATTTATTGTTGGGTTCTTCTTTGTTACTTATCGAACTAAAGGTACCGACCATTAACGTTAAGACAAAACATAGGTACATGTAGCCTCTACCCCAAAACATTTAGGTAGTAGGTAACTAATTTTTGTCCGCGGCTTAAAGCTCGTGGATTTAAGTTTGTCACAGAGACGTTATCGTGCGCGAGTCTCATTTTCAAAACTGGAATATAAATTATGTTTTCTCTGTATATCAAAGTGACATATTTCGATACTAAAGTTATTGGTTTATATGAAGAAGAAACGAATAAACAGAGTTACTTTCGCATTAATAATACTAAAAAGGATAGGCGGTTAAAAAACAGCAACATCTCCGGATTGGTTGCGACGCTGCGACACGACGGGCGAGGATTACTGGCTTACCTTACTGCACACCGCTCCCGGTCATCTGTGCTGAACTCGTTAACTTAAGGAAATTGATTTTATAATTTTTAGATTTTTAAATACTGTAAGATAAAGAACCTTTGGTAGGAATTAGAGGGCTTTGTTGTCTGTGAGAGGTATATACCTCGAAACGCACCCATTTTGACGCGCACCTGAGCCATTCCTCAAAGCGCATCTAGTTTTTTACTCAGATAAATAAAAAGTAGGTACCAGGGCAACATTTATAAAATAGATGCGCTTCGAGGAAAAGTTTAGATGTTAAATCGTAATAATAAATCTGATATCATGAAATAACGCTGCAACCAGTATTCTACTATCGCCGATCAGGTACCTACATCGTAGCTTGTGCTGTTCTGCAATAAGTATTAAGATCTAATGTAGGTAATTATGTATACCGTATTCAGCAAATACATTTTCATTTCGTTTCTATTTTCACAGATAACACTTTCATTACTGTCGAGTCTTTTCGTATTTGACTCTGTAAAAATTATAACAAGTAACATTAAAACAAAAGACTTCTAGCAATTGTTTTTTTTATCAAGCACCATGATTGCTCTGGCGCTTAAAACGACTAAACGTCTTAATAATTGGCTCTCACTGATGCTAATCAGCAGGAATTTTCCTCTTTGAGTCGTTCAAAAATATATTAAGGGGCCACGACCACAGAGGTGCAACCAAAAGGGACAGCGTCCCAGTAAATGTGTTGAAGGACGGAGTATTCGGCACAACCGGGATTAAGGGCTTAGCGCACCCACTGGTCACCTCGGATATCCTCTTCAGGGGAATCGAATTAATTCAAAGTTTTACATATTTAAATACTACTATTAGAATTGCTTTATTACGCTAGTTAAGGTTGTATTGGTATTTTAATTTGATTAGATCTGCTGATATTTTTGTAATCTTGTGGAATACTAAATCATCGTAATACAAGTAAGAGACTAATCAATCAAAGTAATCTAGTTTAATATGATATATATTTCTACATGTTTTGGGTTTTTCCAACTGGGACTTAAATTGGAACACTATTTACATGGTTTATAATGCCGGATTATACTGATCGGTGGAAAATAATAACAAATTTTATTTTAAAAGACAAAAGAAACTCTAGTATGTGAAAAAGTAACTCACTACATCGTAGAGCATGCTAGTACCACTTACAACAAGCATACAATGTAGCACAAAACACAATTGTGAAATTAATATAGAGGTAAAAGCAATTTCAAAGTTATGGAATAAGACGTAGTGCCGAGAATAAAGGCAGACCGTGCCGTTCATATAGTGTAAATGGCACCACATACATTTTTAAAAGAGAACTTTGTTTCGTAGGAGCTCGACAGTTCAAACCGGGTCACGACTCGGCACATGTAGGGTGAAGGAAGTGTGTAACATTGAATAAGTAATAAAAAACAAACATCAATAATATTTACAAAACGTGACATGTTTGTGCCAAAGTTTGCGGTGAGATCTTCAAAGGTAAAGTTGATACCATTCACAGAATTAATCACCTCTTTCGTTTGTAACATTGCGAGTATACATATTCGTTTCTGATACATTTTAGTTTATTACCTGAAAACATGTTCACAGAATTCAATATTTCTGATATTTTTACTTTATATCTAGAGACTTAAATAAAGATTTAAGACGATTTTTTTTCAAATCTATTTTCTTTCAGTTCATTTATCAATTCAAGGACCTTTAAACACTTACAAGAAATATTAATAATAAAAACATTGAACAATATTATAACGGAACATAATTCTAACCAAATGAAGTTTGTTATAAATCATTTTTGATGCTTCATTTGAGCATAAAACTTGAGTCCATCAGTAGCAAAAACTCTTAACTCTATCTAGAGATATCGATGAAAGCCGCATCCTTCCAAAATGATTTGCTTAATTAACCTTAACTGAAATGATATTTCCTCTCAGATAAGACAAGGAATGAAATTGGATCGTATCTCTATAATACTGTGTGGTACAATATTCATTTCAATGATCGGCTTCTCACCGCTCGGATCAATGGCCTACGATATAATTCAATTTGCTTTATCCCTTACCGAGAAAATGGCAGTGTATTTTCGCCGATAACTAAATTAATAATTTCGGATGACGCTATTATTTTGACAAGATTCGGTTACTCCACCCCACTTCACCTTCTATTTAGACGCAATACCTAAAGGGTTCGATTAATTTTAAAATCGTTAGTTAACTGGCCAAATTTTGGGGAAATTAGCAATTGAAACTTTGAATTTGAAACGTTTAAAGATAAATTATGTTAGGAAGGAGACACAAAACAAATACTAGTGATTGTTCGTCTAAGTAAATGATTAGCGAGCCTGTTGCTGTCTTTGAAAGGAGCCCCATTTTCCCAATTATTTTAAAGGTCAAACTTGAAACAAGGTCGAATTTAAACTTAGTTGTGAATTGAGGAGGAGCGGTACTCCCGTGCTTGTTATTTTAATTTAGTTAAATCTTATTATAGTCTCATAATGTTCCTGGCAATTTTAACCCGATTGTAAAACTGAATGTGCTCTAATTTTTTGAGGTATATTCCCTTCATATTTTCTTGTTATTATAATATTTTTAAATAAAATAAAACTACGAACTAAAACAGTCATCCTTACTGCTTATTAACGAAGTCAATTAATAACTTATATGAAGTCCAAATCAAGCTCCAATTCCCAATTCCAATTTTCCAAAATTCATATCCCATCTATTTGTAATACAAGACAGTAATTACTCTCCAGTTCCACGGATTCCACGAATCCATATATTCCCGGTTCTCAGGTGTACCGACCAATACATCAACAAAGACGTTGAAGACTATATGTATATGTATATGCAGTGTAATTGTAGAAAGTCATGCATAGCAGACGAGCTGGCTTAGAGTTTGCAGGCTTATCACAGCTTAACACCTGTGTTTCAGTAATCCTGCTACGTGAACGTTAATATGAATTTGATGAATATTGAATAGAAGTACGATTTCCTACGTACTAGGTAAAATTCCGTCAGACTTAGCGGCGATTTTTTACCTACTTCAAGAAAGCGGACGGTTCTTAATACGATTATATCTAGTTATATTTTTTGTATGTTTGTTACCACAGAAAACCCTAATTCGAAATCCGATTTAAAAAAAACTTTTTTGTTTGATAGGAATTCAGATGATATACTTTTCCAGGTTGATTCCATTTATTAAAGCTTAGTCTAGCTTAGTATTTAAAATTACATGAAAAAATAGGTCTTTCAGATTGATTCAGGCAAACAAAATTGCGGATTTTTCTTTTCTGTGACTTTTCAGTGTAAATTCTTTGAATACAAAATTTAAAGCCGCTATGTTTAGTCCTGACTATACATTGTCTACCCGCGTCCTTTTCTGCGACTTTTCGGTGTAAGTTTTTGGAATAAAAATTTAAAGCGTGAATGTTTATGTTGCTCCTGAATCTACATTGTCCAGCGTCCTTATAAAATGTTTGGAATAAACAAGGCAGTGGCAGTGACCGAAGAGCGGCTGCAAGCGACTGTAAGTGCTTGGTTGCGGACTTGTGGCTCAGATGCTGCGACTCAAGAGCCCAGTTTGCAGAGATACCATATAAAATGCAAAATTTCGCTCGCTTTTGAGAGCGCTGAATGAAATATTCAGCTGCATGTATTTATTTATTTATTCTGAATAGAAACCAAATATCTTGTAAATGATATAATATGTAAAAACTACCAACATACTTACCACCTATACGAGTGCCTAAAAATGTATCTCATTTTCTACTTGTAGATTTAAATGAAGATTATCTGTTCATTCCTAAAATAATGCTGATAATCTTTAATCTCTAATGGGTCCGTGCCCGAGTCCCCCAGTGTTCGACGCACCCGTGGTCGACGCCCCCGATTTAAATTAATTTAATATCATATTTTTTTCGTTATAATAAAACTTTTAAAAAAATAACTTTTATATTTTGTAGTTAGTTAAATGTAGGGAGAGTAGAGTTATTAGAGTTATTATAGACTGGTTATTTAATTGATATTATACGTGTTTGGCGGAAGGGTAGACAAACTTCGTGGGTTTATAGATAGTCGCGGGCACAACTAGTTTGTTTATAAACATTTTTGTGCCTGACTGTACATTTAGTTAAAAATTGCTTCAAATCAAATTTCACTGACCGGGGGCGTTGACCACGGGTGCGTCGAACACTGGGGGACTCGGCCACGGACCCTCTCTAATAGCTTGGATTAATCTAATAATGTTCCAAAATAAACACTCTGTCATAATAATAATGCCGCGATATTTCTCCAAGAGACCGATTATAGAAAATACTCACCCTATATTGGCACACAGACCAAATATGATGGCGCACGGAGTCCCTCCATAGTAATATAGGATTTATACAGATAATCTTATTTTACTCATACCAAAGACGCGGAATCATTCAATAAAAATTGTGGAGGCGAGAGGACGTGCACGGTTACCCAATCCTATACAAATATTTGGAATACCGACCGAGCCATCGCGAAATTTGATATATTACGCTCGGAGAGATAAGACAGTATATTGATATTGCCAACGCCAAATTACCCCTTTTGCGAATTTCTATGAATAATATCACCGCGTATTAGCTATTAATGGCGATTATTGCATGACAGGTCCAGTTGATGCGATTAAGTTGTCAGCATCTATTAAAGATATTCAAAGAACACCTAGTACCTATTTATGTACAAATTGTACTTTTTTGTTTAGAAGTGATATTGTAAGACTGTTTTTGTGCTAATAGAAAATAAATAAATAAATGAATCTAATAATTAAATTCAGAAAAAGTAAAAATAAAATAAGTGAAAATCCCAGTTAGGTGATTAAAATGGTTCAATAGATTGAATTACATCGATGTGTGTATTTATTGAATACACACATTATGTGAGCTCACAAAATAAAAAAGTTAGATATGATTTAGGGACTTAGTTAAAACATTTTTTGTTTTCTTCTAAAAATAAATCGTTATTGGAATCTCTAAAAATAGATGCTAAACAAACTGCTAGTAATTCATGTGATTTAGATTTAGCACAAATAGTTCTGTGAAGCCGTAACGATGGTGACATTATCCTATCTGTGTCTACATCATTTAACAGTAGAGCTATTTCATAGCGCCAACCTCACCTCACTCGAGCATAACTTATTTCGGATTATCCCTTATACGGGTGTCAATAAAGGAAAATATAATACAGGGTGACTTTGCAATCAGTATCCATTTAATTAATAAGCTCTATACATAGAACAATTTAACAATACAACTGTATGTACGTATTTTTCTATGAACGAAGCAAATAATCCACGTGTGCCAATTTTGAAACCGCGCGATGCGGATAAAATTAATTAAATAAGATTTTTTTTGTTTTCTTTACGTAAATCGATAAAGTTGATTTTGAGTCGCTCCTAAAAATTTGGATACTGATAACAAAATCACCCTGTATAACGTTACCTAAATCACGGCTTGTGGCAAATCAAGCGGTAGTTTCGCGAAACCTCACGGTGAAATGGCGACATATTTCAAAGGGAATTCGTTCAGAATAGGTAGAGTAGGTATTCACTCACGTACATTTCTCAGGAGCTGCAGCAATAACGTAGATGTCACTATGATTTGTGAACGCACTTGATCATGCCATACTAATTTCGGAGGTGAGGTACCTACATTCGTCGTGACGATATAAGATTGTGAGATATCGTATAAAATATATCTAGCGAACAAACACTAGCTTTTGCTCGCGACTTTGTTCGCGAGAATTTAAAAAAATGTTTAATTTCCAAAAATGGTGTAAGCCTATGTTATTTTAATTACTATTATCCTGCTTTCGCCTCCGAGATTTATTTAACCATGTAGTACCCCTGTACGACAACCCAATCCGCACACAATATTCAGCGTAGTAGTATTAAAAAACAAAAGAGCGGGCAACCCCACCCCTACCACGCTGTGGGCTCGGTGTCCGAGCGGTCTCATTCCTTTGTGCGCACGCGCAACGACCGCACGCAGTATAAGAAAAATGCTTAAGTGACGTCACCAGGACGTTTTTACCGACAAAAAACGTAATTATTTTAAGTTGTGCAGTGTAGTGACGAGAATTAGACCCAACAAAAGGTTGGTTGTAACAACTATTTTGTGCAAGTGCTCGTACATTTTTATTATAAGCGTTGTGACACGACGCGTAACTTTGACCCATTTTTAGCTCCAAGTTAACGCGCGATGTTAACCAGTAGCCATTTTTTTGCTCCGAGGTAATGCGAGATGTTACCCAGTAGCCATTCTTTTGCTCCGAGGTAATGCGAGATGTTACCCAGTAGCCATTTTTTTCTCCGAGGTAATGCGAGATGTTACCCAGTAGCCATTTTCTGCTCTAGCGAGTTAATACGAGATATTAACCAGCAACCACTTTATATTCGGTCATTTTTGCGGGTCATTTTTTAACCAGTAGCGTTAATACGAGATATTAACCAGCAGCCACTTTATGTTCGGTTATTTTTTAACCAGTAGCCGTTTTTTGCTCTAGCGAGTAAAAACGAGATATTAACTACCGAGATAGCCAGGTATTGTAATATTATTCACTTTTACGAGTTAAGTATCTTCTTTTCGGCCATTTTAAAAAGCCGTAAAAACAGAACATAATGAGCTCATACAGAAAAATGTTGCGTTTGTACGAAACTACCCACATTAAGAGCTTGCCTTCTTGGCCTTACACCTTATGAACCATCAACCGTCTTGGAGCCTGATGACCCGGCGCCGCGGACGCACTCGCCCCAGTCGAGCCTCCGCCTGCTTTTATAACGACCGATGACCCTGTGGCCATACACATTGTTCAATGCTACAAAGGGTAACTGAATAATTTTGTTGTTTTGTATTTTTATACATTACACCAATCGATATTGGTCTAAATACAAAGGCTAGTAAGAAAGAAATAAGTATCAGATCAAAATTCAAAGTGCATTTATGTAGATTCATTACTTGCTATTATAAGGTCAGAATAAAAGATCCTAAATAAACCTTAGGCCGGTTTGTTGACCGAACCGAGTCGAAGTGGAAATAAATGCCTACTTTATATATGAAGTATGACAATATGTCGTTTTTTCTATGCAACGACTCATATTAACTGACATTGTGATTTTGAGTACTTATCAGTCTCACATTTTTTTTGTTGGAAACTTACAAAGATCTTTCTACATTTCCGGTCGGTCGACCAATTACATCGACGGTCGACAACTATAACTCATTATAATCCTCTAAAACGGGAAAAGAGGTATTTATTTGATATGACAACTAATCCAGGCTGCTGCACTGAATATATAATTAAGCTTTAGCCGTTCGCATAACTGTGTGAATCGAGGCTTTATACAGAGGCCGTACCGACAAGCTACGCCCTGCTGTATGGTATGATGGGCTAAGACCTATCACCCGCCCGCGGCGCAACCACGCCGCCTTCCACAAGCGCAGGCGCCTTTATTTACGCCGCAGCGCCGCGCCGCCGCCGCCGCATGCCCAGCGCTGCCAGCGCAACGCGGGAAGCGCCATTAAAGACCGACCAGAACACCAAGGTAACCCGCGTCCCTAGACGACGCGCCATCTATGTACAGGTATGTGCTGGCCGCTTAAAATATTTTTATTTTAAATGCAATGTACATATTATCCGGTTACAGAATTTATTGTACCGAGATACCTATTCGATTCCCGAATCGAACCCAGATGATTTTTTTCATAATCATCATAACCATGCGAGTAAACATAATTAATTATACAAACAAATAATTATACACGTCGGCGCAGAGACGTTGATATTAAGAATATTCTTAATCGCATCCGTCAACACGAGTACATTCTGAGATTACCCACTTGTTAAAAAAAAAAAAAAAATGTTCCTAGATGGTGGACTTAGATAGCGTTTATATAAGATGCTAAACAAAGTTTATGTGGTTTAAGCACTTCAAAAGGGATGATATTTTAACCGCAATTAAACTTTTAACAAAAGATTCATTTATGGTTTAAAGAAACTTATTACTAATATAATATGTTTATTACATAAACACGATAGCCACTGAAAAGCAAATAGAATTATGGTCTTATTTTAACGGATGCTTGTTTTGTATCTGAACAAACAGGCAACATTTTTGTTTGTCTCTTTGCGGCCTTTCTTTAGCCCTGATATTTTTACAAAGTTTATTTTTTTATTCATGACGTCTCACCAGCTTGTATCTATAAATAATAGATAAAATCTAAGAGCTTCCTTAAACTGTATCGGTATCGGTACTTAAGATGACGTCATTTTTTTCTTGTATTGGAAAAACATTATTATGTAGGTTTGTACCTACTAATCAATGTATGATTAATGCTAATAATACTATTGATAGTCTTACAAAGTAAGGCTTCATCATCATTATTATTATTTATTTAAAAAAAAAAAAAAAAAAGGTCAGTTTTAACTCCATGTACTGTTTTACAATTGGTTCGTATAAACTATTTATGTATAACGTTAGAATTCTCATAAGAAGAGATGCGACATCATGAAATACATTGAATCATTTCTTATCTTGCTAAATCTTTTAGACAAGCAAAGTATCTTATTATGCGTTAAAGCGATAATAACTATGCCTTTATAAATATAACACAATAATAATTACATTGTAATCAATGTAATAGAAAATTATTGACGCATCAAAAAATAAATCGGGCCGCTTGTAATAACAACCGGACTAGTGGACTTTGGTCAGTCAAAGAACGAATCAACCACATAAAATAAACTATGTATTATGTAGGTACCTACCAGTACTACCACTACTTGTAACCTTTAGTTTAGATTAAGGACATTTTTTAATAATACCAAAAAATAATGCGATTTTATTTTACGAATTGATAACGCTGCCACAAACTCATAATAATGAATGAGTCTTTCTTCCCTTTCTATGAAGTATAAATTGAGAATTAGTATTTTGTTATTTTTTCTTAGCATGATTATAAAAATTCAATCATCACAGTCATAATACTGAAGCTGACTGAATCAAGGTGTCTGAATAAAGACACGGAGTAGGAACTTGGTTTAATATTGTCTCAGAAAATGTTAGACGCTTTGGTTTCTGTACATGACATAAACCTATTTTTTGTTTCTTGAACTTTGTTTGATATTTAGTCATAATTCATATTTTATCGTCTGGCGTAGAGATTTCTACACGATTAACATGAATTAATTCCAATTAATTCGCCTTAGAATGGCGACCCTTTTTTTTTTAGACGTTAATACGTTTTTTCACTAAAAAATAAATAAATAAAAAAAAAAAATAATAATAATAATAAAAAAAAAAAAAAAAATAGAATGCTGGGGCAACAGGTACATCAGTAGTACCATATTGCCCATTTAAGCTTACCTTTCCTTTGCAGTAAGTTTTGTATTTGGCAGTCGTGGATCAAACAAAACGTACCAGACTCCGCTATACACTCCGCAAATAATAAATAAATATCCTTCCTTCGACATTTTACACTACGCTCCTAGTCCCAAACACTGAGCAAAGCTATGGGTCCTAGACAACGGATATAAACATACTTAAATACCGTTTTTATATACATAAGTACATATTATACATAGTAACACCTAGACCCATCACAGAAATTAAAATGTATCAATTCAATTTCTGCCCGGCCGGGGATCGAACCCGGGACCTCTCGGCATAGTAGTCCGTTTTGAAACCACTACACTAAATGACTGACAAATAAATATTTTTACAATGCTCAATTACATCATTGTACCTACCTTACTCTATTTTCTTAGCATATTCTAAAGTCGGGTGCATCCTATAATAACATTAAATAACCACCGCTTAGCAATATCGTTAGTGAAATCATATAATTTATTGAAATATATAATTATTTAAATAAATAATATAATTTATAGGTCAGGTTTCAAGAATCAAAAGATTGCTATTAAAAGGTGCTATTAAATAGAAACCAAACTTTTTCCTCGCAACAGTGTTACTTGGAATCCAAATTAATACTGTTTTGGAATACTGGTCAAACTGTATCCAAATAAATTAATAAGTTTTAATTAACCACATTATTTATTTATTAATTAAAATGCAAGTGAGCTTATGTTTTACAACAATCAGAGTGTTAGCTTTGCAGTCACTGTGATCGATTCGGTGTTAACCACTACCGTCGTCAAGCTCAGTTCTGAGATGAAACTGGATAAATATAGGAAAGGAGTGTCGACACGAGGGTGTTCGGCCCACACAGCACGCGACACGCGGCAGTATTGCCTGCGGTTTGCGCCGCTGTCAACGTTGATTCAATTAGCCAGTGTGCTGGATAGACAGGATGCTCTGTCAACTGTCTTGGCAACTTTTTACAATCAGTAGTCGTACTTAACAGTTAATAGAAGTACAAATAAATGTATATAATAATACTCTATAATGAACAAAATCTTGTTGAGACCGTGATACTTGTTATTGTTATGAATAAGTGATGCAATACGATTATAATACAAAAATATTGCTTTATTATGTATTTAGTACATTGACATTTACTCTCTTAACCATTTAACATGGACATTGATCCATGCTCTAAACATCTACATGGTAAAATAAATCTCGGAGGCGAAAGCAGGATAATTGAATGATCAAACGAACTTACCAAGTGAAGTTCGATCTAAATTATCCTGTTTTCGCCGAAGAGATTTAAGGTCCCTCCCAACCCGAAGATTTCTATATCTTCTTCCCTGGAGGTAAACGTCAATGTCATCTCTTCTCTAAATATAATGAGACCGCTCGGACACCGAGCCCACAGCGTGGTAGGGGTGGGGTTGCCCGCTCTTTTGTTTTTTAATACTACTACGCTGAATATTGTGTGCGGATTGGGTTGTCGTACAGGGGTACTACATGGTTAAATAAATCTCTTCGGCGAAAACAGGATAATTTAGATCGAACTTCACTTGGTAAGTTCGTTTGATCATTCAATTATGATGCAATGCAATTATCTTTATTATCAATTCAGTTTGATAAAACAACACAACCGACGATGCTTACTTAAGTAAAGCAGAAAATCGAACGCACATCGTTGATAGCTCTGTGATTGGTTCGTGTGTCACCCTGTGCGTCCTCGCGCACTGTGAGACCTCATAGTAATGTTTGTGAATACGGGCTTTAGTCTTTTGGTAAAAACTCTTTCCAAAAGGAATATAAAACTTTCCAGTAGGGGTTTTTACGTAACTTCAAATGAGATTGAATGTAATCCTGTACAATCCGACTCATGCAAAAATAAACATAATAGTATTTTATTATTCCATCTGTATGTCGGTAAGTTACTTTATATCACGTAGCCTAAATACGTGTAGAAAGAAAAAATATTCTTATTTACCTACCTACACGGTAATACTATCTATACAGTATTCCAACTCGGCCATTTTTTGAAATAAATGTCAACAGCCCCGCAGTACGTCACGGTATGACAACATGCGATAGGGCTGCCCACCTGCAGACCCTATTTTCATTACATCTGCCTACTTAGAATGTTTATCTAGTTTTGTGAATGTATTTTGTGATTGTAATTTTTTATTTTATTTTGACAATCAAAATAACTTACTGAATGAAATAGGATAAAATGCATGTTGTTTAGTGATTAGTAGATTTAATTAAAAATTATATTTGTGTTAAGATTTAGTAATAAATCTTATAAATTTGCGACCGTAAAATGTATGCGCCTAAATTCTTGATTATTATACAGGGTGTTAGGTAAATCTTTATAAGCCGACACTAGCCCATGTTAACATGTGCATATAAATGGTATACTTAGTGAAGTCAGAAAATTGAAATCATCATTTTAATAATTTTAATTTGNAAAAATAACTTACTGAATGAAATAGGATAAAATGCATGTTGTTTTGTGATTAGTAGATTTAATTAAAAATTATATTTGTGTTAAGATTTAGTAATAAATCTTATAAATTTGCGACCGTAAAATGTATGCGCCTAAATTCTTGATTATTATACAGGGTGTTAGGTAAATGGGTCTATAAGCCGACACTAGCCCATGTTAACATGTGCATATAAATTGTATACTTAGTGAAGTCAGAAAATTGAAATCATCATTTTAATAATTTTAATTTGCATACAAATCTGATTTTATAAATTTTATTTTGTATGAAAATTAAACAAATTAAAATGATATCACTGACTTCACCATACCATTTATATGCATAATATGTTAACATGGGCTAGTGTTAGCTTATAAACCTATTTACCTAACACCCTGTATAAATAGTTAGTTGTAATTATTTTTATAAAAAAAGAGCGCTTACTGTTTCCAAAACAACACATCATCCGTTTATTACCGTGGCACATTCGCGACACCCCCGACTTTTGCATGTCGAGCGCATACCGAGATTTGAATTTCGAAGGAAAGTTCGCGTTTCGTCCGTTTATATGAAGTTACAATACTGTATGATAGTATTACCGTGNCAAAACAACACATCATCCGTTTATTACCGTGGCACATTCGCGACACCCCCGACTTTTGCATGTCGAGCGCATACCGAGATTTGAATTTCGAAGGAAAGTTCGCGTTTCGTCCGTTTATATGAAGTTACAATACTGTATGATAGTATTACCGTGCTACCTACGTTTGATATATCACAAAAAAAGACATAGGTTTTAGAGAGGTCAAAAACACAGTTATTTTTAGATGGCTTCTTTTCGTCACCGAATTGATCTTGATCATAATCCACCCTAAAAATAAAGTCCAATAAAACGTAGTCTTTACGACATGATGGTTAACAATGATTTATTTAAACGCTACAAATAAGTTCTTTTGTTTCAGTCGGTTACGTCGCGTGATAACTCACTGTAAGCAGACTGTATTACATTTAATTATTATGGCTACGAAGGCTTTTGTATGGGTTTATCAAGCCAAGGTAGCAATTGTAGGTGATTATTAGTTTAGCTGGAAAACAAAACTTTATTGCCGCTGAAATCGGAACGAAAAAATGTTTCGTGTCGATTAGGTATTTTATGTTTACATAAAAATTACCATTTAATGTTTTTTTTACCAAAATTAAATTGTACAGACGAACATTATGGTAAACACTGCAGCATTTTTATGTCGTTGTAACTGGTAGTCTTTTGCTATGAAAATAAATAGTTTGATGTGCTTTTGACGTAAACACGTTAATGACAATAAATTACGACTTTTTTCTAAGACTAAAATCCTAAAAATATTGTAAGATAACTTAATAAAAACGTCAAAAGACAATGTAAAAGTTTTACTCGAGGGAATAACGCCAGAGGCATGGAACAGAAGCGTGGTGGTGCTTTTCTTCAAGAAAGGAGATAACACCTTACTGAAGAATTACAGACCCATCTCGCTTCTGAGCCATGTTTACAAGCTGTTTTCGAGAGTCATCACGAATCGTCTCGCACGTAGGTTCGATGACTTCCAGCCTCCCGAACAAGCCGGTTTCCGGAAAGGTTATAGTACCATAGACCACATCCATACGCTGCGGCAGGTTATACAGAAGACTGAGGAGTATAACTTGCCACTATGCTTGGCGTTCGTGGACTATGAGAAGGCCTTTGATTCGATTGAGACGTGGGCAGTGCTGCAGTCTCTCCAGCGGTGCCGTATCGACTATCGGTACATCGAGGTACTAAAGTGCTTGTACAAAAACGCCACCATGTCGGTCCGAGTACAGGAGCAAAGCACGAGGGCGATTCCTCTACAGCGAGGCGTAAGACAGGGAGATGTTATATCTCCGAAACTCTTCACCGCGGCATTGGAAGACGCTTTCAAACTCCTGGAATGGAAAGGATACGGCATAAACGTTAACGGCGAGTACATCACTCACCTTCGGTTTGCCGACGATATCGTGGTCATGGCAGAATCGCTGGAGGACCTCGGCACCATGCCCGAAGACCTTAATCGAGTTTCCCAACAGGTAGGCCTTCGGATGAACATGGACAAAACGAAGCTTATGTCGAACGTCCATGTTGCGCCCTACCCGGTGTCGGTTGGGAGCTCGATTCTTGAGATTGTTGACAAGTATGTCTACCTCAAAATCTATAATTAAACAGAAATAAAACATTATCATATTATTAATAGTAGTACTCGGTAGTTTCTAAAGATAAGCACGACACCAGCAACTTTAAAAGACACCGTCTTCCCAAGTCTATTATATAGTTCATAAAACTTATAAGTGGCATGTCGTTAGAACTTCTTAGAGGTTTACTTAGCTAAGAAAAATATTATTTTATATTACAGACACCTCTAACTTTAAAATTGTTCATGAGAAAAATTATGAACTGGAAGAAGTTTGAAGTTCATTTATGATTGGCAAAACAGAAGAAGATATAATTAGGCTGGGTTGCACCATCTTACTTTAACTTTGACAAACGTCAAAAGTCTGTCAAACTCCATACAAAAAACACTGGTTATTGTCATAGTTACGGTCAAAGTTAGGTGGTGCAACTCAGCCTTAGAAATAAGATCTTATAAACAAATGAAAAATGGGGAAGGTTTCCCTGTGTGTCCAACAGCATGTCCAAGTGAGATATCACTTGATTAAAAGTGATGATCAGGCCAAACTTGGAGGCGGGCTTCATCCGGAATTTTCAACCACAGAGGAACATACGAAAGGTTTGCTACAAAAATAAAATAATTAAAGCATGGTTTGTTAACACGAAAAAAATGTCACAATCTCAAATTCGAATCCCTCAAGCTCTAAACGTAAATCGAATCTAAAACCAAAAATACAACAATTTTTTTTAGTCCAATAAACATGAATGGCCTTGTATAAGAGCTCAACAGCAAGTCTACACGAGCGAGGGAAAATTATTCAACCGATATAAGATTATTTGCAGACTATAAGTGTAGGTTGTTTACTTTCTTTCTCGGTGTATAAGGATTCAGCTTATCGCCACCGGGCAGCCGGGTTCGCTCAGGCACCTCTCACCCCAGTAGCCGTATAAATCATGGACAACACACATTCCCTCTCCGCAAAATGCTTAGGGCAAAACCTATTTTCTTTCCACGCATATCTATTGATACGACCGTTTTTAACCTTAACCCACCTGAGGGACGATGAGTCAATTTGACCACCCATAAAATATTTATGGATTTAGGATTAGCGAAATAAAATTGTTTGTTGTATTTTTTTCAGTGCTTTAAGATTAACATTTGTTTTTATTAAAGATAAAATTAATATAAGATACACACAACTTAATACCTTATTGAGTTCAATAAAGATAATCTTGAAGATTGTAACAGAAATTTTTGCTTCTTAGACTAGCTATTTTTAGCAAACAACAATACTTATAATGAAACTCTATTTTTAACTAAGCGTTCCACGATTGGAAAAGCGAATAAACGAAGAAGATAAATATTAACTTCACACTAGCGTTCGCAATACCGTAGAAAAACAAATCCGAGGTTTGAATCTGTACTCTTAAAATCCCAGAAATAAATGGCGGGAATGAATAAGGTTTTCACGTCGGCAGCTTTTTTGACTTAGCCTTTTAACTGATTGAGAGTACAGTCTACTGTGGCACTCGCGAAATTGTTTTAAGAAATTTTCGCAAACTTTCACCGGTGAATCTCGACAAACAGGAGCGAAAATTCAAAAGATTTATAATAGCCGGATCTCGAGTGTATCTATGGTAAATGGTGAGAGTACTCCCTAACAAATTGAAAATCAATGAACCGCGGAATTCAATTTGATATTGAAAGCCATCTCTCACGTTGCCTTGCAAACCGGCGTCGGAGAGCACTTCTCGATATCTCTTTGACGCCATTTCACACAAAGTCATATTAGGTGGAGCTTGCACTGAACAATTTTATCACAATAGGATAAAAATTGCACTGACAAAGTTTTGATGATGAAAAACATGCAGGTATAACTGATTTTTCTTCCGAGAATTTAAGGTAATCGATTCACTGAAGCTCATTTGTCGCGTATTTAAGAGAGGTTACAAGTTTCTTAATTGCCGCACTTCATGCGCTTTTTGAGGCCGAACAGTCTCGCGAACTGATGTTCAGCTGCCGAGCACGTAATCTATTACGCACCTTTAAAATATGCACTATTCGTTGCGGTTCGGCGCTAGCTCTCGTATCATGTAACAAATGGCGGGAAATATCTATTCGGCGCGGCTCGGATACCTATTTCATACCAAATGAAACTGCGTTCGATCCTCTCGAACTGGATGATACAAATCCACTTTACACTACAATTTTCAGTTAATTTACCTTTGACATAACTTGTTGCGGCTTCTGACATGACACTGTCGCAACATACAGTGACTTGGCGCTGATTAAAATTAATTAAATTCGGTCATGTCTCCGACTCCTCTAATTGACATTATCTTCGATCAAGTTCGAGACAATACCAATTAAAAGCTTTGCCAAACTTTCGAACGTCGAGTAATTGATGAAATTATGTACGTGTATTAGTATAAATTTCCATGGAAATATTTGGTATTAATATAATTTGTCACCAAGTCACGAAACTTTATGGTACCTACGCATTTTCAGGGTACTATTTCACCGTCTAATTTCTACTTACAGCATGAAAAATTATGCAGTTATTTATTTTTATACGTCAAAATATTCCGTCCCTAGCATATAGCCGGCACTTAGGCGAGTGCATGTTTTTTTTTACTCTGGGGGACACTATACACACGGTAATCTAATTCTAGGATGTACGAGTAATGCCACGCTTCCTTACGTCACCGTTACGCCCGCTGTGTGACAAGAGACTATGAATATTCAAAAAACCTAGCTGTTTTCAGAAAGAGCGTTGACTGTATGTTTTCAGAGAATCTATAAAATAGCTTAAAAATATGACTTAAATGTTTTATTGTTGTTATGGGGTTTAATTAATAAAGCGCCATGATTATCTTCAACTTGCTTGTTTATTGCAATCTTACACATGCAAAATATAAATTACAACGGAGCACATCAAAACAAAACTTTTCAGTCGGCCATTTTTCCACAGAGAGAGACCATAGACTTAGAGCTAGCTTTTTTAAACTCTAAACCATAACTATATGTTTAGTGTTGTCATTACTCAACACTCTTCCTCAACATAAACATATTTTATTTACATATTCATACAGTCCCAAACCTTCAATTAAACTATAGAATACATTTTTACTTAAAGGCTTAGTTAAGATATCAGCTAACTGATTTTTAGAATTAACATAAACAATATTTATCAAATTTTCTTCAACCTTTTGTTTAACAAAATTAAATTTTACATCAATATGCTTTAATCGCTTTATATCACAACCTTTCAACGATTTAATTGTACTCTGGTTGTCTTCAAAAATAGTTACAGTTGGAACATCTACATTTAGGTCATTTAGTAATTTAATCATGAAACAAGCTTCCATTACAGATTCACACAAACTAACATACTCAGCTTCAGTTGTACTAAGTGCAACACTACTTTGCTTTTTAGATTTCCATACAACAGTATTGTTATAAACTTTAAATAAATATCCAGATGTTGACTTTCGATCATTATCTCTAGCAAAATCAGCATCTGCATATCCAACAAGTGGTTCACTTAAGTCATTTTTAGTATAAAGTAATACAAAGTTAATTGTCTTTTTAACATATCTCAATAATCTCTTTAAAGCACGCCACAGTTGTAACAATTGAAGGCACTCGAGCTCGTCTCTTTGTTGTTTTCATTAAACTTTTTCTTCTTTTCTTCCTCTGCGAGAAGTCTTTCCATGACTGTGCTCAGTTTCAGGTCTCCCATTGTCTCTAATGCGGTGACTACGCCCTCGTAGCTTTTTGGCATAGATAAAAGTATGTAGTTAATTTTTTCCTCGTCTGACAAAACTGATTCTGCCTCCTCCAACTGAGTGCAGATTTCTTGAATTTTGGTAAAATGTTCTTTCAGTGGTTTGCTCTCTAGATACTTTATTTCGTTCAGCTGTCTTCTCAAAAACAATTTTCCTCTTGTACTTTTTTCTTTGAAGTTTTCCTCTAAGTTTTTGTACATTTTAAATGCACTTTCTTGGCGTACATATTGAAGATGACTATCAGCCACTGCGCTAATTATTAGAGCCTGTGCCCTTGCTTCGAGGCTCTTATTTTCGGCTTTCTTGGAGAAATTTTCGTCAATCACAGCGCCCAGGCAATTTGCCTCATTTAGCATACTTTTCATTCTAAAAGCCCAATTCGAAAATCCTTCCCCATTGAATTGTGCAATGTTATATCTGTTGTCTTTCGAACACGACATGATGACAATGATATTCGTAGATGTAATTTTCGGTACCATAAACCTTTCCAACAATGTCCTCCACTCGTGGATGCGATTGAACTTAATTTCTTGTGACAAATTCTTCTGGGCCCATAACTATTGTTGTTATGGGGTTTAATTAATAAAGCGCCATGATTATCTTCAACTTGCTTGTTTATTGCAATCTTACACATGCAAAATATAAATTACAACGGAGCACATCAAAACAAAACTTTTCAGACGGCCATTTTTCCACAGAGAGAGACCATAGACTTAGAGCTAGCTTTTTTAAACTCTAAACCATAAATAAATGTTTAGTGTTGTCATTACTCAACATGTTTTAAAACAGGTAAACCGTTAACATTTAATTACAACATTAATGTAGTAATTTGTGGATAATGCACGTGTTTTTAATGTGTCCACATATCACGAACGTGTGTACTATAGATAAAAATAAAATTACACCGTTGCGGCCGGTCGTCCATTGCGTGCCAAACATTTTCATTTTAAAGCCATTAGTTAAATTTTCTGAGCATAATGACCGCTATCCAAATTCTAGCTGCATATGACATACACAGGTCACATATATACAGCTTAGTTAGCTTTTAGGCAAATTACTTCTATTAATGGAATTGGCCATTAACGTAGTTATCCATTATTTAAAGTAACTACTTATTTTGCGATCGTAAACTTTTATTTAAGAGCTTAAGTTTGTTTAGGGGTTAAGCAATTGAAAACTCAAATCTGAAAATGATTACACGTTTCTTACTTAAGAACATTTTATACAAAATTACGTCTTAAGCAATAAAAGGCTGTCGATTTAGGCGTACATTATGAAGAAATTTTCTTATAAAATATTTCGCAATAAAAAAATGTTGGAAACAAAAAAAGGATTGATATTAAAACGGCGGCTTAATAAACAGAGGCAATGCGGCGAAAATGAAATATTCCATAGCTTATGAAATAGGCCGAGTATTGAGCTGGTGTCACACATCTGTGATGTTCCACTTTTTCCGCCATCCAATATCCTGCTCTTTTCCGTCTCAACATACACAGAAAGTAATATAAAACGCGTTATATGAAACGCCGATTGGAAGGCATTATTAAGTCAAGTTATTCCTAAAATAGTCTTCCCTTATAACTAGGAAATTAGAGCATAGACATTTTTAACGCACGAGTAAATTAACATGAGTATCTATGTAATGTTTTGTACTTAATTTTTTTAACAGTGAGCGGTTGTAATTTAATTTTGTCGTTTCAATTTTAAAGCTCATAATTTTGATTATCAATTTACGATAAAGTGCATTATTACATTATGTTCATTAAATTACTATGAACATGATAAATACATACTCGACTCGTACTACATAATAAGTAAGTAATTCCTTCGTATCGCCAAATGACGGCCACCGCTGGACAAAGGTCTCCTGATTTCCTCCAAGAATTTTCACAAAGACCAGGAAACGTGACGAAACCTCTCACTCGGTGGACCAAAGATCTCGTAAAAGTCGAGAAAACATAATTAGATATTGAAAGAAAATGAAAGAGATAGTAACATGATGAAGCTATCAAGTTTTCGTAAGTTTTAATATTGTGTGTCTTATTTTACAAACCAATGAACAAGAACAAGAGTATGTACCTACTAGAACTCGAAAATGAGGACGACATCAAAATCAACGACGACATCATCAGCGAACGTTGATAACTCCCTTAAACTGATTAATCTTGTAAAGCCTCAAATGAAGTTTTTGCAAAATCCAGTGGGGTAAATCAGTAAATTGGAGTGAAAGCACTTTTGCTCCATCCGCGACACAGGCAGTCCGGACAAAAAGGCAGACATAGTAAAGAAAACTGGAATAAGTCACATCTACTGGAATGGGAGTATTATTTACATCTTTCCTGCTGCGCCTATACTTTAATTTATTTACTTAAACCAAAGTTGCTTTATATGCATGATTATGTACTCAGCATGTTTGTGTTATGCCCTCATTTTACATTCTGATCAACAAAAGATCCATCCTAGCCAAGTGTCGCCTTTAACCCACTAGATTACTGAATAAAATGAGAATGAAAACAATTAATGAGCTCAGTGTTTTCATCATCATCATTACCAGCGTAGTTACTGCACATGATACACGTCATTGTGATCATCAGACTTTACCAATCTATTGCTCAGGACTCATACCTCCTCCTACCTATTTTGCCGTCACCTTCTTCTAGCATCACTTCTGGCAGCGAAGATGTCTTACTATTCTCTTCAACTGTGCCGGGGGGAACACCATCGCGGGAATACATTTACCAGATTACTGCTGGCGGACTTGATTGCACCACTAATTGCATAATGGTGCGAGACAAAGCTAGACGAGCTAAACACTGATTATTTGGACGTGCCCTGATACAGTTTCCTGTTTTTTAAACCGTTGTTGGCCAATTAGAATTTTGTCGAGTCGTGGAATAGTAGGTATAGGACATTTTTTGCAGATATATTATATGCAAGACTGAGATGCAGTCTAGGATGGTACATATCTGCCCTGTAATTGCCATTCACTGACAACTATTAGCAAGTTCGGGAAAGACGTTAGGTGGTTGAGTTGATTTTGATGGGGATTTGTAATTGTTTTATTTGTAAGAATATTAAATACTAACGGCCGCCCGCGACTTCGTGCGCGTGGATCTCGTTTTACCCCCCCTTCATCTATCTTACGCGGTTCAGATTTTTTCATACAAATGTTTTTTCCCGCTAACTCCCGTTTCCGTGAGATTTTTGCAATATCCTGTTGTAACTAAGCTTTAAGTTTACTAAGGTACCTGCATGCCAAATTTCAAGAGTCTATCTTACGCGGTTTAGATTTTTTCATACAAATGTTTTTTCCCACTAACTCCCGTTCCCATGGGAATTTTGCAATATCCTGTTGTAACTAAGCTTTAAGTTTACTAAGGTGAGCGGTTTAGATTTTTCGTACAAAAGGATTTTCCCGCTAATTCCCGTTCCCGTGGGAATTCCTAAGTATCCTATAACCTGCCCAGGAGTATGAAGAATAATTGTACCAAGTTTCGTTAAAATCCGTCAAGTGGTTTTTGTTTCTATAAGGAACATACAGACAGACAGACAGACAGAGAAAAATTTTACTGATTGCATTTTTGGCATCAGTATCGATCACTAATCACCCCCTGATAGTTATTTTGAAAATATATTTCATGTACAGAATTGACCTCTCTACAGATTTATTATAAGTATAGATGTATAGGTACGAACGTAATTTTAAAATTTTCGGTAACCTTAGATCGCAAAAACTCGTAGATAATTAGGGACATGAATATCTTCTTTCGTTGAAAGAGTTGAAGATAGTTCAAAATCACTTTTCAATCCGTCAGTCATGTTTGTGTCTCTTTTAAATGAATTTTCATTTCAGTGTGAAATCCTAAATTGAATCAGAGCTGCATTTTATCTTGAGGATTCTCATTAGCACACCTTTATTTAAACGCATAAAAAGTTATTGACATCACCTCAAATTTTATTCAAACTTCAATGCTAGACATAACTGCTAGTATTTAACAATATTTGAATATGAAGCAGGAAGATTGTACCGCAAAGCGTAGTTTTAAATTATGCAAAATGTTGGGGCTTATGGTCCGAGAGTGCGCTAACTAT
Organism: Ostrinia furnacalis; assembly: GCF_004193835.3. Lineage (NCBI taxonomy): Eukaryota > Metazoa > Arthropoda > Insecta > Lepidoptera > Crambidae > Ostrinia > Ostrinia furnacalis. Next base: position 24,697 of record NW_021133072.1, on the reverse strand, counting down.
CAGCAGTAGCGAATTTTCGACTTCTCTGTAATAATGGATGGAATTTTCAAAACGTAGCTATGTTTAGCTCCGCGTTCGACCTCTGCTTTTTAGGGTTCGTTCCCACGACAATCCAGTTTTGTTGGACCCAAATCAATATACAAATTCGAACGGATAGGTTTCTTGAGGGACTCTACAAAAGGGATGTTCGTGTGAAGGTTAATATTAAAAGATGTAAGTATAATTAGGGCCCTTGCCCACGGCGACTTTTTGCGACAGCATAGCTACACTAACGCGCGTTAGTCGCATTTGCAACGTCCAACACTGTGGTACTACCTACACTAGAAGTGATGGCAACGCGCCACAACAGCGCGACTGCATCGCTACAAAAAGTCGCCATGGGCGAGGGCCCTAAAAGGTTGAGTTGCAACATCTTACTATAACTTAGACAAAAGTCAAAAGTTTTGCCAACTCCATTCAAAAAGCACCGGTTATTGGTGATGTTACGAACTTACGTTTAAAATAAGGTGGTGCATCTCAGCCTTGTAGGTACTAATACTAAACGGGATCCCGTTAAAAAAATATTCCTGCAACAAATAATGTCCGTGGGAACAAGAATTTTCTAGTACTTATAAACTCAAATTCCACAGTTTAAACGCGATACTGGAAGCGCTGTAATTGTATGCTGCTATTTAACTTTTCAAAAGGAAAGTTTGAGGAGAGGGAAGGTCAGAACTCACAACAGCCCAAAACAAATCACAAATAGGTCTACGCATTAGACTATTATTGGTTGCAAAATCACTTCTATTACAATTAAGACGCCAAATAGAAGTTAATCAGGGTTTTCAGTAGAATTCGTTTTATAAATACGAGTACTTACCAGAATTACGTGTTTATAAGTTATTATTATTATGGGCCTAAGCAAGCTCCCTTAAAATAGGTTCTTTCAAATGAATATTCTTACTTTAAATTTCGCCTGTTTTCAGAATTGTAAGTTTCTAAAGAAGTGGATAATTTGGACCTTCCAAGAAAGCATTATTTTCATACCGCATCAGTTAGTAACCTATAAAATAACTGAACCACAAAATAGAATCTACAATGAAATTAAATAAGTCCAACTACTTATTATGTCTTATAATAGTATGCCTGATTAATTATAATAATCACTTCAATGTCTTTTCAAGTTAACCTTAACTTTGAATTGAATTTGGTTTGCAAGCATTCGTTGAACGCGGTTTCATTCAAAGCAAACACATTCTTGAATGGGTGAGGTAACGTATAGGAACGACATAATCATAATACCCATTTGGGCAAGATCTAAAATTATTATCTGGTAACTGAATTTTATTTTCGCATGAAGCTGAACTAGTTTTTTTACTGAATCATGTCAATCAATTGGGACAAAAATTAAAGGATAAAAATCTCTCGTTCGTTGTCTCTAAGAAGAGTCTACGCTGCACAGGTGTTTTAATAACTCCTAAAACGTAGCCCCTTGTAAATTAGGTCGATTTTCGAACACAAATTTTCGAATAAGCCGCCAGGAGTGTAGCATAAGTTATCATTTGCAGTGACAGCTTGCCGTAAAGTGCCATCACCTTTGTTTTACATTCGGGCTTCAGAACGGCGAGTTGTCACGGTACGTACACCCAAGTCAAGGCGTTCAGGCGCTGCCAAAGTTTTAGATGAATGCCCACGGAGTTAACTCGAAGAGTTTAGGGAGTTACGATCCTCCCCACCTCCCATTTACTCTGTCGAAGAACTGCACTTTGCGAATTTCGCGCCATTTTTCACCGTACTACATCCAGAACAGCTTTCTTTCGCACGGAACACTTTAATAGAACACGTGATGAAATCTTAATAGCGCTTGCAAACTAATCGGTGTCCGTGTTAAATTTTTACTGGAATATGCAATGAGGGGAAAAGTAAAATATTTTCTGGTAAAATGTCACACAATTTTAGCTCTTTCGTCGCTTATAGACCTTTTAATGAGTGTTACGAACACGAATACGTAAGTATATTCTTAGATACCTACTTACATCTTTCGGGCTGGAAAACGTAGCGTGGGCAGGCCTCCTACTAGGTGGACCGACGATCTGGTAAAGGTCGCGGGAAGAGCCTGGATGCGGGCAGCGCAGGACCGTTCATTGTGGAAAACCTTGGGGGAGGCCTTTGTCCAGCAGTGGACGTCATTTGGCTGAAACGACGACTTACATCTTTATTATTAATGTACATTAATGTAATGACATCCATTATAAGTATTGACAGTTTTTATTTTTATTTTCTGATAGTTTTCAGGCCAAAATTTATGGAAACCATCGGTTATTGATTTGAAATAGTTTTCATGATATAACAAAATAAGCATTAGCAATTGGGAACTAAAATAGTCAAGACAGTTACGAGTACTGCCCATTTATAATGAAAATCGTTTTCCTATGATTAGGTCCTTACTTTCAAAGTTTCATCACCGCAACATCAAAAACACTTACAAAATGATTTTACACTTGCAAAATGAAGCCACGATAGCCGAACGGTGAAGGGGTCGGACTGGCCGACTCGTGATCCGGGGAACGCGGGTTCGGTCCCCGCCGCCGCTCGACTATTGTGGTGAGCTCACTCGTGACACAAGCATATTTAGCTTAGTACGAGGGGCTAACGGGAGTATTAGTAATTTGTGTTTGCTGCTCCTAATGGGTCGGATAATCGAATTAAATATGCACGTTGTCTAAGCATGGGAAAAAACATAAAAATCAGAGCACATTCGCCTAGGATTAGGAAGTGTAAGCCGCAAACAGACACATCAATTTGGCGATTAAAGTTTTAGGCTGGGTTGCACCGTCTTACTTTAACGTTAATAAACGTCAAAATCTCTCAAACTCCATACAAAAAGCACTGGTTATCGTTAAAGTTAGGTGGTGTAACTCAGCCTACAGCAACATTTTATCAGATATCTCAGTATGAATTATTTAATCTAAAGAAAAAGAAAGTAGTCTACACTGCTTTTGACTGCACTTGCATAGCACTAGTGTACGTCATAAATTAGTGTTAAAACCTGTTAAAACTTTTACTGTTGTTGGTAAGTTGAAACTTTCACATAACAAGGTAATTTTTTATGCTTACGTCAAAACTGCTGACACTAATGACGCAATCAACTCTAAACAACTCAGTAAAACCGCTAGTGTGAAATTACTCGCTACAAATTTCTATATGGATAAAGTGGACCCTATCCAATGCTTTCTGAAACTTTAATGTACCTCGGCAGAGCAGTTGCCTAGAAAATCTCTGCTATGCCCTGATTTCGTTTGCTACCCACTAAACTTGTGTGCCCGCCATTTTGAATTAGTGAGTACGTAGGTGCAATTAGTGCTTCGCCTCTGTGTTTTTTTAGGCAATTTTGTAGTATGTAGTTTCTAAACGACGTGGGCGGATAGTTAGAACTTTTTGAAAGCATTTTTGAGTGAATTTCCAAAAAAATTCTGGAAGTAACGATTTTTGCTATGGCATAATAATTATTACTTACAAGAACGATCTTACTTAGTTTTCTTTGGGAAATAATGTCGATTTTGTCAAGCCTTTTTCATCAGTGTTTAAAGAGAGTGGTTGGTAATGAAAAAAAAAAACACTTAAAAGATCGTCATGAGTAAATTGATACTGGCCACACATATTTTGGAGATTTATAAAAACAAAACAAAAAACCTAATAAAAATGTGAAATTTGTCTTCGAAATAACATACGTTACAAAAAATATCCATGTGGAAATGTAGACTATGGTTATTTTTAAATGAATTTCAAACGATGTTTCATGTAGGTAGTTACTATTTTATTTGTAACTATTTTAAAATGTGTAATTGGCGACAGCATATCGTGACAGAAGTTAATTTAGTTAAACTAGTTAACTAAATAATCTCTTGGCAGTACTACGTGTACTATGTAATTTTCGTAACATCGATGATGGATACAATTACTTTACACTAGTACTATTGTTTAATTACTTAGTACCCGAACGTTTCGAAATTGCGTAATTAATGTGATACTTCATTATGTTATGAAGCACGTGTTTTGGATCAAAACATACTAATTTAAATGGAGAATGACATCCTAGCTAAACACTGATGTATCTTATGTAGTTATAATAAATGCTATTTTGCAATTAAAATAGCTTTTAGTTGGTCAATGTAAAAGCCATTGTAAAGTAGTTGCAAAGTTAGTTATTACAAAGATCATCATTTACTTTGGTGATCACGACCATTCTGGCAAAAGTGTACCGACTAGGAAGTAGAAGAAGAAAGTAGTTGTCCGTTTTGTCCAAAATAACGTCCACTGCTGGACAACAAAGGTCCCTTCCAAGGATTTCTAAACGACCGGTTCTGCACTGTCGGCTACCAGGTGCTTCCCACAACCTTCGATAGATCATCGGTTGACTGAGGCCTTTCAGTGCTGCTTATAATGTTATCCACTAGCTGGCTAGTTGAACCAGGGAGCTGCAACATGAACATTATTTTACCCAACTTAAATATACAACAAGACCAATAATTCTCGTTTAAGAACCACCTATCAAATACCAAACATGACATTCTCTTTGCAAACAGTTTTATAGCCAATGAACAATTCGATTACAAGCATACAAAGCAAAATGAGCGGCAAATTCAGCAACGTCTTCTCAGTAACGTATTCATAAATACCAGAGTACTTTCGCTTGTCTATATCGAAAAGGAAATTCTACGAGGCTGGCAATGACATAAATACTTGAAAGGCACGTTCGCTTTGTAAAATCACCAGTAAATCGTTTTGCTTTTGAATTTAATCAGGCAGAGATTGGGTTATTTTATAAATGCTAAGATCTTGTACCTAATATTCTTATATTTGGAAATATTTTTCCTTTCACGTTAAATGAATGTTCGTTTAGGCTTTTTTGTTTGTTTATTTTGTTATGTAAGCATTGGTGATTCATAGCTTACTAATATCACAATGTTTGGTGCTAGTACAGTGTTGATATTATATCGAGAGTAATATGAGGACGTGGCTAGGTGAAGGGAATGAGATATTGTCTTTTTGGAACTTTTTGGGAGAATGCTTACAGAAGTAATACTACAAACAAGTATGACTGTGTTACAAATGACGTACCTATATTCACATTTTTTCGAATAATCACGTTGTGTAGAGCCTGCGGAATCTTATTGCAATCTGCAATATCCGAACTAAGGTATATAAAAACTCGGAACTTAGCCGAGCGAGAGCCCTACTCACTAACCTATAGACCGTGGCAATATTTACTAGAAACTTTGAATTAAATCCCTTAACAACAAAATTAGAACCTGTTTGACTTAAACAGATGAAGACCTAAATGTTCGTCATTAAGCCCGCTGCCCTATTTTCTGAGACTAAACGTATCCCAAATGCTAATAACGAAGCACACATCCGAGGGAAAGTAGGAGAGGGTGTGCATAAATACGCCGCAGGCAGCACCGGGAGATGGATCGGCGATGTGCCAAAGACATGGTAGAGCTCAGTGTAAAATATGGTGGAACTGAACTGCTGCTTGGGAAATGGGTTGTTTGATTGCTTTCTGACATCACTTGTTTAGTATCTCGTTTATTTATGCTGGGTTGCACCAAAGACTTACTTCTGTCATACTCCATACAAAAAATACAGGTTATTGTTACAGTTACGGTTAAAGTAAGGTTTATCGGTACGGATCGGTTTCAGGTACGGTTATAGTAGTGCCTTAGCGTTATCGAACACACAAAAAGTCGAAAGAGTCATTTAGAGAAATCATTGTAGTCAGCATTAGCCAATGGGCAGTAACTGCTCCATACAGCCTCACAAGAAATGCCACATCTTCTTGAGGTCATCAATCTATTGAGCAGATGTTGTATAATACCTACGATTCCCACGATATTAATTATGTGTTCTCATTCGAGGACTGGTTTACTTACCTTTTTTGGTTCAGCGACAGATATACATATTACGAAATTGTCAAGGAATCCTTACAATATGTCAGCAGAGCATGCCATGACTCAAATAAGTACCTAGTATAGTAATTAATGCCAAAATGTACAAAATTTAAAAAAAAATTATATCAACATTGAGAATTAACTTTTAAACACTCGTATGGTAGGTACTTATTTTTCGAGAAATCAATTACGTATTTTCGGGAAGCTTCGGGTCAAGTATGGTTTTAATAATTCTGAAAAGTCCTCAAGAAATGTTTTGTTTATCAAGTTGCGATAATATCGTAATAAAAGCCGGAAAATAAGTACCTATAGTATAACGACTTTTAGAAAAGAATTAGAGATTCGTGTAGAATAAGAGGCTATTAATTTAATGAAGAAGTGCCACGTGTAACCCTTTTTCAGCGTCAATGGCATTTGTATGAAATAGGAAGTTGACACCTTCCAACCCAACATAATTCCTTTAAAACAATTTATTTTAACCCTTAAATTAAACAATTTTCAATTGACTGCACCGATTTTGTGCGTATTTTATCACATCAACCTAAACATCATGGCATCTTCTGTTCAGTTAAGATAATATTGCAAGAACAACGATATGCCGTTAATTGTATTTTTGACACTAAATTAATGTAAGTATATTTTTTTTACAAACCAGTATGGTGTCTTAACTTGGTTCGTTTTGGTCCGCCCCGGGTGCCAAGCATCAGGGGGTGACTACAGTCGTTCGCAAATTAGTACTCTCACTGGCTCATCTACATGACAAAGACGGTCATGAAATGTCATGATACCCCTCCCCGGGTGCGATTGTTATCATTCATTCGTACTAACATCTTTCATCTTCGAATCGGTACCAAAAATCTTGGGGGGCACCAGACCATTCTGGGTTGCCCGTAAATCATTCAATGTAGAGGTATCACATTAATGGAAAGGATATCATTACCTGAACCGCACTCGTAATACTGTTGTAAATTCTTAATTATTTTAATTATGAATTAAGACTCAAAACAAAATAAAGCAGATTTTTCCCTAAACATGCACCACTGTGTCTGTGTCCCATAGCATTTGTTATTGGACATCACAGGGTTTATTCATGCGAAGACCCAGCGTTTGCGACAGACCACTCCGGGATAAAGTTGTTAGCGACATCTGGCGTCTGGGCAGTGGGACGACACGATTCGACTATTACGAGACAATGTTTCCGCGGCGGATGTAATAGGGAAGATGTTCTGCTTCAAATTTAATTTTACGCAGTAAATTAAGTTAAATTGAATTTTTTAGTTTTTTTTTCATGATAAGTCAAAGTGAGAGTATTTCAGATTATGCCTTGGGTTAATATTAAAGCTATTTTGTATATTTATTGTAAATACCTATCATACGATTATTTCGTACAATCACAGCATACAATTTACATTTGTGTTTTCAGTTTTTCAATATTTCCAGCGTAACAGACGATCTTTCACAAGGATTAAGAGGCACAATAAGTTTGAAAAAAGCTTTTAATTTGCCTTTGTAATAAAATTGCCATCTTTTGTTCATTCAGATATTTTCAAATATATTTTTATTATATTAATGCTTGTATAGCACGAAACATCGTCATAAAAGAGTTTTATTCTCAAAAAGACCAATCTGTCTTTTTGAAAAAAACTCCTTTGTGTGTTCTACTGAAAGGTCTTCACTTTTTCGTGAATTTAAAAAGCGCTCTTAACTTTTAGCGTACACAAAGCATGATAAATTTTCGAAGCGTACCTATTCATAAATTCGAACAACAAAAATGCCCGAAATATCTAAGAAACCAGTTTGAGGATTTGCCTAATTTGTAATTTTTTTGTAGCAATTGGTTTTATAAAGAAAATCAAAGTCTACTTATTAAGCAGAAAGCCACTTGTTACCATTCAACTATTGGATCTTATAAAATATTGAAATACAAATTATAAAGTAATTGAACAATCTAAAATCTGTCATCCTAACTTTCTAGTGTTATATTTTCTCAACAAAATTAATTATGGAATTGAGAAAATCTGATTTCCCGTTTAGGCATTCCAAACAAAATCATCAAGGATTTTCAGACAAGTACTCTAGCTAAACAAAGCTTTTCATAAAATGTATTTCCTACCTAAAATCAAACGAAGTCTTTATGTCGAGAGATCTTGATCTCTGAACCACGAGTGGGATAAAGTACTCGTAGAGTAAAAAAATATACTAGAATTTAATTTTTGTTTCGATAACGTTTAGTATTTACTTAAAAACCATTTTTGATTTCCAAAGTTCACCTAGAAAGGTATGTAACATTCCGCCATCCGTATTGTGCCGAACTTACCCCGCACCTAAGGGGTAGGTATCGGGTAAACGCCCAGCGTTCGACGAACAAATTGAAAAGCAATGAACCGCAGAATTCAATTTCATATTGAAAGCCATTCATCTTTGCCGCTTCTTCGCCGCTTTCAAAGCGTTCGTCTCGACCGGGCCACTCGGTTCATGTCTTAAAAAGTTCACAGCTTTACTTGATTTGATTGCTTAGCCTTAGCCATGAGTAGGTTAAATAAACTCCCTTTTCCAGGCCAAATGTTTGGATAATCGAGGAAAAATCAAATTAGATTAATAAAAGAATAGAAATGGGTGATGTCAGTGACGGGAATTTATAATAGTTTTTTTTTATTTATTGTAAACTATTCATAAATACAAAATACAGTTTTCCTGGTAGACCCTGCCTAAAGTATCGCAAGTTTAGTTGTTTTCAAATTCAATACGGTAGCTAGGTATAAGTACTTATTAATTCAAACTCCTACCAGATACTCAAGCATCTAAGTAAGGGCTCAAAACCTTTGTCCTACGTATATAATGCTAATGGCAGTTCTCGTGACAGACTATGTGATTAAGTTACAAAATTACACTACTTTACTGCGCCCTTCGACAGAGGTCAATGTTGATTACTCGTAGTTTAAAAACAACTTGCGCTTGTAGAATTTCGGCCTTTATTACAGTTTTAATGGATCAGTTATTTTTCACGAGACACAAACGTTAGGTGGCAACATTAGCACTAATAACCAACCGTGAAATGCCCTCTGCGTTTGTGAAATTACCTACACCTTTATGCTTTCGGGAGAGGTGTTGTATGTGCGCGGTGTAATTATAATTTATGTTTTAATTTCATTATGTTTATGGACGCATTGTAGAGCCGTTTCCACGAATAATTGTGCTGTGGTCTACCCGAAAGAACAGGTATAAAGTGAGCATTTTATACCCACCGTGAGGGATGGTAAAGTTTACGATTTAGTAATAGAATTAAATTAAGTTACGGCAAATTCGTGAGTATAGTACAACCTGTCTTCGAGTTATCACCAGCGCAGGGTTATGTGAATATCAAAATAAAGTCTTTATAACCTATTACTTCGTCTTACTTTAAAATAAGGCATGTTCTGTGCTAGAAACGCTACATGAATACCTACTTAGTTGATTGTATTTTTTGATAGCTTGAGATAAAAATATTTAGGTATGGAAATTAATTAACCTTAAAACATTCTATGGCCGATTAAATTATTGAAGTTACATAGTTATAGAGTAGATTATAATAGGATATTCACGTAAAGTCGCCTAAATATTCCCAGAACCAAAATAATTCGCAGCCAAAGTGCACTCAACATGAAAGCATTAATTTTCATAACTAGCCTGTACACATAGGCATAACTATCAAGGTAGATTTGCGTTTCAATGGTCGGCACCGTGGTCTTTCATAAATAACGAATACTGAATAGGGAGCATGGCAACACAGCGCTTATTACACCCTACAGGGTGCTTATTAATAACGCCATAGAAACTACGCGAATGACCCGTGAAAGGCGCTTGTGGGTGCTATAATGTATACACAAAGGCTTAGGGTACAACATCTAACGTTTCTACCCATTACGTAGCCACCATTCACGGGCTCAAACGAGTCTTAATGAAAGGTACGATACCATTATGAAGGTAATTGTGAGCTCATAAAGGAAATTAAAGGAGACAAAAAAGGCATTGCAAACTGAAACAAAGCCCGTTACTAAGGAGCGGTACACGTGTACAGTCCGGCACATTGAACTATATTTTTGTTGAAAAATAGCACTTATTTCCACTACACAAAACCTGCCATGTTAAGCTTGTTGTGCTTTATGTACTTGTAGTAATCGTATTGTTCACACAGATTTGGTTTTATTCTTTGTTACAGGCATACTACTTACAGAACACGATTTTTCGCTTGCTTACTTACAACCTACAACAAAATAAAAATGAGAGGTTTCTAGTACTGTAATAAGCGTTTTGTTAGGGGTGGGTGGAGCAATATGAGTACCTCTAACTATAGGCATAATAAATACAGGGTGACTGGAACTGAACCCGCCATAGCTAATAGGCGTATAGAGGAGGTCATTTGCTAATTATTGAACCTAACTTTCTATGGCTAAAGTTTTATAGTTTAGGAGATATGTCAATTTTCATACTTTTTTCAGATTTTTCCGAAATTTGACCTAAAAACTGCTCCAATTTTTTTTCTCGCGTGATTTCAACAGTTTTTTTTATTTGATATTAATATCGAATATGTCTTTATTCAAATAAAATAAATTTCTGATCCAGATAATGATTGAATAGCTAGTTACGAGCCGCCAAAGTTCAACAAAAGTACAAACCACGATAAAAAATTCTACTTCAAATTCGATTGAAACAAAAATTAATGGTGATAATGGATTGCCAATAATCTTAAAAATATCTCCAGCTTCTCTTCTTTCCAATGATATATCACACGTTGTAATTGGATATTGAAATTTATCAAAAATTCAAAGTTTATGGAAGAAAATGGAGTAATAATACAAAAATTATCCATACAAAGTTGATTTTGAATTTTTTTAATTTTTTTTTCTTTATAATGTGATTATTATTTTTAAATTCATTAAAAAAAAACACGAAAATAGTTATGAAAAGGAGTATAGCAGAAAATAGGAGTTGTTTGAAGAAACTTTGTATGGATAATTTTCGTAAATTACTCCATTTTCTTCCATAAACTTTGAATTTTTAATAAATTTCAATATCTAATTACTACGTGTGATATGTCATTGGAAAGAAGAGAAGGTAGAGATATTTTTAAGATCATTGGCAATCCATTATCACCATTAGTTTTTTCTTAAATCGAAATCGAATTTGAATTTTTTATCGTGGTTTGTACTTTTGTTAAACTTTGGCGGCTCGTAACTAGTTTTTGAATCATTATCTAGATCTGAAATTTATTTTATTTGAATAAAGGTTTATTCGATATTAGTATCAAATAAAAAATCGGTTAAAATCATGCGAGAAAAAAAATTTAAGCAGTTTTTAGGTCAAATTTCGGGAAAATCTGAAACAAGTAAAAAAATTGTCATATCTCCTAAACTATAAAACTTTAGTCATAGAAAGTAAGGTTCAATAATTAGCAAATGACCTCCTCTATACGCGTATTAGCTATGGCGGGTTCAGTTCCAGTCACCCTGTATTTCCGCTTTATACAATTAGCAATGAAATATTATGTAAAATTTTGAGATCTTAATGAAATAGCGATTTCTATCAAATACCTAAAAATAATAGAGCATTAAATAGCAACATTAATTTACGATAGACTATGAAGCAAAAACACAATAATATCCAAGATTTTCACATATCAACCGAAACATTTATCAACAAGCTGCACACGCTGTCACATGCCAAAATACTTATACAAATATCAGAGTTTATTCTGGCCGATTACGTCCTAAACAAAATAAAATATCCAACAAAATTCCTGTCAAAATATCACCAAGTTCCCCCACTCGGGAAATTTGGTACTTTCCTTAAGAACTTTCTAATGATTGGTCTTTAGCGATCGCTCAAATTAGCACCTGTTTAATTATGTATTAAGTCCCGCGTTCATTCTTATTCGAAATGAATAGTCTCTAATAGCGTCCGTACTAATTGGGCTTGTAATTATCATTTATGTGGCTGTTTTTTCCCTTACAATTTATTTTGTAAGTAATTAGAATTTCATTTTACGCGTTTAAAATTTCTTTGGTCATATTTAATGTAATAATTGCGGGAATTTTTATATTATTTTTACTTAATTTGACATAATTATACTCATAGGTATGTATTAAAAATAATTTACACACGGTATAGAGTTGCCACCCACAGGGTGAACCGATGACCTCATAAAGGTAGCAGGAAGGCGCTGGATGGGGAGGGAGGCCTATGTTCAGCAGTCGACGTCCTGTGGCTGAAATGATGATGATGATAGAGTTAATGTTTGAAAAGGAAAAATAGATAATTTCAGTTTCTTAATAATTTAACGGTAGCATAATATCAATACCAATACCAGCTAGTTGCGGATTCAAAAGTTGAAGAGCACGAGAATTATTATTACCTATCAACAGTAATGAATTTTATGTAAGCAATGTTTACAATATTTTGTGTTCATATTATACTTACTTCCGTTTACTAAAATTATGTACCTATAATATGTCTATAGTCTGGTCCGTGAGCACGTAGAATTTTGTCCAATGAACTCAAGCTACCCATCCTTATTGCTCGCGCGTAATTATGTTGCTATCGAGCTCGCACACTCACTGCGGGTGCCAGTCGCACAGTTGCGACAGCAATGTAATTACGCGCGAGCGATAAGGATGGGTAGCTAGGGGTCATTAGACAAAATTCTACGTGCTCACGGACCGGACTTTAGCAGTTGTATGTAATACACGATATTGCTTTTTTTTAAACAAAACAATCATTAACAGTTTCGCGTAGGCAACCATGATGCAATTCACACGTCCCGCCCTGACCTTTAGTCGACAACCCTAACAGAGCATGGTTTTTATTGGGTCATTAGTGGGTTTCATAATAGCAGATTACTTCCCATTTATTACATAAAGTAAACACATCATAATTTTACGTGGTACCCATTCATATTTTTGCATGTGTGAAAATCTAGTACTTATTGACTAAAGAGCACCTAATAGATTTTCAAATATATTACTTAATTAAACAATACAATACATTATGAACAACAAACTGCACTATTACCGATATTCAATGCTATAAGCTAGCAAAAAAACATAATTATTTAAACATCATCTCAAAACCTGAATAATAATTACCTAGTTCTCAAAAATAATTAAACTCTACAAGAAGATTTTTCCCCAGTATTGATCATAAAATAATTTAAGGACCTACATTATAAGTATGTTTAATTTTGTTACGCAAAGGAAAGGGTTTTCCCCGAAACAGAGGAAACTTTTTCAATGAATTTGTAATTCAGCTGTCGCAATCCTTTACTGTTTTTTGTGTCACGGACTAATTTATTAAAAATGGCGAAACATTTTTCGTACTTAGAATCGGGCCATAATACAAAAAGAGAGCGAAGAAAACTTTTTTCGATGAGAACTTTTTTTTTCTTATGAAGTCTATAATCAATTTTGATTTTAGAACAGCAAGGAGGTAGCGTTACAAATGGCCAGTATTTCTGTGCATAACGGGTGGCCTACCTCATTTTAACAAATATAAAGTAAGAATCACCGAGCCACCCAGCGGCGTACAAATTGCCGCACAGTCGGATTAATATCTATCAAATTTGAATACAGTGACAAACAAAGCCCAGGTATACAATAGAATGAGTAATGAACGGACGACACCTGGTTACTTTTACAGACAGAAGAAAACAAGGGGCGTACTTGGAATAATTTCCAAGGAATAAACATGTTTATTGATTCATATTTTAACTTGAGATCTTACGATTCACAAAGGGAACTGGCCCGCCGATGTTGGGCCAAATGTTACTCCTTTCCTGTGAAAAACTTTGAGGCAGCAACAAAAGTTGTTTGTGTCTCCTTATTGTTTCTCTATTTTTCGTAGAAATAAACAGTTTAGAGAGCCAAGATTTTAAAAATGTTGTTTTTATTTAACAAGTCCAAAACATCGCATCAGGAATACACAAAAATAGATGCTTCTTCAGTCACGGGATGACCTAGATAAAAGGGTAAACATGTGGAAGGTCACTTGAAGGAATGACATACGTTAGGCCTGGACAGGATAGGTTTGGGGAATAGGAAACACCATGGTAATACGCTTGCCGCATTTTGTTTTTTTTTTTTGGTTTCCAGTTGTTTTTGTTTTCTGGCCAGTAATATTTTCTTCCTTTTTTCATAGCCCAGTGGGCCAAAATAGGTTCGATAGGAGCCTACCCCTAACTCCGTGCCTGTCCAAAATGGTAATCAAATAGGTGGAACACTGCTGCATTAGTCATCAAAACGTCAACTTGCTGACAATCGGACAACGCAGACAAATGATGGCTTTCATTGAATCATTATCGCGCGACACGAGTCAAGTGAAAATGAATCAAAAAGTGATGTTATTATGTTGAATTTCAAAAAAAGAATGAATCAAACAACGAATCGCGGTTAAAACAAAAAAAACATGGTCCTATTTGCTTCCCAGCATAACTTAGTTATCAGAAACTTACTTGCAGACGTCACACGATTAAACTCAAGAATGGCTGCTAGCCATTATAAACGCGTTTTATCTTAAAATTTCCTCCAGTGTTTTCAATTCACCTCGAACTTAACATTTTTACAAACCACGTTACTGCTGGAGTGTTTCGGATTGTTTTAATTAAAGGGTTAAGCGCGAAGGGTCGTAGCGCAGCGAATGTGTCGCATTAAAAGTTAACGGCGCCACAAACCAGTGCGTCTGTGTTCAAATTGCTTATTTTGACCGGGACTATTAATTATGCATGCGCCAACGAGCTGTGCCACCGACCGTTGGTAGTGTGGAAAAAATTACTATGAAAATAAGGATTTTCTTGAGGAAAGACGCTGAAAATGTGTCTTGAGACAACAACTTTGAATTTCTAACCACGATTTTGCTGATGCAATTTTTTTAATTGCGATTCTGTGTTAACGAGATGAGGTTGTGGAAAGATAATATTAAACATCATTAAGTCTTCAGTATTAAATGTACCTACGACAGATACTTAAGCTGTTGACTGTACATAAGTGATGATAGAACTATGTAACAGTGATTGATACTCGTAGTAATTAAAAATAAATACTTAAGATTACACGTCAAATTAACGTGTAGTTATTCAAAAAACAAGTGACTGATAAAATTCAAAGATACGAAGACAAAATTTAAAAATAGAATGACGCGTGACAAATGAATATCGAAAACGTGGAACAAAATTTGTTTAAATATTTCACATTCAATTGTTTAGTTAATTAACTACGTTATTGTCACAGCGCCAGGGTTGTCGCGTTAATATAGTAGTCTGTGCCTCAGGGATTACCGAGCTCATCCTGCGTACCTGTTAGCAAAAACATGAATAATGTGTTTTAATAAAGGTGTCAGTCAAGAGGGATTTGCTTACTTAAAAAATAATTAAACAAACCTCGTTAAGAGTGACAAGTCTGCACGTTATTATTTCATATCCATGGGTTTCTCTAGTCTTTGTTTTAATATGGTTTTGTATCTTTAATGAAATATCACAATGAAACGAAAAACGGTCAAGTATGCATCAGACAAAGGACTAAAGAGTTTTCACCTCTTTACTCCCGTTTTCTCCTGTTCTTCATCATTTTCATGCCGCATAATAATTTTCTGAGGCTAATTATTATCAATTGCTCTTTTAAAAATGTTAAACTGTCTAAAATCTATGTATAACTACTTACTTTGAACAAACAGAGTAAGTAAACGAAAGACACGATGTACTCTCATAAATATGTATACTTTGACTGCAAATGTAATTTTGTAATGGCGTAATGCTATTTAATGAATTCCCGGCTTAATATTACCGGTCCATTTAATATTGATCTTTACGCATGCAATAAAGAATTATCGGATTGACTTCATAGCTATGGATTTTACCCGACTGTGCCTCAATCTAAGCTATCAGTGCCAGCTGGGAACCCAAGAGGTTTTAGTGGGTTTATTCCCGTTAAATAGGGAGAGTCCCATAGCCGGGCCACGGGTATTATTAAATTTTCCTTTGTAAAAAACGGACCGTAAGATATGACAACGCATAAGAAAGGGCTAATGACCTGGGAGACAGAGCCGACTGATATGGATACAATTAAGAATAATGATCAGTCGGACGAACAGCAATATTTTTGGTCTTTTAGAAAAAAAAAACACAGTTACTAATTTCAAGCATCTAAAATCGTTATACCTACCTACCTAAATATGGAACCCATTTCAGCTAAACTAAATACCTAATACACGCACGCATGAGTCCATCAGTAGACGAGGTTCATACTTTTATATCGTACTAGTGATATTTGACTATTGGTTTATATCAGAGAAAAAAATCATTTGTTCCTAAGACGTATAAAATTCCCACGTCTTAAAATTTTACACCAACTGTTTCCAGCAAAAAGTTCTACTACTTCGCTCGGAGCGAACGTTATGACGTCGGCATACGATATAGCTGTCTGCGGTCTAACATCCACGGACATTTGTAATTCCCACTCTCCGTCTTCATAAGTCGACCGAGGCACTTACTACGCAATTTTTATTGCCAGCTTACCGTCTCACAGGGAATTTACTAAACAAGGAACTGCAATTTCCCGTGACTAATTCATTGCTGTTATTAATCTTATTCTTTGTCTCGTATTTTTTCGCGAAATGTCCCCCTACACTCGTCCTCGCCGCAATTGAAACAGTCTCATTTAGGATACAAAACAGAAAGGTCGAGTAGACTCGTGTATCAAAACAATTATTATTTTAATTGGTGAAGAAGGAAAACTTCTGAGCAGGAATTCCTGCAACAACCAACACGATGACATTATCACACTAGCTTTGCTTGAAGTTACAGAAATATTATCTCAAGGAAGTTTTACCACTGTCAGGATTCCTTTTGTTTTTGAAATAAATCTGAAAAAATAATAGTCATAAGAGAGAAAATTACTATTCTTGATCTATTTGTAACTGCACACAATAATTGAAATGGAACCTATGTACCCATAACGTAACAGTTAGTAGATTCCTCGACTTTTATACATCATTATTTTCAACATTAGACTAATAAGTAAACATGATATCCATTTGAGCCCTTAACTGTAAATTTCAAGAGAATAAGAGCATTCGGATCCGTGCTCAAAGAAAATCAGTCATAAAAACAGACCCACTGTTCCATCCCATTCACTGTTAAGAAACCGACCTCCTAGCCGCCGTCAAAGAAAATTAAACAATTCCCATAAAGTTCAAAACAATTAATTAGAAGCTGACGCACCCGAAAAAAAATTTAAAACTTCCTGGCAAGTTCCCTCGTAAAAACACCTCGATCAATTTCCCGGGAACACGATTTATTTATTATTTTCGTTTAGGGCGATCGAGTGTGTAAGGAAACGGGAATATAGCCAGAGATTGTTAGCATAAATCATTTTTCAATTCAATTTAAACGACACAGAGTGTTGTTCCTCGATATGCTTCGCGAGGAGCCGGCGGTAGATTAATGTGGATACGCCCTGGAATTTTATTCATGCTTTTGACTTTATGCACAAAGTGGGTTGATCTACAACTACAATGCTATATAAATAATTGGAGATAAAATTCAGGGTCTCATTGCCCATAAAATTACTGATTATTTTATAGCTTTCAAGACCCGGTATTTTGCGTGCTGATGTGACTACTATCCATCTTATATCGCATTAATGAAATAAATAGGTTTTTGGATTTTTTTTTATGGTGTAGGTATGGTTCGTTATATGGAGAGAGAAAGCTACGGATAGAAAGATTTAGAAGAAGCTGGAGGATGCCTTTACCCCAGAAGGGGTTCCAATCAATAACGCTGAAGAGAGTAATGACAGCGAGTAGAAGGAAAGGAAACCAAATTTATACATTAAGCACTTAAAAGTAATCCCTACACGTTATATTTATAATTTAAATATTAAACTCTAGCATGTAAGAACAATTTATTGTAGATTGGAAATAAAACGGCTTTATTATTATTTCTTTATTCATTTTTCTTTCTTATTTTTAATTTTTTCATCCCACATGGCGGCCACCTCGTGGGCCAAGTCAAGGTATTTGCTTTGTTTTTCCTTCTCGGCCTTCACGAGGTTTTCGTCATGCGGGATGGTGATGTCAACGAGCACTGCCCGACGTTGGGATCGGTCAACCACCACAATATCAGGTTTATTACAGACAATAGTCCTGTCTGTGATGATAGACCGATTATTATGGTTCGTTATAGCACAGTTGTTTTATAAAATAAGTTAACTTAATTAATTCACTATTTTACAAACTATACCTTTTACAAGAGAAAAATATACGAGTTACGCTAAACTATTTAAAAAAAACTTTTTATAATAATTTGTAGTTAGTGATGTCGACGTCGGCACTTTTGGCAAAGCGATCCACAACAAGCGAACGTCCACAAAGCAATTTCGGCTAGCAGTTTATCAAATCCTACATTTAAATGACCAAAGTCGGCATCTCCAAACAAGTTGTTCGGTTGATAGCATGGCATCGTTCGCCCTAGTGCTGTTTGCTTGAACCTATAAATCTGTCTGAACTTAAAGAGCATCTAGTGTTTCGCCGGTCCGTTTCGCAGACACTTCGGAAAACCATTTAGTATATTGCGTTAAAAGTTGTTGCCAAATGCTGTTTGTGTGTTGACTCTGTTACAGTCAAAACTCATGATCGGTTAAAACCATTTTTGACTGCAAAAATCAATCAACAATGCAACAGTGGTTTTTGACCAATGTCCATGATGAAAACCACTTTTGACTGATTTTTCAAGTCAAAAGTTGTTTTAACCAAGGGCATTAGTCAAAACAGCTTTATTTGATCACAAAAAATCTGTCAACAGTGGTTTTGCCTGTTATAACTATTAAAGTCAAAATTCACACAAAGTTATGATTAGTGATTACGATGACACTTTTAGGTAACTAGGGTAGTGTGAACAGTGTTAATTTATATTTTTCTCATAATATTTTTAACAAATCTTTTATTCGTCAAGTAAAAGATAAGGGCGTCGGTCAAAACCGCTGTTGACTGATTTTTGCAGTCAAAGGCGGTTTTGACCGATTTTAAGTTTTGACTGTAACAACTCCACTATTCTGCGGCGTTGTGTCCGCACATGAATAATCCCGTTTAAAGTTATAACCCCTTATCTAAGTAGGTTTTGGATTGCGTGTCAGTTAACTTGGAATAGCCGGGAAATGTTTATGGCTATTCTTCTATGAAATTATTTTAGTGCTTTATTTAGTTTTTGAAGTTTCGACAAGTTTAAACTAAATTCAACTTTTATGGCTTGCCGTTTGGTTGATATTTGTGAGTTTCTGCTGATCTTATAATGACTTTTATTTATTACCTACTATTTTTCTTCCAGTCAGGTGGAAAAAGACGTGGAGTTTTTTTAGTCTCTACTCAGATCGAGAGCAAAACAATTTTTTTTCTTTTTATTTTAACATTGAAAAAGAATTACATCAGGAATAACGTATTCTAAAATATTATTCTGATTAAAAACATCTGATGGAAAACCGATCCGAATTTTATTTCCAGTAATTTATTGGTCAATTCGAAACTATTCATTAGAGTAGGTTACCAATTTTAATTTGTCTAACATTTATCTCGCAATCTTTTACAAAGTTCTTTCAAAAACAGAAATGCTATTCCCATAGCTATAACAAATATGCGGCCTCCTTTTTGGTTCATCTCAATTGGCACATATTATTTCACTAATACATTTTTGTGGGTGCCGTCAGACGTCAGTGTCCCTTGGTAGTTCTCGGATAATAACATTCAATTTTAGTGGAAGTATTTACGCGTCCCCAGCAGGCCGAAAGCTACTGATATTTATAGAGGTCTGTAGCAGCCTCCCCAAATTGAAATACATTAATATTTTACCATAAACGTGACACTTTCATGCGGAACATAACGTTATCGTAATTGGATTCTTCTCTGTACGAAATACGCACTTGTATGTAGCCTGTAGGTAGTACAGTTATCGCAGAGCATTCAACGCTAAGCTTATTAATTAACCAATAAATGAAGGCGGATTTCGAATGACAAACAGCTACCGGCATTTATTTTACACAAGCTTTTTATCGTGGCTCTGCATATTGGCTGAAAATATTGAAAATATAAGTAGTCTGTTAATGTGATTAAATGTTTACTTTTTCATTCAGTCGTGCATTGTTTCTGTCGCTACTTCTTCCCAGCCTAAGATCTCTATCTAGCTAATAAAAAAAATTACATTTCATAGATTCTAAGATTTTCACTCACCGACGAATATGTATTTCGTTAAGTGTGCATTAGTTCGATTCGTCGAAACTCGTCTACTTTGTGAAATACTAAATAAATAAATAAAAAATGTATATAATACTAAGTAATTAGTCTAGTTAATATTTATTACAGCTAGTATTCACAAAATCGAGATTGGACTCTTTTTTGAAAAATAAAATGTCCAAGCCAATTTCAAACATAAAATCTATTGAGCTCAAAAGATTTCACAGAATAAAATTCTATTCATGATAAAGGCGTCATAATTTAAACAAACTAACGGCTCCCTCGTCCATTTAAAATCCAAATAGGTACTCTCACTCGAAGGAAGTTCTATTTTACGCCCAAATCGAGTTTTCGTCTGAAATATTTCACAAAGATGCAAGCATAAAATTCCTTTGTGCCTCTCCACAGATATGCTGATATTATGGCATTTCAGGAGCGGAACTAGCAAAGAGCGCGTTCCTTGGGAACTATACGTTACTATACCACACATAGAGCAAATACTGAGATATATTAAGGCGGTGCGTAAGCGTAGACACCTTTGTCAGCGACGCGGCACAGCATCTCAGGAAACCGTAGTTGCCATGTCGTAGTAGGCAGCAATTGAAGATAGCCATTTTTGTCTCCGGCACGTTACTCTCATGAAACAATAATTTTGTTGTGTTTGTTTGTAGCAATTGACCACCGTTAATGATTGTCACTCTTTCAGTGACTCTACATAACCACAGAAAAAAAATGTTGAGGTGTCCGTAACGCCGTAAAGTCCTGTAATGGCAAATTTTCCTTGTATCTTCAATTGATTACTTTTTGTTTCTATTTGGCAAAGATATTTTGATTGATGTTTCGCAACATTAAAAGTGTTTATCTACCTACAAATGCACAATGTGATGGAACGATTTATGAAGAAAAAACACTGACTGTTTAAGTGTTAAAAATGTCACCATTTGCGCACTGCCTTACGTTTCTATGCCATGAATACCTGGAGCTCGCTCTAGCTACATCGTAACGTGGGACTAATAGAAACATTTCAGACTATTGTTACGATTATTGCAACATGGACACACTTAAGTGGCACCTGAAGGAACTGTCGTCCTATTCTTGCTTAGTAAAGTGCCTGATGCTTTTGCTAATCAGCTGTTTCTAATGTCTTTCTTATTTTGAAAGAATTGAAGTTGCTATTAAAGATTGAATCAAATATAAGTACAGTCACGGAATGAAAAGGTTCGTCAGTTTTCAAATTGATTCCTTCAACGAATCGCGAGCACATATTACCTTTTGAAACTATGTTACAGAATAATCTCGAGTTAGAGAAAATTATCTTTAACTGTTCGTCAGTAAAGTTCAAAATTATCCAGATCAAAGTTGTTTGACGATTTATCTTGTCAAGAAGATTATTATGATTGATAAACTAAAACCTTCTTGTTGGTTCAACCTGCCATTATTATTTCTATTAAATAAAAAAAACTATTGTCAATTGGTCAATGTCATCATTGCATTGCACTGATGGGATAGAAAAATAAACAAGCAAAACCTTATTTGTTAGCAAACGTCATATTTATTTAAATGTTAGCAGCACTGTTTCTTTCACTGTTATGTTGGCAGGTTTGACTCTTACAGTACCTAGTTCTAGCGAAAACCGACACTAAGGTGACGAACCTTTTCATTCTGCGACTGTACATTACGAGTCTGAATTTTATTAACCAGGGTCAAAAAGATCCAGTTGCAGTATTTCTTTATAAAATAAAAGGTACTTGCCTATTTAAATTTATATCAATGGCAATTAGCGTGTTCCACTTTAAAAATTACAAAAGGCTCATTCTCCATTAGTATCGAAATTACGAACGAAAATACCTCTCGAATTGTAATACCGTTTTCGTGCCTCTGAAAAGGGGTTTTTATTATACAAAAAGCTTGCAAAAATACTCTGGGCAGCTGTCATTAAATCACAATTAGGCAGAACGTGCGAAGGTAATTCGCAATTCCCACACCAGAAATATTTTGGGTTGAAGCGTGTTAATTTCTTTTATAATGACATCTCTTTTTATGGCTTTTGTAGTTTTGGAATTTGTAGATACCCTAATTTTGTTTTTAATTTGACGTTTTGTGTAGGATTGAAAAATAATGACAAAAGTGGTTCTATTAAGGGCATCGGTCAAAACCACTTTTGTCTGATGTTTGCAGTTTTGTTTGACCGATTATGAGTTTTGACTGTAATGGGCATTGACAATCATACTAAAATTAATTGAACATGATCAAACATGAATGGAACATAATTGAAATAACTATTGTTACATTAATGTTCTTCCAAAAGTTAATCGATCATTACGTTCGCCAACGTTATCTTTTCTCCCCATCGATTATTTGTTGCTCAATATCTGGCAACACTAGCTCGTAAAGAAGCCAGATAATACGGTCGTATACGTAATGAGCCGTAGAGACTGCGATTCACAAGGAGGTGCCGCGACTTCTAACTTGATGCTAAGTTAGTTTCGCGAGCGCGCATTGTTTGCCTCCCATTAGCATTGGGAACTCGGCGTCTTAATTTTTGGTACTGATGCTTTTAAACAGCATCTACTTAGGTAGACTCTCTTAGATATCTTTATAAGAACTTATAGTCGCATATTATGCAGGTAAAGCAGTCCTAAATCACATATTAAACTAAAGCTATACTCATAGCTGTAGTAGCTGTGTACTGAGTTTTTACTAATCGTACTTTGTTGACTATTTTTTGTTTATTTCTTGTTATATCTTTATCAGGTATTTCTAGGAAGAAGGGAAATTTTTACTTTCTTTGTTTCATAATAGACTCAAGTAAATATTTGAGTAGGCATTTTATTACATGATTTATTCCTGATACTAGTCAAGTAATATTGCCATTTCGCTTTATCAATTTCCAAATATTTTCTGCTATAATACTTATCCTTGAGCGTTTACGTCTAGCGTGGCATGTCAAGTTTAGGTAATTTCGATGCTAGTTTTATTCACACTAAAATAATTATGTCTGTGTGCGTGTTCTCACGCTCTATAGTCAAACCAAAATACTTTGATCCACCATCGTAAAAGTATGCCAGGCTGTCAAGTGACAGCTCAAGGAAACTATAAAATCTTCAAATCTTCCAACACCGACTAATCAATAATAAATACGTAAATTCTTTATCAAATAGAAAATTATCAAAGGTTTTTTACTATTTTGAGTATATTTTATACAGCCTATGTTCAGCAGAAAAAATTTTGAATTTTAATTGTGAGAGATTTTTTCAAATCGTTTCTATTCAAAACAAACTTTTCCTGTTTACTATTCTTTTTTTATCCAGAAAATGCATAACATTTCATACCCACCAGCTGCGGAGGCAGCTAGTGGGTTATTTGGGGTTCTTCCTACCAGAAGGTGGGTAGCCCCTACACCCACTAAAAACCTGACCGTTTCTGCCATGATCCATATAAGTGATATGAGGGAACGCGGGACATCGCCGTTGGCTGTTGCCTGTAGCATTTGTCCTTATCCGCCACCAGACACCCCCATGTCTAGCGACCGAGGCCTTTTAGGAAGGGACAGTTGGAGACCATAAGCTGTCCTCTTGCGCAAAGGGTGTCGGCGGCGGATAACCGGAGTGTCGGCTGAGGCCTCTCGCTCCCCCTTTCCATTGCTTCTTTCTGTGAAAGAACACTTTCACAGAAAGTAAGCACACTATACCATAAGATTATTTGTCTCATCATATATTTTGTTCTNTCAGCTTACGCACAGCATCAACGTTTTCTTAGGTGACTGCAGTTTTTGGACGACCTTGACGGGGATCATCACTGAGCTTGACACGTCCACGTTGAAATTCAGGAAACTAGCGATAAATTGTGGTTTTGGATGGGGCTTCATTACCAAATGCAGAAATCATCCGGTCAACACACTGTTTTTGTGTTAAACCACTTCAAAAGTCATAATAAATCATCGCTCTTGAATTTTCTCGAGTCAATTCCATTTTCTCAACGACTAAACAAGTTTGACAAGACCTTGTGATACGACCGAGAATCTTTTTTTAAATAAATAAATGGTATACGATTTTTAAAACCCTGGACTTTGCAATTAAATAGATTTTAATATGACTGGAACAGTGGAAATATTCCATTCCCGATACTTTTAGTGCAGCCCTCGTAGTTGTGAGTTAAAAGTACCCATCGGTCAATGTGGTTTGTCTAAATAAAATTTTAGGCGTACTGAGGGGCACCAAATCACACGACCGCGCTTGTGCCGCTTAGTTTTATACATTTCCTAATACAATATTGGAATTCTATAAAATTCCTAGGAAAAGTATAGGTACATGTCCTAGGATATGTGCGTATTAAAAAATCTTTGAAGCAATATTTTATACATTTCCTAAATAGCTTCGGAATTGTATACATTTCCTAGGAATAGTATACAATTCCTAGAATTCATACATTTCCTGTAACATATACATATATATCACGCCTCTTCCCGATTGGTAGGGAGAGGTCATTTCCAACCGCCGCTCGTTCGCTTAGGCTGGGCA